>NC_133324.1:697072999-697444945 GCF_042186555.1 Aquarana catesbeiana
CATGCGTGTTTGTACATTCAACTTTTGTGTGACAGATTTGTGTACTGACCATACGAAAATCTAACCGTTGCCTATCATCCAACATTTGTTGGCGGAAAATTGGACAAAAATTGTCAAAAGGAGCATACTAACGGTAAGATTTTAGGACAACAGTCTGTGAACAGACAATCCCCTGCCAACAATTGTACCATGTGTACGAGGCTTTAGACCGGTTACTAGATGGTTGGACACATTGATTACAGCTGTGGGGATGACAATGAAAGATCTTGCCAGACAAGGACATTCATTAAGTCACTAGTATTCGGACCCAAGTTGACCCCACTTAACTAAAATTGTTGTAAATATCTTTAAGTACATTGTAGTCTGTAAATATATATATTTTTTTCCTTTATAATTTGACCAATTGTTCTGTTAATACAAATGTATTTCTTTTTATATTATACCTAATTCATTATCATGTGTTCAACATTTTGCAGATTGTATTTATAATAATGTAATTTCATCAGAATGTCATTGTTGATTATTGCTTTATGAAACAGCTACAGAATATTACAGTGCATATCAAATGTACATGGACTGTAGTTTTTCTCTTTTAACACTTGGACTGATAATGTTAATATAGCAGGCACAGCATCCCACTCAGTACTCAGTGGGTAGTGAGTGGGTAGTGGTAATACAAGTAGGTAGTGACTGTAATAAGTGAGTGAAATCCTTGTGACATTAGCAAAAATATTTGCCAAAATTCTTGCTATATATTTGCCAGACCTTCTTCCCCAACAAAATCATAGTATTTACACTTTAAATTTTATTCATTCTTTGTTTTAGTTTTACTTGGTTTCAAGTTTGTAAAGGCTGGACATAATAGCAGTGATAAGGTTTGTAATCATCTCTGTTCTATATCTTAACTTTCAAAGTAACCTGAGATAGGTTTTTGAAGTTAATAACTAATGTTACAGTATAAGATTAGGCACCAAAAGGCGTAGGAGAGAAATCCACTTCTGTGTACCCAGGGAGACTTAAAACTGCAGGTTCATTCTGCAATCGTGACCATGATTTGTGCTTGACTTGGCATTATGCCCAGCTGCCCTGCTGTCCCATCAGACTGATTCAGCTCACAACAATACTGTAGATGGCAGAGGAGGGCAAGAGCAGACTGGATTTGATTAAAATCCATATAAACTTAATCACTAACATCGAATATAATATTTAACAATGATTGCATACAATCATTGTTAAATTATTTTTTGACTATTCATTTTTGACTATTAATTTTATTTTCAAAATGAATAGTCAAAAATGTCTGGTGATCCTACTCTAAAGGCCCTTGTTTAGGTAATTTCTTTTATGGGGTGACAACTGTCTACCAATTTTGCTCCTGCATTGTCACTTTGTTACATATGATTTAGGTGGTGACTACAAACAGCCGTGTCGACACTCAGACATGTGCAGGCATTGTTACCATCTGGAAACCCAGCCTGAGCAGAACACACAGGGAAAACATGATCTATGAATGGAGGGGACAGACTTTTCACTCAGCTTTGGATATAAGTTGCACAGTACAGATTCTTTTCAGTTTCCTTTACAATAATAAAATCTTGCCAACTCCCACTCCCACCCTCTGAAGACTACCCCAGGGTATTGCAATTAAATGTGTTAGACTCTCCATAGCTATAGGGACAAAAGTGTGTATTTCCTTTGATACCTTGATACCAGCCTGTATACCTAATACCCCAAAGCTGTTAATTTAACCACCTGCTTAATGGGCACTTAAACCCCCCTCCTGCCCAGACCAATTTTCAGCTTTCAGCGCTTTCACTCTTTGAATGACAATTGCGCGGTCATGTAACACTATACCCAAATAAAAATGTTTATATTTTTTCCCCACAAATAGAGCTTTCTTTTGGAGGTATCTGATCACCTCTGGGTTTTTTATTTTTTGTTAGAAAATTAAAAAAGTTTGAAAATTTTGAAAACAAAAACAAAAAAAATTTTGTTAAAAGTTTTTGCAAACGGGTAATTTTTTTCCTTCATTGATGTACGCTGATGAGGCTGCACTCATAGGCACTAATATGCAGCACTGATGGGTACTGATAAGGCGGCACTGATGGGCACTGATAAGGCGGCACTGGTGGGCACTGATGAGGCGGCACTGGTGGGCACTGAGAGGTGGCACTGGTGGGCACTGAGAGGTGGCACAGTTGGGTGGCATGGATGGGTGGCACTGATGGGTGGCAATGATGAGCAGCATTGAAGGGCATTGATAGGTGGCACTGATGGGCACTGATGGGTGGCAGTAATGGTCACTGGTAGGTGACACTGATAGGTAGCACTGATAGATGGCACTGATGAGACAATGATTGGTATCACTGGCTAGCATTGATAGGTGGCACTTATGGGCATTGATAGGTGGCACTGATTGGTGGCACTGATATTCACTGGTGGGCACCAATTGATGGCACAGTGGGCATTGGCAGGTGGCCCTGGCAGGCAGTACTGGTTGGCACAGATGAGGCGGCTGTGCCTCTTCCTCTTCGGGACCGATGTCCCTTCAACAGAAGCCGGTGATCGGCTTTCTTTTCTCCTCATGCTATCAGCGTGAGGAGAAAGAGAACGATTACCGAGCTTCTGTTTACATCACGTGATCAGCTGTCATTGGCTGACAGTTGATCATGTGGTAAGGTGTCATGACCAACCCCTTACTCCGATCTGTGATCACCCGAGTCTCATTGACTCAGTGATCACAGAGCGCGCCATGGGAGCATGCAAAGGGGAGGATGTCTATTGACAAAAAGTAGGTCCATGCTGTAGCCATCATTTGGCTATAGCATGGACAGGAGGAGGTTAAGGGATTCAAGCGTTTGTTACCCCAACACTTCATATTCATGATATGTGCCTGCTGTACTATGTACTTCTATGATAAAAAAATTCTGTTCTCTCTGTATTGCTTCTTTTATGTGAAATCCCTGGTGTTCCTGCCAGTCCCTCTGCTTTCCTATTAAAAAGTGACCACACTAAGCAGGAGAGAACACAGTGGTCAGATCTCTAGCTATGCTGGGTACTCAGTGTACTCTCCTACAATGATCAGTACACCCCCCATTGCACAGCCATTCACTAGCAAGCTCAGTGTACTGCTGCTTCTCCTCCCCCAAGCTCTTATGCAGCTGAGGGAATGTGATAACTTATAAAAAAGGGGAAAAGGGTATTCATATCTATACACAATAGTTTTGCCTTTAGTATTTAAAACTGAATGGGTTGTTTTACAAGCTGATCATTTACAATCATTAAGAACTAAAAAACACAGAGGCCTGTTTTAAAATGTGCAGTAAAGGGCCAAGCCTGTGTCTGATAGGCTTGGAGGCGATGCAATAAGCCATAACTAGTACCCTATTTGGGGTATTGGGGTTGATTTACTAAAGGCAAATAAGCTGTTTATTTTTGCAATGGAACATAGTGAAAATGAATTTTGCAAAGACTGGCAAAAAGCATGGAAAAAAAAAAAAATTATTTTCGCTTGTGAATGATGGGATGATGGAAGTCTGCAGAGCTTCAACCCATTTACTAAACTAAGGGAAAATTCTCTTGCAGAGTGAAAATTCTCCCTGCAAACTGAACAGTCTATGTGGAATCAACCTCTTTCTTTATGTCTGACGTAGGTCTGAGGTTTTACCCAGGTACAGTGGCCTAAGGAACCGTTTGAGGGTATTTTGTCAGGATGTCAAAATTGAACTAGAACTCAGGATAGTGACCTAAAGTCTTCAGCATTCCCAGTATTATATTTTTATTTTAGAAGTGCATTCTAGATGTCCTGGCCTTATCATGTGATGTGCTGGGGAAGCCTTAACAGGGGCCCTATATGCTGCAAATAGGAAGTCTCACACTGATCGGCTGTTATGTGCAATTGCCTACTCAAGAGTGTCATAGATGCTGTGATGTGACTAACGAATAAACGATTTTATACATTAGTGCTACAAAACAAAAGCAGCTTATTTCCCCAAAGTGATGCTATTACCAGTAATCATATTTCATGGCTATGTGTGTTTAACAAAAGCACATATTAGCTTATTTTCCACAGCACCTTGCCTTTAAGATGAACCTGACAGCTTCCAAGCGGGGATAAGAAAAAAAACAGCAGTGAAAACAGTGATGAGAAAAATGTCAGTCTTTGAAACATTGTGTAAGCTGTGTGATCCAGTGCTGGAAACTATTTATGTAACTTGGATGAACAACAATAAAATATGAAGCAGAGTTGTTGCTTGAGATAAAGGGATAGTTTAAAATGTGTGTTTCGGTCAAGCAGCTGTAAGAAGGAAGTGAAAATAAACAGTTTATAGATAATAGCATTTAGTTATGAGTAAACATCCCTGATTACTTAGCAGACTCATTGAGAAAAACTGAATGGAACTTTTGAAACATCTCAAAAATTAAAGTCCAACACCAGGCAAAAATAAGATTTAAATGCAAGTGCAATGTGCATTAATTACTCCACTGTACGGTGTTCATTCCAAACACCTCTACCTAAGCCAGGGGTGTCAAACTTAATTTCATTGCAGGATTATAGATGCCCTCAAAGGGCCAGGTGTATCTGTAAGAATATCTAAATGTATCCAGGGATTTCTTTATTCTGAGAGGATAGGAGCAGGAACTCAACCACGAACCCCCCCCCGCTGAACTGCATTGAATGGTGGGTGTGGCCAAATTGCAGAGTGCAGGGTTCAAGGGCACACTATGTACAGAGTGTAGGGTTCAGGGATGTGTTATGTACAGTGTGCAGGGTTCTGTTCTCTTTAACTGGCTGCTCACATCTCACTTCCACCCTCTTTGGCTCCAACCTCTCCACTACTCTCCCCCATCCCCCACCTCTGCATACATCTACCTCCACAGCCCTCATCTCTTCCCCACCCCCACTTCCTCACATCTCACCTACCCGGCCTAGCTCTAGTACAGTACCTCCTAGCAGTGTAGATGGCTCTGCCTCTTTCTCTCTCTTGCAAGGAAATTATTGGTCGGCATCTGTGCACCCGGGCACAGATGGAATCACAGTGAGGCTTACCACATGATGCCCCATGCCACACTACACTTGCATCTCCCTTGTCCTCACCATGAATGCAGGGCAGACAGGGATCTGTGAGAGCCACCAAGAGGAAAGCTGTCTTGAACACAGAAGGCTTCTTTGTTTACAAGTGACAGTGGTGAGCGGGGAGCAGAATGCGAGAGCCGGAGGTGACAGAACCGCCACCAGAATTCTGCCACGTTCCAGCTGAAAAAAAAGCCTTGGATGCGAGGACCACATGAAATGGCCTGGCGGGCCAGATTCGGCCGCCGGGCCTTGTGTTTGACACATGTGCCCTAAGCCATCCTGCAGTGTATTGCCTCTGGAAAATATGGGAGATGACTTGGCTGCAGGAAGTGTCACCTCCACCACATGCATATCAAGCAGGCAATGATTTAGACACCAGAAGAAGGACACCTGAAAGTAAAGAGAAGGATTGACATGTGACCATGGCTTCAGTTAAGTGAAAACACTATTTGGATAAGGTTTTATTTTCATACCAGCGGTTAAACGGGGGAAGGGGGGGTGAGGTAGTGGTGCGAGGGGGGTTGCTAATGTCCTGGAGTTGGGCTTGAATCCTTTCTATAAAATGAATGTCCTGTCTGTGTTTTTGTTGAAATAATCTCATGGTTAGAAGTGTTGGTGGGAGGTGGGGCTACAATCTTATGGGAATAAAAAAAAAAAACTGCACTGAGGATCACAAAGCTGAAAAGATGTTTATAACTTTCTAAGGCCCCGTTCACACCTGAACGATATTCTGTTTGAAGCTTGCAGCTCTAATACACTCAACAAGCTAAATCTCATTCATTTCAATGGCTCTTGTTCAAACATCTGAGCATTTTTTTGCCTGTTGCTCAAAAAAGTAATACTTTTTACAGCAAGAACTTGCAAATCTGCCTAATTTGAGCTACAATAAAGCTCTAGAACTTTTCTGAGCTTCAGGCGTTCGGCTTCAGGTGACTTTGAGGTGGAGATGTGAACCAGCTCCATTGAGAATTTTATCTCCTCCAGCCTTTTGGAGCTTCAAGCTTCAAGCTACCAAACGCTGAGCTGTGAATGGGGCATTAGGCAGACTGGAGGCAGATTGGCCCCACAGACTTCAATTGGAATGCTTGAAAAACGTTCAACATGAGCATTTTGCAAGTGCTTTAGGAGTGTTTTGTTGCATGTTTTCTGGCAAAATGGCAACTCTCCACCCCAATCTTCTCCCCCTAGTGCTTTCTTTTAGTTAAATAAAAACATCTGAAGCTTGGATACCAGTACAATGCTTGTAATATGCTTCTAAAACACTCGTAATATGCTTGCAAAACTCTTGAAAATCACTTTGCACAGGTTTAAATGGGGCCTTACAGAATTGGGAAGTAAAATAAATTCTAGATAGTATATAGTAAATCCTTTGTATTCAGTCATCACAGAGAGAAGTCACTCTAGAATCATAAATCTTCTAATTTTAATAATCAGTTTCTGTTCAATATCTTAGGTTTCATGCACAGGGGCAGACACAGTCAGTCCGTGGATGGCTGAATGCAGTCAGTCCTTGGATGGCTGCTCCTTTAGGCAGAAAATAGGCAGATAAGAATGGGGCCACAATGTCTCTGACTGCCACTGTCTCTCTCCCTCTGGTACAGATGGTGGGGTCAGTCTGTCATGTACCTGATTGAAGACTGAAATGACGACGTCAGCCTTTCTTGTATCTCCAGCCCGGGCCCTGCTGAAGGTGGAACAATGGTATAGAGGGACAGGAGGAACACGAGTGCCTGCAGGTGTGGATGGGAGAACTTGCAGCAGGTGATGAACAGTAGTAAGGTTCAGAAGTCTTCTGCTGTTGGTTCAAGACGCGCTGTCAGAGCTCTCAGCAGACCTGAGGCAGGAACACTCAGTGGTGCACAGACCTGGTACAACGGACAGCCAAACAGGCACTTGAGCAGGACAGGAAATCAGGATCGGAGACAGAAGTGTAGTCACAGAAATATCCAGGGTCATCAACAGGGAGGCAGCGAGGTACCAAATCATGAGCAAAGTCGAAATCAGGAATGGAGACGGGTCAGGAATTAACAACAGGTCAGCATCTAAGATCAGGTCAGGGGCAAGCCAGGTCAGCAACAAGGGAATCATACAGGATAAATGAAGGACACAGGGAACAGCTGAAGATCAGTCAGCACAGAACATGGGCATAAAACATCTTTAAATAGCCTGTCTGGTGCCAACAGGAGTTGTGCATGTGCATCTACAACATCAAGTCAATCAATCGATAAACTTGGGAACAAACACCATGCTGGGTATTGCCTGCGATTATCGCTAGCGACTGCTATAGCCGCTAGCAATAATCGCTGTCTTCTCCCGGCGGGGAGGGCTTCCCCCACTCCCCGCTGCTGGGAGAAGACAATGGACTGGCAGGAGGGATTCCTGCATCAACACTGTCTGTGTTGATAAGGGAATCAAGTAACTTTCTTTCCTATAACCCGTGGTTGCAGGGAAGAATTTCACTCTGTGTATGGCCGGCCTAAATTAAACTAAATCAGGCAAGTGCAAACAAGGGGGGTTTCTAGTTAATGAAACAAATAGCAGCCACTTTGTAGTACCTGCTCTGAGACAGGATGTATACAAAGAATGTTAAACTGACTGACAGGTTCACTTTAAAGCAAAATAATTTTTAGCAGCTTATGCATGGTGATATGCATCTGCAAATTAACATAATGTGATGGCGAAGCAGAAAGGTAATTCATTGCTGATACTAAAACATTAGACATGATTTCCATTCATGTTCTCCCTGGCAGATGTACAGGAGTGCTTATTCAACAATGATATTTATACGAAGGTTGAAGAATTTATAAGCATATAAACCTGGCAAGATAACAAAGCACCCAGGCAAGCAACATTTTTGCAAATCTAATGTTAGGTTTTAACTTACCGGGTAATTATATCCACAAGCAAGTGAACATGAATCAGTCAGACAACTGTAGCGTGGCAGAGGTTTTCAACCTGTCAGAGTTCAATAATCTGTTTCAATGCCCGATAAGCTGTTTCAGTGGTCCTTTTAATGCCAGCTATGCAATACATAGGTCACATTTCAGTAGCACACTGATATCTAGAGTTTTTGCACACCAAGTACCATACTACTCCTGGCCATGCACAGACAGAACTATCCACCAAATGTCTCTTGGCAGGCCTCCCTGTCTGCAGAAGACTTGACAATGTACAGTGATAGCTGAATCCAGGGCTGGTGCAAGGATTTTTGACACCCTAGGCAAAGCCTAATTTTGCAGCCCTCCTTGGCTCCACCCCTGACTCCACCCCCTTTGCCCTGCTCATGTATACCTCACCTTTTTAATGAAGTGCCCATCAAATGCAGCCCACCTGCACCCTTCAAATGCAGCCTCACCAGCACCCGTCAAATGCAGCCTCACCAGCGCCCATCAATGCAGCCTCACCAACACCCATCAATGCAGCCTCACCAGTGCCTATCAAATGCAGCCTCACCAGTGCCCGTAAAATGCAGCCTCACCAGCGTCCATCAAATGCAGTCTACCCGCGCCCATCAATGCAGTCTCACCAGCACCCATCAATGCAGCCTTACCAGCGCCCATCAAATGCAGCCTAACCAGCGCCCATCAAATGCAGCCTCACCAGCGCCCATCAAATGCAGCCTACCAGCGCCTATAAATGCAGCCTACCAGTGTCCATCAATGAATGTTTGCTTGCTTCTATTCATTTGGGAGTCGGGACACAGACACAGTCCTCCACCGCCGCTGCACCTCTGACACTATGTGCGAATGGAGCGGGGGCTGCCTGCTGATGCTGAGACTTAGTTGCTTGCTGCAGAGAGAAAAGAGTAGGAACACCAGTGGCCGGGCACCCTAGGCAGCAGTGCGCCCTAAGCGGCTGCCTAGTTTGCGTAGTGGTAGCACTGGCCCTGGCTGAATCTGATAGACAGGATATTCAGTATGGGAAATGAATGCTTCTATAAAGCAGGAGACAATTGGAAGATTTCCCCTCTATTAGTTTTCCTGGGACAACCCAAAATGTGTGATTTTCTTTTACCTTCACCTTCAATGAAAATTCTAAACGGACAAAAGGACAAATAGAAAGGGTGAATCTTCTATCTTTTTAATGGGGGTGCAGACAGCAATAAAAACTGTCAGGTGTTCTAATCCCTCTCCACTCTATCCAAAACACAAAAAAGGTTTTGGTTATAGTTATACTTTAAGGTCTATAACTCACAATCATTCATACACATACTAGAGCCAATTTAGACAGGAGCCATTTTAGGCTGGCCATACACAGTTCAAATCTCGGCTGGTTCAGCAGGAGCCAGCTGAGATTCGAACCATTAATGGGCAGGCTGAATGTACCAAGTTGATCGATCGATCAACTTGGGCACAACCAGCCTGCCAGATTCTCCTGCGGCAATAGCAGCTGCTAGCGATAATCACAGTCTTCCCCCCACCCGGGAAAAGTCAATGGTCCAGCAGGAGGGATTCCTGCCTCAACACTGTCTGTGTTTTTGGGGGAATATGGTTGCAGGAATGAAATATGCTCAGTGTATGGTTGTCCTAATTATTATTATTATTATTATTATACAGGATTTATATAGCGCCGACAGTTTACGCAGCGCTTTACAACATTAGGGCAGGCAGTACAAGTACAATACAATTCAATACAGGAGGAATCAGAGGGCCCTGCTCATTAGAGCTTACAATCTAGGAGGGAGGGTCAAGTGATACAAAAGGGTAGTAGCTGTGGGGGATGAGCTAATGGAGAAAATAGTGCAGTTGTTAGATGGAGGCAGGATAGGCTTCTCTGAAGAGGAAAGTTTTCAGGGATCGCCTAAAAGTGGATAAAGTTGGAGACAGTCTGACAGATTGGGGTAGGGAATTCCAGAGGATGGGCGAGGCTCGGGAGAAGTCCTGGAGGCGGATATGGGAGGAGGTGATGAGGGAGCTAGAGAGCAGGAGGTCTTGGGAGGAACGGAGATGGCGATTAGGTTGGTATTTTGAGACTAGGTTAGTGATGTAGCTGGGGGCAGAGTTGTGGATTTGTCCTAATCTACCAGCATGTCTTTGGAGTGTGGGAGGAAACTGGAGTACCGAGAGGAAACCCACGCAGGAACAGGGAGGACATGCATACTCCAGACAGGTAGTGCCATGGCTGACCACTGTGCTGCCCACAGTTAGAACTCCTTTCCGATTTTTTTCCAGATAAATTAAAGGGAAAAAATTAAGTGGCAGTGGTGGTTTCACCATTCCCTACTCCAGCTTTTTTCAACCAGGGTGTCCAGGTACCCTGGGGTGCCTTTGGGTTTCTTCAGGGGTGCCTTAACAAAATGCCTAAAAATGACCCCAAAATTGTATACATGCAAGTGGGCGGATCAAGCCTGTCTTTTACATACACAAAGCCACTGGTTTTTATTGTATACCAATACACCTCTAGATGACGGTGTCTTAACAACCAATGACATAGTTGGTTTATAAGGGGGATGTTGGGCGCATTAGCTGAAGAGGGAGAGAAACTGTGGGAGAAGAAAAACATTGAAATACTAGTTAGTATCAGTGTGCAAAGGTGTGTTGCAAAGGTATGTTGCTTTGTAAGAATAAATCACCTCTGATGCTGGGTGTCCTATGCATGTGGATGTTGCTGCAATACATCAAACTATTAGCTTAGTTTTTTACATTTTAGAATGGGGTGCATAATTTTAAAGGGTGCTTTGGATGAAAAAAGGTTGAGAAACACTGCCCTACTCCAATAAACCACATACTGGTTGACAACTATGGTCTTCTAGGCAAAATAATGGCTGCTAGGTTTCTGACACTTTGATGTGGCACAGGTTATAAAATTGTGGAAAGAGGTGATTACACAAGCTGGAACAGGAGTACTGTAAAGGCAGCAGTCTGGACCAAGAGAGCCAGGCATAGGGTGATTTGGAGACATTTAGTTATTTAGCTCTAGCAGCAGATGTGTTTAAAATGACCTATGCTGCAGAGCTCCATGGACCAGTCCTGGGGATAGCGGTGGCCTGTAATTCCTCTGACTCCTCACAGCCAGTTTGTAGGGCTATGATAGGATTAGCAGAAAAGGGGGGAAAAAAAGGCACATTAGCATTAATTGCAGACAACTGGCTGCTTTGCACCTGGAAGAAGTAAGAAGAGCAAGGCTTTGTCAGCCACTTGACTACCTCTGCAATGAGCCCGGGAGCTTCACTTTGTACCATTATGACATTGGATGAGGAAGGGGTGAAGGAGGAAAGGGAGGATCAATAGAAGAATTGGGGGTTGGGGGGCGAGGAGGAAGGGGAGGAGGCTGCTGCATGTGACTGGACCTCTACCTTACCTTTCAGGGTTAACTGTATTTTTTTTTGACAATCTATATTTGGTGAAGGGCATGCAGCCCACAGCCATCAGATTCTATATTGAGTTTTTGCTGCTGCCTACTCTTCCCCCTTGCCATAGAATCACCCTCTGCATTTGTTGCTGCCTGTCCTCCCCCCTGCATTGTGCAAGGACAGGCAGACTATGGTCTTGGGTTTTCCCCCTGTAGCTATGACTCCAGCCCCCTGACTATAATGAAAATAAACAATTAAAATAATACAACTGGCTGCTAAGTGCCTTTGAGAAGAAAGATTATGCTGGCAAGGCAAAGAAATGCAGATGTGCCTAGCCTCTGCTGCATGCATACCAAATAAAATACAGAAAAATTATACAAAATAGATACGAAAATAAAATTTCAAAATAAAAATAACATGAGTAAAGGTCAGGCCATGGAAATTTCCATTATATTATGTAGGGGCAGGGGTTGCAACAGCATAAAGAGCTTGGACAAAGTAGGGCTCAGACCTTCAGACCTAGGGGTGGTTATAGTGTAGCTTTATCTTTCAGCTTCATAAAGCCTGATTCAACCTGGAGCTGCACTGTGCATGACCTGTTAAGGTGTTTTTTAATTGTTTATTAGTTGTGCTAAATGTCCCCCATGGCAGTCACCATCTCCCTCTACCCTTTTGACAATGGCTTGCCTATAGCCATAAAAATGGCCAAAATTCAGTATCAAGATCCCCCCAATAGACTAATGAGGTTTTCTGCTGAATTTGGGTTTAGCAACATTCAAGCAGGATTAAATGAACCCCCATGAATCAAATCTGGGCAGATTCACACACCCTTTTCAAGACAACAAAAGATTATTGCTAATATGATGCTTTGAGTTACAACATTTTCAACATTATTGCTTATTTAATAGACCTACTTATTTTTAACCTTCAAAGATTAGCATGGATGTCCCGAGATACTGATTACAGTAAGGAAGGTGTGTTACATGCTGTGGCATCAAATATCCTGAAGGATTCTATCCAAAGCTCTTTATCTGCTAGAAATGCCACCAGACATGCCACCAGGTGTTTTGGGTAGTGCATTATAGTTGCCAGGAACACAACAATACGACAAGAAAAATATTCCTCCTGTGCTGCCATTAACCTTGCTACAGGGAAGAAAAATTCTATTTAAAGAGTTAGTCATGAAACATTGCAACATACTTTAAATTATACCTAATTAATTCTTGGCAAGAGGCATAAAAATTCATCTTTTAAGGTATACATTTTTATAATTGAAATTCATTTCCATCATTACAATAAATGTGCTTCTGTCACTTTTGAAAAAAAAAGGAAGTGTCATAAGAATGTAGCCAGGCATTTTTTGATATGCATAGAAGGTACAGCTAGCTGACTATTGGAAATAGCCTTCTGTATTAAGCATAATAGTTGTGTTATATTCCTTAAAGCTGAACAATTAGGTAAACACAGGTATATATATATATATATATATATATATATATATATATATAAATATATATATATATATATATATATATATATATATCTAAAATGGTTTGTATTTATCATCAGCCTCTTTTGTTATCCAGGTACATCTGCCAGACAGCATGGTCAAGGTTGTGAGCTCACTTTCCTCAGTACTTGTAAAGTGGACCTTTAGGTTAAAAAAATAAAATTTGTGAGCAGGAAGGGTTTTTTTTTTCTTACAGAAGAGACATACTATGGCTCTTGTGCAATAAAAGAATCTTACTTTCCTCCCTGTAAACTGTGCACATGCACAGCTCAGTGTATAATTCTGGCATGTGCCAGGAGTAATTAAGTACGCTATGCATCCAACTGAGGTGGCCAAAGATCCCAAACCTGGAAAAAGCCGGCGAGAAGATGTTGCAGTCAGCGAGGGAGCTAAGCCTGGTTACTAACCTCTGTCTGCTAATTGGACACAGAGTAGCATCAGTACATATACAGTAGGTTCATTAATCTGCTCATTCTGCTTTTTTTTCTCTTCTCAGCAAACTTTTACATTCGATTTGACAGCTTTGTGCAATGCCACGGTCTGACTGGCACACATTGCTGTTCTTCCTTCTACAAGTCTGCAGTAAAATAGAAGTTAATAATTAAAACAGATTAATGTTCTTTTATTGGTCGCATTTAAAAATACATTGATTTATTTGAATTAATGTATGGTTGAATTAGCCTGAATTATGAAAAAGAGAACCCCCTAGGGACTTTATAGCCAGATTGGGGACTTTAATATACACATTGAGTCAGAGTTTTCAAGTTTAGCTAAAGAGTTCCTGTCTCTTCTGGAATGTTTTGACCTAACCCAATTTGTCTGCACCCCCACGCATATCAAAGTACACACCCTGGACCTTATAATTGGAAATGGCTCTATTGCAGGGGTAGGCAACCTGGGGCCCTCCAGTTGTTGTGGAACTATATTTCCCATGAGGCATTGCAAGGCTGGCAGTTAGAATTACTCCCAGAGGCATGATGAGACTTGAAGTTCTGCAACAGCTGGAGGGTTCCAGGTTGCCTACCCCTGCTCTATTGTCTCTGATTGCTCTCCCCTTGACCTAGGACTGTCTGACCAATTAGCTATTCTTTTCAAATTGGAATTAGCTATTTCTAACACCTCCATGTCTTGATCTGTAAATTATTGCAACTGGGATTCAGATGACCAGCCCAAATTTTCAAATTTCCGTTACTTCCTCCCTATCCTGCATCTTCTTTTTTGACTCCCTTGTTGACTAAATAAATGCCCTTAATCAGGCGGTTTCATCTTCCCTTGACACTTTTGCCCTATTAAAAACTCAAACCGTCTCATTCTCCCGTCTGGCTCCATTTTATAATTCTCACCTACGTTCAATGAAAGCAGTCTCGCGGAGACAGGAAAGAAATTGGCGCCGATCCGGCTTGACTGTCCATTATCAAGCATGGAAAGACTATTTGTGTGTCTATAAGGGTAAAATTGAGAGTGTTCGATCAAGCATTTTCTCCCATGCCATTAAAAAAAATCTTAGCAACCCTAGACAACTCTTCTGCACCATTGACAGTTTATTAAAACCTCACAGTCCCTCCACACTACCTGCTGTAACTCAGCTCTGTAACACATTCCTAGGTTTTTTCTCCTCAAATATTGACAAAATAAGACACTAAATTCTTACCACATCACATGTTTTATCCATATCACATCCTGACCCACCTAGTTTTACTGGCTCTTCTGTCTTCCACTTCTCTCTATTTGACTCGGCATCTCTAACTAAATTGGTCTCTAATATGAAATCCTCCACCTGCATACATGACCCTATTCCCACCCATTTCCCATTTATTTAAATCCTGTTTTAGTTCTCTATGTCCCATTATTCTCAATATCATAAATGACTCCCTTAGTACCAGTTTTGTACCAACTATCCTCATCACCCAAGTATAAAAAAACTCAATTACATATTCACCTAACTTTAAATAATCTATTTGAACCCCTCCAATCTGGTTTTTGGCAACTGCACAGCACAGAAACTGCCTTGGTCAAAGTCACTAACGACCTTATGTTAGCTTCTGATTTCGGGTCACTAACTATTCTTACTCTACTGGATCTTAGTACTGTAGACCACAGTCTTTTACTGTCTCACCTTGAAACCATATTTGAAGTCTGGATTAAAAAGGAACTGCAGTCTGCTCACATAATTTGTAATAAAAACATCTTTGCCATTCTTAAGCTTCCCTCCAGCCACTTTGCATATTATTTTATATATATTGTGATTCTGTACTTGCCAAATATGCTGCAGAAATCTCCCTCCACTCAGGGAGTCTGCAACTATTTTAAATGTGGGCAGCTGAAGCTGCTTCCTGTTCACTTCCTGGATTTACACAGACACACAGAGGCACACCTCCAGCCCTACAGCTCTCAGTGGCCCTCTTATGACTCATCCCCCCTCCCTTTCTGGCAAAGTTTTACAAGAGTGAGAGAGAGAGCTGTGCATGATGTCATAAGCCTAGGCTTTTACCAGACAAGAAACAGGAAGTGGGCTTTATACGGTATTTACTGGCCCGAAAAAAAATGTTTTACTATCCAAAGTTAAAACAACAAGGGCAGAAGATTTAATAGATGGAAAGATGAAAAAATGACTGAAGGTCCGCTTTAAGTCATATCTGACTAATCGCTGTCACTTTGTTTCTCTTGGTGGATTCCAGTCTGAAGTTGGTCCAGTCAAGTACGGTATTCCTCAGGGCTCAATTTTGGATCCTTTACTTTTTAGCATGTACATGTTTCTACTTGGCCAACTACTTAGATCACATGGGCTCAATTATCATTTCTATGCTGATGACACTCAGATATGCATCCACACTAAACCGGATTCTACTTTGGCTGCTTCTCTCCTATCAAACTGTATTTGTGATATAAAAACTTGGATGGCCCATAATTAAACTGTGACAAGACTGAAGTCATGCTTATTGGCACCCCCCATCAATTACGTAAGGTCAGTCCTAATAGCTTATCTATAGATGGCACTGTACTTGAGCTTCAGTCTAAATTGAAAAATCTAGGGGTGATATTTGATGCTAGTTTAACCTTTGAACCACATGTGCAAAATGTTGTCAGAACTTCTTTTTTCCACTTTAGAAACATTGCTCGGCTGCGTCCTATGCTATCGTACACTGTAGCTGAAAAGCTGAACCATACATTTGTGTTCTCCTGACTTGACTACTGCAATGCTCTACTCGCTGGTGTTCTTAAATCCACTATAATTTGAATTTAATATGTTCAAAATTCTGCAGCCAGAATCCTGACTAGGTCTGGTACAAGTGATCATATTACCCCTATCCTGGAGTCCTTGCACTGGCTACCCATCAGGTTTGGCATAGACTTTAAGATCCTCTTGCTTACCTACAAGGCTCTTCATGGTTTGGCACCTCATTATCTCTCTGAACTTTTTTCAACTTACTCCCCCCCCCCCCCCAAAACCTCCGCTCCTCAAATCCTGGTTTACTGTTTGTCCCCCCTACTCACCTTCACTCAATGGGGGACAGAGCCTTCTCATGCTATGCAAAACTCTGAAATTCACTTCCTAAGAACGTCAGAGAGTTGTCTTCTCTAAACTCATTCAAATCAAATCTAAAAATGTTTTTCTTTAGAAAAGCTTTCACTTAATAGTCCCCTTTCCCTTATGTTATGCTATCCTGTGTATTTATTGTGTTTTCCTTGTAAATCACTTTGAGAAGCCACCTTTAAAGGCACTATATAAAATAAAGTTTATTATTATTATTCAATCATGTCATTTAAAAGGCAGATGCTAATGTTTGGTTGAATTAAAGAATCACTTTTTTTATATTTGCTTGCAGTGTGCCTTTTAGTAATTAATGTGATTGTAAGGGTTTGGGTTTTTTTTGTTTAAAATAACAAACATATCATACTTACCTCCAATGTGCAGCTCGTTTGTGGCCCCGAACCTGCTCTTCTGGGGTCCCCCGACAGCACTCGCGGCTCCTCCCCACATCAGATAACCCCCTCAGAGAAGTGTTTACCAGAGGGTGTTAGCTTGGAGGCGAGCTCCCGAGTCCAGCATTCGGCGGCAATAGCTGCCGAATGTATGACTCGGCCCCGTCCCCGGAGCCCACGTCATCGGATTTGATTGACAGCAGCAGGAGAAAATGGCTGCACTGCTATCAATCTAGCCAATCAGGACACAAGACACCGGCTAGAGCTGGGGTGTTCATCCCCGGTGCGAGAAAAAGAGGGTTCAGGTAAGTAAAACGGGGCACTGGGGGGCTGCTGTACTGCAAGAGGTTTTTCACCTCAATGCATAGAATGCATTGAGGTGAAAAACCACAAAGGTTTACAATCCCTTTAACTACTACTGCATCATTAGGTTTAATTGTCTATTATGGATAACAGAAAATACAAATTGTGATTTCCATATACCGTTTTGGCCAGGGAACAGAACTTTAAACCAGTTGTATTGTCAGGTCACCTTGAGGCTAGGTGACAGATGCACACCGTTGGGATCAGGAGTGCACCGCATGGTAGTGGACCCTACGGCTGACTGCTGCGGATGGGAATTCAGGGTGGTAAGGAAGGCAAGGTCGCTGAAATGCCAACACGGATCCCACCGGGGTTAGAGCATAAGATTCCCTGGGGCGCGGAGTCTAAGAGCCAGCAGGTGTTCACCAGAGCCTCTAGTGGTGAGGATGGACTGGGCTGCAACTGGCTCCAGGTCACGACCCCCAGGGTCCCCCAGCTCACACCCACAGTAGGCAACAGGAGGATAGGGATAGTAAGGGAATAAGCCACAGGGTCAGGGCCACAAGCAGACAAGGACAACAGAGTTCATGCCAAGGTTCAGGGTCACAGGCAAACAGGCATAGTCGGGGGCACGCCAAAGGTCAGGGTCACAAGCAGACAGGAAAAGTCGATAACAGGCCAAAGTCGGTAACTGGAATCAGACGTAGGAAACACAGCAAGTACACACAAAAGCTATCACACAATGGTTGATCAGCACTGCTGGCTTGCGGTGCACAGGTTAATATAGGGTTCCCTGATAGGGCCTGGGGTGGGGCCATGCTTAGAGGAGAGGTTATAAAACCAGCCAGGTGTGGGTGGCTGGCCTCTTAGTCTGAACACATGAGGAGAAGGTAAGCTGACAGAGAAAGATTACTGCATAACCATGACATGTATGGATACCCTGCGTTGTGCTAACTCATGGCTCTTGCATCATGTAGGCCATAGATGCACTCACTGCCCAATGTGCTACTGAGTTTCTCAACCTTTTTTCAGTGAAAAAGTTTAAAATTCTGCAAAATGAGTTTTTAAAAAACAAAACTAATAGTTTTACATGAAAAGTTTATGGGTGGTTCCGTACAAATGGCTAGATGTAATAGGTACTGCTGCCTCTACAGATACAACCACCCAGGTGGAGTATAAGATGTTGGTTAATAGTCTTCCATATCGCATTAATATCCTCATACGTGTGACACCCAGCGTTAGAGGTGACTTATTCTTCCAATGCAAATACACTTTTGCACACTGGTGTTTTTCTTCTCCCTCACTCTGCTAATGTGAACCCAGTACTGACGGAGTGTGGTAGAGGTACAGGTGCCCATGGTCCTCCTTATCAGCCGATGATGCCTTTGGTTGTTAGGACGTCAGTGGTTGGAAAGTTGTGCACGATGAAAACTTCTGGCTTTGTGTAACTAAAAGGCAAGTTTGATCCACCTGCTGGCTTATTGACAATTTTTGGGCAATTTCTTAGCATTTTGCCAAGGCACCCCTGAAGAAATCTGAAGGCTCCCCAGGGTGCCAGTAGACCAGTAGTACCCAATTGGCATGGTGGAACCATATGCAGCTTACCAGTTTGTAACTTTAGCCACATAGATTGTGTTTTACTCAGTAATTTCAGCCACAGGAATAGGGTGTTTTTTTTTAATAAAAAGGACATGTTTAATAAGAACGGAAGGTTAAAGCAATACTAAAGTCTCATTTTTTTTTCTTTAAAAATAACAGACATGTTATACTTACCTGCTCTGGGAAGGTTTTGCACAGAGTAGCCTGGATCCTCCTCTTCTCGGGTCCTGTGCCGGCGCTCCTGGCCCCTCCTTTTCGCCGAGTGCCCCCACAGCAAGCAGCTTGCCATGGGGGCACCCAAGCCAAGCTCCGTGTGTCCGTTCAGACACGGAGCCACGGTTCAGCCCCGCCCCCCTCTTACTCCTCATTGGCTCACTGACTTTGATTGACAGCAGTGGGAGCCAATGGCACTCGTGTACATCGCTGGATCGAGATGGGGCTCAGATAAGTATTAGGGGGGCTGAGGGGGGCTGTTGCACACAAAAGGTTTTTTAACTTATTGCATAGAATGCATTAAGATAAAACACCATCTGCCTTTACAACCACTTTAAGAAATAAGTTGAAAGATGTATGATCCATTTTTTGATCTCTCACAGTGCCTAGCAATGCCAGTCTTACAGCCAGTATACACTATTTTACCGCTATGTCCTGTGAATGTTCACCTATGCAATTCAGAGTAGTTTAGCTCTAGCCCTATTGCTGGTTTATATTTATTATAGGTCATGGGAGAGTCTGCATTATTTAAGTACTGCAATTATATGTTCTAGGGATAAAATGAACACTAAAAATAACTCTGAAAAATGATTAATAGCACAGTGGTAGGTAAAACACAGATAAATTGCTTTGAAGTATGGTGCATTATATGGAAATCACATAGTATTCTATTGGCATCTAAGTGATTGTACATAAAGGAAAGAGCCTTTGATTATGTTTCAGTAATAAAAATGTCCTATTACCACAGGCAACCCAAATCTTTTTGTCTGTGTCTCAAATTATGCTGTCAGTCAGCTGTACAAATTATTGTTCAGTTTTCCTTTAATTATGAGCTTCATTTTTATTAGTGTACTCTAGTCTGCAAATGAAGTATATTAATAAAATATATATATATATACAACCCATAAATACAACACGAGGCTCCAGTGTTTAGAGTGGTAACATAAGAATGGCATAAATCTCAACTAACAAATTAGCTCAGGATGACATTAACAAGATTATCGCTCTGCATGTAATTAAGACTAGATTTTCTGAATTTGTATTTCTCCAGATATATGTAATGTGCAATGGAATTCACATTTAATGAGCAATTACACGCTGCAGACACGAAACACTGTCAACAATTGTATTATAAGTGGTACCAAGATACCCATTTATTGAGCTACTGTCACTGTTTCTTGCTTGAAATATTAACCATGGTGCTGGAGCTGGATTTTGATAATTCAATGATTTTATATTTACATTTCTTCACATAATATGCCATATAGTAAAATGAAGGAGAGTAGTACGGCAACAAGAGTAGTAAGGGAAATACCCACAACCAGGTCTATGGCCCTTCAAGATGAACTCTTGGCAGAGACAAATAAGTACAGCTTATTATTAACATATTATTTAAAATGAAAACAGTGTAAGTACCTCAGTTAAACTTGGTATTAGCATCTTGCAATCCCTGTACAGCAGAGCTTTCTTTGTGGGATGGAGAAGCAGCACAAAAAGCCAGGCAGCCATGCTGCAGTGGAATAAGCATTCTGAGCAGAGCACAAAGTGACAGAGAGTTGAGTTAAAGGAGAAGCCCACCTTTGGGAACATGTTACGTGTTCCACCCATTTTTAGGGTGGAACATGTTCCCAATGCTGCAGCTGCCACCCAACCCCCCCCCCCCCTCCTTGTGACAGTAGTACGGGGAGAAGTTCCCCATACTAGCTGTCAGTTTTTGAAATCAGCTCTGTATGTAAATGAACTACAAGTCCCGACATCCTTTGCAGGTGTTGGCTTGTAGCGCCATGGTGGTTCATTGATTCTTCCTGTCAGTGTATCTGCTTGCCCGTACGGGATGTATGGGCACACAGATACACTGACAGGTCTGCAGGAGACCTGCATGGCACCAGCTGGTGCAATGCTTTACAGGCTCCAAAAAAAATAAATGAACATTTTTTTACCTACAAAAAAAATGTGCATTTATAATTTTTTCATTAAAGTGAACATATCCTTTAAAGTGGAACTTAACTTCCTTAATCAGCATTAGGGTTGATTTGCTAAAACTGGAGAGTGCACAATCTGGTGCAGCTCTGCACAGAAACCAATCGGCTTTCAGGTTTTATTGTCAAAGCTTAATTGAACAAGCTGAAGTTAGAAGCTGATTGGCTACCATGCACAGCTGCACCAGATTTTGCACTCTCCAGTTTTAGTAAATCAACCCCATTGACTATTTTGAACCCTTGTGCTGCTAGCATTAGTAAATAGATAGGAATGTTTTTCACATTTACTTGTTTTTTACATTTCTTCAGTTGCTTCCTGGTTTCCAAGCCTATGCAAATCATGTCATGCATCCCACGAGTCTTGAGGAGGTGAGGAGGGGTTCTTCTCAGCTAAGCGCACCCTCCTGCCTGTATGCCTAAACTAAGGTCAGATGGATTTTTAGAAAGTAAATGCTACATGAATTATTTGCCCTTACTCAAGATGGCCACAACCGGAAATGCTAGGGCAGAGATATGCAATTAGCGGACCTCCAGCTGTTGCAGAACTACAAATCCCATGAGGCATAGCAAGACTCTGACAGCCACAAGCATGACACCCAGAGGCAGAGGCATGATGGGACTTGTAGTTTTGCAACAGCTGGAGGTCCGCTAATTGCATATCCCTGTGCTAAGGGGTGTATTTCAAAGTGATTTCTCAACAAAGTAAAGCATGGAGACATGGATGGATGGGTGAGTTTGCTTTGAATATTAAAAATAAATTAAATTGTGATTTTGGTTTGTGGTGCTCAGATACAGTGTAGTTCTGCTTTAAAGCAGTAGTAAACCGCACAAAAAAAAAGAACAATGTGCCTCCGGGCGGTTTAAAGTGATTGTAAAGTCTCATTTTTTTTAGTTAAAAATAACAAACATGCTCTGTGAAGTAGTTTTGCACAGAGCAGCCCCAATCCTCCTCTTCTAGGGTCCCTCTTCGGCTCTCCTGGCACATCCGTCATGTTGAGTTCCCCCACAGCAAGCAGCTTGCTATGGGGCACCCGAGCCTAGCCGCAGCTCCCTGTGTCCATTCAGACACAGAGCCCCATCCCGGCCCCGCCCTCTTTCTCTCCTCAGTGGCTGACTAACCTTGATTGACAGCAGCAGGAGCCAAAGGCGCCACACTGCTGTCTCAGCCAATGAGGGGAGTCCTGGGCAGATGAGACACTGCTGAAACATCGCTGGATCTAGATGGGGCTCAGGTAAGCATTAGTGGGGCTGAGGGTGGCTGCTGCACACTTAAGGCTTTTTATCCTAATGCATAGAATGCATTAAGATAAAAAAACCTTCTGCCTTTACAATCCCTTTAAGTCATATTGTATGCATTGCATGCTAGCACATTATGACAGACTTACCTGAAAGTGATGTCAGGATGAGTCATGGCCGAGGAACAGACTTCTAAATTCGTTCATATTTCATGTCTGAGGTTTACAACCACTTTAAACTTTTTTTTTTACATTTCTTCAGCTACTTTCTGATTTCTGGCCTAAGCCTTTCTTAGAAAAGTACACCCTCATGCCTGCATGCCTGAGCTAAGGGCAGATGTATTCCAGGAAGTAAAAGCTACATCAATCATTTGCCTTTCCTCAATATTGCCATGGCTAGAAATGCTAAGGGGTGTTTTTCAAAGTGATTTCTCAGCAAAATAAAGCATGGAGACATGGATCATTAAAAATTAATCAAGCAACGTTTTCAGTTTGCGGTGCTCAGATACAATTTAGTCTCTTTTGACCTCTCTTGATCTCTTAATGAGACAATCACACACACTATAGAGGGATATGCTTTGTTCATATTTTATGTCGGAGGTTTACAACCACTTTAACAAGTTTCTCTCAAATAATTCATCCAATGGCAGCAGAAACTGACATAATCGTGTTGTAATCTTTGGGGGAATCATTTAGGTGAATATTCACTGGGTCAAATGTCCAGTAAACTTTTAATAAATATTAAAATAGTAACATACTTTTCCTTAATGCATTAGCTTTTACTTTATAAAGATACTGTATGTACAGGTATAACAAGCTCCTTTCATAAATAGAGACTTCAGAAAAAGCTGTACAAAATGCAGCCATGCATGCATAGGCATAGCATCAGGGGTTGCAGGGGTCACAATTGCAACCCCTCCCATGCTCCAGGGGGGCCCGCGCGGCCTCCCTCTTACATTAGATATTATGCCTTTGTTTTGTCAGCAGCGGCGCATGCTGTCACAACGGGGCACTCGTGAGGAGCTCAGTTGTCACAGGCAAGATAAGGAGAAGCACATCATGTCAGACAGAGATCCACCCCCTCCCTCTACCAGGCGCTCTCATTGGGGTTGACTTACACTGAACATCCCCGAGGGGTGGGCAGGGCCATCCTAATGAACGGGGGGGGCTGCACTTTCCCCGTCCTTTCATCTTTGCAAATATGTAGTGCTTGGCAAAGTCCATTGGGTTTGCAGGGGGCCCAGCGGTGTGGGTGAGGCTGCCTATAATAACTCCCCTGTCATCCAATCAGTTGCGATTGTCCTTTGAGAATCTTCAATATTTCCTGAGGCAGTTGGATTTGGTGTGCGGAGCCGGGGGTGTGGCTGCCTCCTCCACACCTTCCAAAGACTTATATACAGGCTGATCCCATGGCTGAAGGAGGAGAAAGAAGAGAGAACACAGCAGCCTCGGGTGTCTGCATCTCCATCCATGCAGTAAGTGATTGAGCACACTATCACTGTATACAGCCCTAACCTGCCACTATACCACCCCAACCTGCCACCATACCACTTTATACCACCCCACCCTGCCACCATACCACTCTATACCATCCCAATATTAACCTAACCTGCCACTTTACCACCCCAACCTGCCACTATAGCACCCCAACCTGCCACCATACCACTCTATACCACCTCAACCTGCCACTATACTGCCCAATGTTAACCTAACATGCCACTATTCCACCCCCAACCTGCCACCATACCACCCTATACCACCCTCAACCTGCCACTCTACCATCCAATACTAACCTAACCTGTCACTATACTACACCAACATGCCACTATGCCACCCTATACTACCCTAACCTGCCACTATACCACCCCAACCTGCCACCATACCACCCTATACTAACCTAACCTGCCACTATACCACCCCAACAAGCCACTATACCATCCTATACTACTTTAACCTGCCACTATACCACCCCAACCTGCCACCATACCACCCTATACCACCACAACCTGCCACTATACCGCCCAATACTAACCTAACCTGCCAATATACTACCCCAACATGCCACTAAACCACCCTATACTACCCTAACCTGCCACTATGCCACCCCAACCTGCCATCAGACCACCCTATACTAACCTAACCTGCCACTATACCACCCCAACATGCCACTATACTGCCCTATACTACCCTAACCTGCCACTATACCACCCCAACCTGCCACCATACCAGTGGCGTTGCTAGGGGGGGCGGGGGGTGCGGGCCGTACCGGGTGACACCCGCCAGAGGAGTGACACCTGTGGGCAGCGGCCCCGACACCGCTAACGACGCACTGTCCTCACCCACCTGCTGTCTCACACAGTGGAGCGGAACGAAGCCTCCTCTCCCTCCTCTCTGTTTACATCTACACAGGAGGGGAGGCGGCTTTGGTCCGCTCCGCTGTGTGAAAGGGACTCCGAAGGACACCGCTATGCCTATCCCGTGCTGTTCTGAGGTCTGTAGTTTAATGCAATACAAATGGACATGTGCTGGGGGGGTGCTATGGGAGGGGAGAGGGGGGTCTGCACTGAGGTGGGTCTGCACTGAGGTGGGTCTGCACTGGAGGAGGGGATCTGCACTGATGGAGGGGGGATCTGCACTGATGGAGGGGGGATCTGCACTGAGGGAGGTCTGCACTGATGGAGGGGGGTGGTCTGCACTGACGGGGGTCTGCACTGAGGGGGGTCTGCACTGATGGAGGGGGGTGGTCTGCACTGAGGGGGTCTGCACTGATGGAGGGGGGTCTGCACTGAGGGGGGTTTGCACTGATGGAGGGGGGTCTGCACTAATGGGGGGGTGTGCACTGTTGGGGTCTGCACTGAGGGGGGGTCTGCACTGGAGGGAGGATCTGCACTGATGGAGAGGGGGGTTTCGGCACTGAGGGGGTCTACACTGATGGAGGGGGGTCTACACTGAGGGGGGTCTGCACTGATGGAGGGGGGTGGTCTGCACTGATGAAGGGGGGGTCTGCACTGATGGAGGGAGGGTGTGCACTGAGGGGAGTCTGCACTTGATGGACGGGGGTCTGCACTGAGGGGGTCTGCACTGGAGGGCAGATCTGCACTGATGGAGAGGGGGGATTCAGCACTGAGGGTGGTATACCACCCCAACCTGCCACTATACCACCCTAACCTGCCACTATACCACCTTAACCTGCCACTATACAGTAGGTGACCGTGATATTGTGTCAATCTTGCCGCTGTTATCGGCGAGATTTGACACCTGCGAGCCCTGTCGCGGGAGCCAGCGCGGAGCTGGCTCGCTCATCAGGAAAGGAAAACTTTTTTTCCTTTCGCGATGAGCGACAGGCAGTGCTGACAGCTGTCTGGTATGAATCATGAGGGGGAGCGCCGTGCCAAATTTTAAATAAAAAAAACGGTGTGGGTTCCCTCCCAGGGGCATACCAGGCCCTTAGGTCTGGTATGGATTTTAAGGGGAACCCCCTACACTGAAAAATCGGCGTTGGGGTCCCCACCAAAATCCATACCAGACCCTTAACCGAGCACGCAGCCCGGCTGGTCAGGAAAGGGGGTGGGGAAGAGCGAGCGCCCCCCCTTCCTGAACCGTACCAGGCTGCATGTCCTCAACATGGGGGGTGGGCGCTTTGGGGAAGGGGGGCGCCCTGCGGGCCCCCCTCACCCCAAAGCACCTTGTCCCCATGTTGATGAGGACAAGGGCCTCTTCCCGACAACCCTGGCCATTGGTTGTCGGGGTCTGCGGGCAGGGGGCTTATCGGAATCTGGGAGCCCCCTTTTACATGGTACCCCTACCCATTCACCTGGGGGAAAAAGTGTCAATAAAAAAACACACTACACAGGTTTTAAAAATAATTAGGCAGGTCTTCTTCCGACTTCAGGGTCTTCTTCCGACTTTGGGGGTCTTCTTCTGACTTCTCCGCTCTCCATGTATGGTTCTTCTCCCGCTCTCCTTCCTCTTCTCCCAGTGTCCGGTTCTTCTGCCGGGCTCCTCTGCTATCTTCCGCTCTTTTGCCACTCTCTTGCTAGCGGTGGCCTGGTCTTCACCGTCTTGTTCCTTCTTCTCTTCTTCCGATGTTGACACGACGCTGTCTCCCGCTGTTATGCTGTGTGAGCGGCGCTCGATCACTTATATAGGCATGGGGCGTGGTCACCGGGTGCTGTCACCCGGTGACCCCGCCCCTTATGATGTCACAGTCCCGGGGCATGATGAACCCTTTGACCTGATTACTTGTTAAATAAGGGTGTGGCATGTACATGCCGGTTTCTACTTCTTACACCACCAGAACCTGCTGGAAAAAGAGCCCAGTCATAGCACAGTATCCTGTCACCGAGAACCAGTACAATGGAAACACAATCTCGCGGTCAGGTACTGTACTACCCCCCAACCTGCCACCATACCATCTTATACTAACCTAACCTGCCACTATACCGCCCTACACTACTCTAACCTTCCACTTTACTGCCATATACTACCAAAAACTGCCACTATACAACCCTAACCTGCTACTATACCACCCCAACCTGCCACTATACCACCCCAACCTGCCATACTGCTCACTGACTTCCCTGTCACTACATACTACTCACTGACTTCTCTGTCACTATATACTGCTCACTGATTTCTCTGTCACTACATACTACTCAATGACTTCTCTGTCACTATATACTGCTCACTGACTTCCCTGCCACTACATACTGCTCACTGACTTTCCTGCCACTACATACAGTTTACTGACTTCCCTGTCACTACAAACTGCTATCCCACTGTACTTCTTATGTCTGCATACCTCCCAACTTTTTGAGATGAGAACAAGGGACACCTATTAGCAAAAGTATGTAGGCATATGCCACACCCCCTTAAAGGAAAGTTATACAAAAAATGATTAGGTAAACCCACAAGTGTTTTTTTTTTTTTTTTACCACTATTATTCCTTTATATTGGTTTTTGAAATTTACAAATGCAGCAATTTAGAAATTGGATGAAAAGTTTAGCACTGGGAAACACTTTTTGAAAGATAAAAAGTAAATTTTTTTATATAACTATATAGATCAGACCAAAATCAGGGACAAATGAGGGGAGAAAGAGGGACAGAGGGACTTTGTTCCAAATCAGGGACAGTCCCTCAAAATCAGGGACAGTTGGGAGCTATGTGTCTGCCCATACACAGTGCTATGACTGGGCCTTTTTTCCAGCAGGTTCTGGTGGTGTAAGAAGTAGAAACCGGAATGTACGTGCCACACCATTATTTAACAAGTAATCAGGTTCGCATAATGGCGGGTTTAAAATCGTGCTGAACTCGTGCAATTTCAAACCGGCAATGCAGTCCGACTTCAGAGGCAATTTGACAGACATCTATGCGGGTTCATGCACACATGTCCATTCAAATCACCGCCGAAGTCGCCAAAAGTAGTACAGGAACTACTTTTGGAAATCTGTGCAACGCCACAAAGTCGGCGTTGCACTGATTCGGACGGTGCCATTGCCAGAAATAGCCGCTGATTTGGCATGCGGTTTGACATGTCAAATCGGCCCAATATGAACGTGTGCTTAAAGTGATATTAACCACTTCACGCCCGTGCTATAGCCGAAAGACGGCTGCAGCGCGGACGCTATATGTCGGGTGGCCGTCCCTGGACGTCCTGCTGTTTACTTTCGCGATGCGCACTCCCGCGGGCGCGCATCAGGGAAGTTTTGTGCTGGCCGTGTCCCTTGGACACAGCCAGTCACAGATCGCTGAAAATGGCCAATCATAGCGGCTGTTTTTAGCGCGATCGGCAGTGCCAATGAGAGATCATCTCAAATGTAAACATATGAGATCATCTCTCATTGCCGGCTCTCCCTCCTCACACAGAGACCGCGTGTGAGGAGGGAGAGCGACCTGTGCTTCAGAGATTTATATTGTGAGTGAAAAAAACATACACTGTGCCAACACTATAAAATATCAGTGCCATCTGTCACCCCCATCTGCCAGTGCCATCTGTCAGTCCCCTCTGTCAGTCCCATCTGTCAGTGCCATCTGCCAGTGTCATCTGCCAGTGCCAGTGCCAGTGCCATCTGCCAGTGCCATCTGCCAGTGCCTCTGTCAGTCCCAGCTGCCAGTCCCATCTGTCAGTGCCATCTGCCAGTGCCATCTGCCAGTGCCAGTGCCATCTGCCAGTGCCAGTCCCATCTGCCAGTGCCATCTGCCAGTGCCATCTGCCAGTGCCAGTGCCATCTGCCAGTGCTTCTGCCAGTGCCATCTGCCAGTCCCATCTGCCATCAGTGCCACCTGCCATCAGTTTCACCTGTCAGTGCAACCTGTCAGTACCATCTGTCATAAGTGCCACCTGCCATCAGTTCCACCTGTCATGAGTGCCACCTGCCATCAGTGCCACCTGCCATCAGTGCCACCTGCCGTCAGTGCTATCTGTCAGTGCAACCTGTCAGTGCAACCTGTCAGTACCATCTGTCAGTACCACCTGTCGGTGCCACGTGCCATCTGTTATCAGTGTCACCAGTGCCACGTATCAGTGTCATCAGTGTCACGTAAGTGTCACCTGTCATCAGTGCCACGTAACAGTCACGTGTCATCAGTGCTACGTAAGAGTGCCAGCTATCATCAGTGTCACTTGTCATCAGTGCCTTCTGTCATCACCAACAATGGCTAGAAGATTATATTCATCTGAGGAGGCGTACAATATTCTTGTGGGCGACGAGAGCAACGGGGAGCTCGCTGCTTCAGATTCCTCCTCATTTTCAGATTCTGAGTCTGACGTGGACTACGAGCCTGTCCTAACCAGTGGTACACTGACAGCCTCAAAGGAGGAGGATGAGAGTCCGCCCGCCAGACGAAGGCATACTGGTGAGGAGGCAGTGCCATCCACCAGCACCGCAGTGCCATCCACCAGCACCGCAGTGCCATCCACCAGCACCACAGTACCTCGGCAAAGGCCACGTACCAGTGGGGTGTCACCTCAATCCCAAAGGGTTAGGTCCCATGCCAGCCTTCCCTATTCCCTTTAAAACCCCTTGTGGCTGCCTCCTAATTCAGGAGAAGCTAACATTCCCCCTTTCACTGCCCAGCCAGGAGTCCAGGTGGACACAGAAAATTTTTCCCCAATAGACTTTTTCCACCTTATTTTTACTGAGGACATGCTTGCATCAATTGTGGCCCAGTGCAACCTATATGCCCAACAATTTATAGCAAGTAACCCAACGTCTTATTATGCCCGTCCCTACGAGTGGAGAGCCCTAACAGTGGAGGAGTTTAAAATTTTTTTGGGCCTCACATTCTGTATGGGACTAAACAGAAAAAATGAATTACGTTCGTATTGGTCTACCCTCCCCATCTACCACATGCCCATTTTTTCCTCAATAATGCCCAGAACCAGATATCTCATGATTATGAGATTTCTACACTATAACGACCCAGTGCCCTCCCTGAAATCACCCAAATTTTGATAAGCTTTTTAAAATTCGCCCCTAATAAATTATTTTTCTGAAATCTTCCCCCAGTTGTTTACCCCAGACCAACACATATGTGTGGATGAGTCCCTTATCAAATTTTCTGGCAGGCTGGGCTTAAAACAATTTATTCCTACCAAAAGGGCCCGCTATGGGGTGAAGATGTACAAATTGTGCAATCGTGCTACAGGGTATACCTACTCCTTCATGGTATACGAAGGGAAGGACACCCAGCTACATCCCCCTAATTGCCCAGAATACATTGGATCGAGTGGGAAAGTCATTTGGGAAATCATAAACCCACTCCTGGAAAAAGGCTACCATCTGTATGTGGACAATTTTTATTCTAGTTTGCCCCTGTTCCGAAACCTTCACAGAAAGAAGACTCCAGCATGCGGCACCGTAAGGAGGAATCGGAAGGGCTTTCCTCAAATCTCGTCAACAAGAAGTTAAGAAGAGGGGAGGCGCGGAGCTTACGGAATGAGGAAATTCTGGCTGTGAAGTGGAGGGACAGAAGGGACATCTACATGCTTTCATCGATCCACAACAATACATTTGTTGAGATCACCAGGAGTAATGGCCCAATTCAAAAGCCAACATGTATCCATGAATACAACATGTATATGGGGGGTGTCGACTTCAACGACCAGATGCTCGAACTCTACCTTTCCACTAGAACATACCAGTGGTATAAAAAAGTTTCGATTTATTTATTTAATTTGGCAATATACAACACCTATGTAATTTATCGCAACTCCACTGACAGACCCAAACCCTTCCTTGGCTACCAGGAGGAAATCACCACTGCCCTTATATCCCCGAACGGCCCACCAGAAAACATCAGATCCGATGTAATTAGCAGACTCTCTTTCCCGATAAAATCCCTCCCAGACCAACAGGCCAAAAACGTCAGAAAAAATGCCGGGTGTGCTCCAAACGAGGGGTGAGAAGAGACACCACTTATCATTGTCCCCAATGTCCTTCCCAACCAGGCCTCTGCATAGTTGACTGTTTCCGCTGTTTAAATTATTAGTGAAGTATGGTAAACATAACCCTCACTTCCTGCCATTTACCTTCACACCCCCTATGCCTCTGCTTGCTCTGTAACTGACCCTGGCTTGTTATTCGACCATACTTCTGCCTACCGATTCTGTTTATATCTCTGCCTGATCTGGAACTGACCCTGGACTGTTATTCGACCACGCTTCTGCCTACCGATTCTGTTTATACCTCTGCCTGATCTGGAACTGACCCTGGACTGTTATTCGACCACGCTTCTGCCTACCGATTCTGTACATACATCTGCCTGATCTGGAACCCACCCTGGACTGTTTGACCATGCCTCTTGCCTGCCTCTTGGATTGATCTTGTACCCTGCCAGTGGACTAGTGGGATTCAGAACACAGGGGTCTCACTATGTGAGGGGATCCAGAATTGTTTTTCTGGATGAAGAAAACAATTTCATTTGTTTTCTCATTCCTAGATTAGGGTCTGGAGACTCGGAGGCTTCAAAGAGATTTGGGTGGGAGAAGCCTCTACCCCTGTCCCCATTCTGTCCTAAACAAGGCCCTACTTCTGCCTGCTGCCTGTAGGACCTATGCCATCATGCCTCTGCCTGTCACATGAACTGACCATACCACATGGACCTGCCTAATACCAGGACCAATATATTGGCACTGCTGACAATCTCTGCCTGCACTGACCCTGGACTGTATATGGACAGTATCCCTGCCTCCTGCCTGTACTGACTATGGACAGTATTCCTGCCTGTTGCCTGGAAAATTGCGTTCGCTTTTGCTGACCAAGTCCCTGCCTGCTGCCTGGACCAGTGCTATCCTCCTGTGTACAACTGCGCTACTGCAACCACAGGTAATCTTTTGTTTACTCTTTGCTCAGCATAATGTATTTTGGGGTGTAATTCTTGGTATGTGAATGCTATGTGTCCCTAGAACACCTGATGGTGTTCCTTGCATGTTGGGCCTCTGTATGTGGCCAGGATGTGTAAAAGTCTCACACATGTGGTATCGCCGTACTCAGGAGGAGTAGCAGAATGTATTTTGGGTGTCATTTTTGCTATGTACATGTATGTGTTGGAAATATCTTATAAATGCACAACTTTGCGTAAAAAAATGTGTTTTCATTTTTTTTCCACATTTTCCAAAAACTTTTGGAAAAAAATGATCTGTTCAAAAGACTCATAATGCCTCATAGATTATATGTTGGGATGTTAGCTTTCCAAAATGGGGTCACTTTGTGGGCGTTTCTATTGTCCTCGTGCTCCAGGGCCTTCAAAATTGTAATAGGTGGTTGAGAAATGAGATGTGTAATTTATGCTCCTAGAACGCCTGATGGTGCTATTTCTATATTGGGCCTCTGTATGTGGCCAGGCTGTGTAAAAGTCTCACACATGTGGTATCACCATACTCAGGAGGAGTAGCAGAATGTATTTTGGGGTGTCATTTTTGCTATGTACATGCTATGTGTTGGAAATATCTTATAAATGCACAACTTTGCGTAAAAAAAAAATGCGTTTTCATTTTTTTTCCACATTGTCCAAAAACTTTTGGAAAAAAATGAACCGTTCAAAAGACTCATTATGCCTCATAGATTATATGTTGGGGTGTTAGCTTTCCAAAATGGGGTCACTTTTTGGGCGTTTCCATTGTCCTCGTGCTCCAGGGCCTTCAAAATTGTAATAGGTGGTTGAGAAATGAGATGTGTAATTTATGCTCCTAGAACGCCTGATGGTGCTATTTCAATGTTGGGCCTCTGTATATGGCCAGGCTGTGTAAAAGTCTCACACATGTGGTATTGCCATACTCAGGAGGAGTAGCAGAATGTATTTTGGGGCGTCATTTGTGGTATACACATGCCATGTGAGAGAAATAACCTATTACAATGACAATTTTGTGGAAAAAAAAAAAAAAAATCTTCATTTTGCAAAGAATTGTGGGAAAAAAATTACAACATCAAAAACCTCACAATGCATCTTACTAAATACCTTGGAATGTCTACTTTCAAAAAAGGGGTCATTTGGGGGGGTATTTGTACTTTCCTGGCTTGTTCGGGTCACAAGAAATGAGATAGGCCACCAGTACATCAGGTGTGATTAATTTTTTATGATTTGCACCACAGCTTGTAGACTCTCTAACTTTCGCACAGACCAAATAATAATTTGGGTTATTTTTACCAAAGATATGTAGCAGTATAAATTGTGGCCAAAATTTCTGAAGAAAAATTAATAATTTGCAAAATTTTATCACATAAACTAAGAAAAATGCATTTTTTTTCATAATTTTCGGTCTTTTTTCATTTATAGCGCAAAAAATAAAAAACCCAGAGGTGATCAAATACCACCAAAAGAAAGCTCTATTTGTATGAAAAAAGGACAAAAAATTCATTTGGGTACAGTATTACATGATTGAGTAATTGTCATTCAAAGTGTGACAGCGCTGAAAGCTGAAAATTGGTCTGGGCAGGAGGGGAGTTTAAGTGCCCAGTTGTCAAGTGGTTAAAGGCTTGCTTGTTTAAAAAACAAAACAAAAACAAACAAGTCATACTTACCTGCTCTGTGTAGTCATTTTGCAGATAGCAGCCCGAGTCCTCCTCTTCTCGGGTCCCTCGCCGGTGCTCCTGGCCCCTCCCTCCTGCCGATTGTCCCCAGAGCATGTAGCTTTCTATGGGGCACCCAAGTAGGCTCACTCCCGAGCCGCTGCTCTGTGTGTCCATTCACACACGGAGCCGCGGCTCAGCTCTGCCCACTCTCTTTCCTCATTGGCTCACTGACTGTGATTGATAGCAGCAGGAGTGTAAAAAAAAAAAATGCGCTGAAGAGCAATATAAACCTTGAACTGCAGCTGCAGCAAAATACACTAATATCGGTGTAATGGACTAAAAAGAGAAAAAAAACTAAGTGCGCTTACAGTCAGGTGATCAAAAATATGAATAGAATAAATAAACTATATCAATTAATATATATTAAATGAATAAAATACATTAGCTGTAAATAAATGAATAATAAATATCAAATTCAAAAAGTGCTTGTGAATAGGTCGTAAATTCCAATACTAAAAAAAATATACATTAGGTGACCTGACATGAAAAATAAATATAAAATAATCAAATTTATAAATTACAAAGTGATCAAAGTTCATAAATTGCTAGTGCATTGGAAGATAAAAATAGTAGTAAAGATAAGTTCAGTCCATTCATAGAAAGCTCAATGAAGGAGCACCAATCACATGGAGGAGAGTCACATATCCACAATTCATTGAACACAGCCCATGTGAGTGGAAAAAGAGGAAGGAAATGTGAAGGGATAGCCAATCAACTGGTGAACCAGGAGACAATAAAGATGGACCCTTACCAAAAGCGGTGTACCTCCTAAATAGCAAGGTCTTATGCGCGTGCAGATACAGCCCTCTGCAGGGACAGATAGATGGCGGCGTCCGGATCCATAGCTGTGTGCCGCGTTCCAACAGAAGGCAATTCCAGCATGTCAGCCTAGAAGGAAGCACTCAGTGTTCCAGGGAGCCATGAGCGCAGAGGAGGCAAGAAAAAAACTCCAATAGTGTAGTAAAATTAAAAAAAAAATTTTATTACTTCATGGAGGCAGAGAGCACATCTCCGCTATACAATGTATTAAAAACAGTTAAAAAGCCGGCATACAAAGCGAACACCCGTGTACAGAAAACATGGGGCGAACAGCGTGATGGGGGGCTGTTCGCCCCATGTTTGCTGTACACGGGTGTTTGCTTTGTATGCCGGCTTTTTAACTGTTTTTAATACATTGTATAGCGGAGATGTGCTCTCTGCCTCCATGAAGTAATAAAAAAAAAAATATATATATTTTTTTAATTTTACTACACTATCGGAGTTTTTTCTTACCTCCTCTGCGCTCATGGCTCCCTGGAACACTGAGTGCTTCCTTCTAGGCTGACATGCTGGAATTGCCTTGTGTTGGAACGCGGCACACAGCTGTGGATCCGGACGCCGCCATCCATCTGTCCCTGCAGAGGGCTGTATCTGCACGCGCATAAGACCTTGCTATTTAGGAGGTCCACCGCTTTTGATAAGGGTCCATCTTTATTGTCTCCTGGATTCACTGGTTGCTTGGATATCCCTTCACATTCCCTTCCTCCTTTTCCACTCACACGGGCTGTGTTCAATGAATTATGGATATGTGACTCTCCTCCATGTGATTGGTGCTCCTTCATGGAGCTTTCTATGAATGGACTGAACTTATCTTTACTACTATTTTTATCTTCCAATGCACTAGCAATTTATGAACTTTGATCACTTTGTAATTTATAAATTTGATTATTTTATATTTATTTTTCATGTCAGGTCACCTAATGTATATTTATTTAGTATTGGAATTTACGACCTATCCACAAGCACTTTTTGAATTTGATAGCAGCAGGAGCCAATGGTAATAGCTCCTCAGCCAATGATGAGTGAGAGTCCCTAGAGAGCCGAGGCTCTTGTGCACATCGCTGGATCGAGATGGATCTCAGGTAAGTATTGGGGGGGCTGCTGCACAGAGAAGGCTAGCCCCCCTATCGGGTGGGTTGCGGCTCTTTATGCCGCCTTGGCTGTATGTACACCGAAGGACGGCACTGTCCTCCACCAGTGTCCGCCCACCTTTAGCCACTAGCATATATATGATCCTCGGATCATCATTACATCCTCTGGTACACTGCAGCGCCACCGCACTGATTGGCTCTCCAGTCTATTGAGTAATCCGCGTCATCCCAATCACATGACGCGTCAGACTATCCAGCACAGCCCCCTGGATCTTGTAGGCCTACGGAGCTGTTGACGGGCGCATGCGCAGTGGCCCCCTGTGTCCGCTCACATGATCGGTAACGTCAGACGCCGCTCGTGTGGGGGGGGCATAAAAGGCCGGCTTTTCCGGCCATTTCGCTGCCGATGTTTAGGGGCACCCATATCTGCTGTCCTGTTTAATGTGGTAAGCCTGTGTTTTATCTTGTACTCGGCGCTGGCGGCTTTCTTGCTGCTTATGTCTTTGACAGTAAGCCTTGACCATATGCCCCTTTTTTTCTGCAGCGCAACTTCACTGTGCCCTATTCACTACCCATTGACTGTACCTTCATAGTCCAAGTTACTTTTTAATAGCCTTACTGGACCTATGGGTGAGTTTGTTTTCCCCTTTCTATCTACTTAATAGAATCATGTAGGATACCATGCCTAATTGAACATTGTTCATGGCTTTATATTGTACTTTCAATATATACTTCTTTAATGATGGTTAAAACACTATTTTCTATATGCCTTCACTCCCCCCTTTTTTTCTTTCTCATTTCTTTAGTCATCATTCATCAGCTCTTCTATTCAACATTAATGTCAGCTTATCGGGTGCCCTTACATTTCTTCTGTTGTTTTTATTAAGACATATACTGTAAGTATTTTTGAGGCTATGTTAGCCCGATGTCACTTTAGTTGGATACTCAGCTTTATTCTGGGTATTCACCAGAACCATGTAATTCTTATACTTTTCTCTAATTTGCCAGGCCCTTTTTTCTGCCCCCTGCAGCCTCCTATTTGCGACATGGAGCCTTGAATTCACCCTGGGGACTGTTATGTTCATCCTATATGACTCACCGGTAGGTATTTTACCATCTTGTGGATTGAGGGTCCCTTTTGGGGTTGCCCGTTGGGTGGGGAGGTGTTCCCTTGGGGGTGGTGAATGGGGCGGTCGCTCGCCCCAGCAATTTCTTTTGTATGGGGAGACTCTTGGTCATGTCTGGCAGCCCCTCAATATACTAATATACATTTATATATTATTTTATTTTATTTTGTTTTTGCCCAAGATATACATTGTTATACTTTCTCTGACTACTTATTTTTCTATTTAAAATTCAGGAAATTAACACAGGTATAACCAAATGTCCCTGAGGAAGCCAATGTTGGCGAAACATGTAGGATCCCAATACCTGTTAACAAAACCTGCCGCCACGCTACAGGCTGGGTCTTGCAATATTGCTGCATAAGTTGGTTCTGTACTTTTCCCTCATTGTATGTTCACACCCTTGACGTGTATATTTATTGTATACCCTTTTTAATCTGTTTGTTAATAAAACATTATATTTTTTAATTAACGTGTCAGTATATAGTATTCTAATAATTTGTTTGGCACTGTTATAATCCCCTTACTCTCCTCCTACCATTGTTGCCATACTCATTGGGATGAGGTGCCATATTATAACGAGGACTATCTAGTCAAAAACCTTCTTCTTTCTAGTTAAAACAATATTTATTTATACAAGAAACTTATGCATAAGCATCACTTTGGGGGTTATTTATGAAAGGCAAATCTACTTTGCACTACAAGTGCAAACTTCAAGTGCAAAGTGCGCTTGAAATTGCACTTGGAAGTAAAGTCGCTGTAGATCCGAGGGGGACATGCAAGGAAAATAAAAAACAGCATTTTAGCTTGCACATGATTGGATAATAAAATCAGCAGAGCTTCCTCTCATTTCAGATCTACCCCTCAGATCTACAGCGACTGCACTTCCAAGTGCACTTTCAGTGCAATTTCAAGTGCACTTTGCACTTGTAGTTTGCACTTGTAGTGCAAAGAGGATTTGCCTTTCGTAAAAAACCCCCTTTGTGTCACTGTGTTTACCTGGGCATTCTCCATGGGGGGACCTAATGGAAACAACCCCTCCCCAAAAGGAGGGGCAGCCCCCTGAGAGAGACAACCCCACCAGGTGACAACACACTGGCCGGTCGTTATAATGCTGTTATTTCCATAATTATAACTTGTAAAATGAGTCATGTCTATGATATAAGACATGGCAAGCTAGATATCAAACTAATCATTATCCAGATTATACACATATCCCAAAAATTCAATAATTGATGGCCTAACATAAATTAAATGTAGTCTCTATATGATTATTTCCAGTGTCAACAATCCTGCAGTGCTATTATTATGTGAAAACTATGTATCAAAAAAAGAAACTTTGTGTTATATAAAGCAAAACAACGCATAACCCAAAAGTGAAAAATGAATAAAGCCCACATATACTATGAAAAAATATCAAACTCAAAAAACAAAAGAGTTCATAAATGTGTGCAAAAAAGAGCAACGTAGCAACCAAAAATATCAACCATATATCAAAAAATATATATATATCTTAAAATCCAATCGTTCTTATCCAATCCCATATGTGTCAGTATGTAACATCAGATAACAATGTGACATTTCCTTCTTCTTAGTACCAACACCGCACCAAGTGACTTATCCTCCACTGATCGAGATCACTCACCAAAGTTAGTGGCTGGTAATAAGAAACCAGCAAACAGGCATTCTCCCTATACAGGGCGCAATACTCTGCAGTTCTGTAGTAGATGGTCTCAGCACTCCTCCGATGTTAGTGATCAGTGTCTCCAGAGAGTTAAAAGCCAAATGTAGGAAAGATAGCGCAGCATAAAATCCTTTAAAAAAAGTTTCCTTACTTTATTAAAATCACATTACACTCACATTTAGAAGTGTCTCCTGGCCCATTTAAACAAGCTTAGATTAGTGTACAGGTCCACTCTGGATCCATCAATACCACGAGCAGGCACCTGATGTAGCGTGGTGGTGTCGATACCTCCAACAGCACACCCTACGTACGTTTCATCGTTAGACATCTTAATGGGGCAGTCTAATGACTGATCTATTGCGGTATCGATAGATCCAGAGTGGACCCGTACACTAATCTAAGCTTGTCAACTCCATTTTTATTTAATTGATAACCTACATGGGGTTACTCCTGTTCAGCCAGTCAGGAACCATAAATTGAAGAATCTAGCCAGTACCCACTAATGGGATCAGCGGGGAAAATACACTCAGTCATCATGTGCCACTGCCTCTAATCTGTAACCATATATAACAAAGGGGGGGTAGATTAATGTCAGAGTTATAGCTACAATCCCACCCATTTTGTTAAAATTTACATCTCACATAGGATTACCGAATATGCAAAAATTTGTCTTGATGAACCTTTTAGCTGCTCCAAATGATTCCAACTGACACCCCTCACACCTCTATGAACTCTATGCACTCAGTCCCCCTCACACTTTTACGCACTCAGTCCCCCTCACACCTGCACTCAGTCCCCCTCACACTTTTACGCACTCAGTCCCCCTCACACCTCTATGCACTCAGTCCCCCTCACACCTCTATGAACTCTATGCATTTAGTGCACCTCACACCTCTATGAACTCTATGCATTCAGTGCACCTCACACCTCTATGAACTCAGTCCCCCTCACACCTCTACGCACTCAGCCCCCTTCACACCTCTACGCACTCAGCTGCCCCCCCACACACACACCTGTACACATTCAGCTGCCACACACACACCTGTACACACTCAGCTGCCCCCCCACACACACCTGTACACATTCAGCTGCCCCACACACACACACACACCTGTACACACTCAGCTGCCCCCCCCACACGCACCTGTATACATTCAGCTGCCCCCCACACACCTGTACACACTCACCTGCCCCCACACACACACCTGTACATATTCAGCTGCCCCCCCCCACACACACACCTGTACACATTCAGCTACCCCCCACACACACACACCTGTACACACTCACCTGCCCCCCCCACACACACACACCTGTACACATTCAGCTGCCCCCCTCCCACACACACACCTGTACACATTCAGCTGCCTCCCACACACACCTTTACACATTCAGCTGCCCCCCCTCCCACACACACACCTGTACACATTCAGCTGCCCCCCCTCCCACACACACACCTGTACACATTCAGCTGCCCCCCTCCCACACACACACCTGTACACATTCAGTTGCCCCCCTCCCACACACACACACCTGTACACATTCAGCTGCCCCCCCCCCTCACACACCTGTACACATTCAGCTGCCCCCCTCCCACACACACACCTGTACACATTCAGCTTCCCCCCTCCCACACACACACCTGTACACATTTAGCTGACCCCCCCCCCACACACACACCTGTACACATTCAGCTGCCCCCCTCCCACACACACACCTGTACACATTCAGTTGCCCCCCTCCCACACACACACACCTGTACACATTCAGCTGCCCCCCCCTCACACACCTGTATACATTCAGCTGCCCCCCTCCCACACACACACCTGTACACATTCAGCTGCCCCCCCTCCCACACACACCTGTACACATTCAGTTGCCCCCCCTCCCACACACACACACACACACCTGTACACATTCAGCTGCCCCCCCTCACACACCTGTACACATTCAGCTGCCCCCCCTCACACACACACCTGTACACTTTCAGCTGCCCCGCCTCCCCCACACACTCCTGTACACATTCAGCTGCCCCCCCTCCCACACACACCTGTACACATTCAGTTGCCCCCCCCTCCCACACACACACACACACACACACCTGTACACATTCAGCTGCCCCCCCTCACACACCTGTACACATTCAGCTGCCCCCCCTCACACACACCTGTACACATTCAGCTGCCCCCCCTCCCACATACACACCTGTACACATTCAGCTGCCCCCCCCTCACACACACCTGTACATACTCAGCTGCCCCCCTGTACACAAACAGCCTCCTCCCTTCACTTATACTCACAGCCCCCACTTGTAAGGTGGTCTTCCTAGTCCCAGGTCCTGTTTCTACATGTCCCTGTGAGACACAAGAGGAGCTGCAATCCAAAATATAGTACTGACAGCACACACACACACAAAGGGTGCACATGCAGGAAGCAGCCAGAGGTGGCAGTAAAGAGCCAGACTTTGAGCTGAATAACACAGAGCAGCAGCTGCTGACTCACAGGAATATAGAGAGCCAGCCGCAGCTACAGAGCACCCGCCCTGCTCCATCCCTGATAGTTGGCCTGACAACCCCCCGAATGTGTGGCACTCTTGGCGGCCCGCCCCCCCCCCCCCATAGGTACGCCACTGTTTGATCTGAAAGTAGCATGAGACTACTATGTAAAACATTTGTGGGCTGGCCAAGTTAGGCCAAGATGGTAAGTTCTGAGTATCTGGAAACATTAAAGTTTGATAACATGAGGAACATGTGAAAACTGTCCAGGGCTGCCGGGTGTTACAGAATTTTTCTTCTCTATTGTGTAAAGTACCTGTCAACTACTCCATCTTTAATTGACTTTGGTGAACCACATCTAAATCATCATATGCCCGGGACATGGTGAGAAGTTGGGCCATGAGAGATTTATATTGTTTCAGTGGCACTGCATTGATATGTAAAAGGGTTGGTCCCTAAATCCACTAATGTGGGCAGACAAATAATTTGGTGGACCTCTGCTCACAATGGGCAACACCAGTAGGTTTTAGGGACTTGGGGAATTTGCAGATTTTAATTTCTTGATCAACTCCTCCCCACACAGTTATTGTTTACTTTGCCATTTCACTTTAGATTGTGCGCTCTTGCAGGCAGGACACTGTTAATCCTCTTGACTTGATTTGTGATGTCTCCCTCAGGGATGTCTATCCTGCCTCCACCTAATAAGCTGTGCTTTTCAATTCTCCATCATCTCATCCCTCACAGGCCCCTTTCACCCGGGCTGTCCGATCAGGTCCACCTATCAGTTTTTCAGGCGGACCTGATCGGACCCTCCATTCACCCCTATGGAGTGGCGGATGTCAGCAGTGACATGTCCGCTGACACTTGCTGCTATGCAATTCGATCATGTCCGCCGAATCCAGATGGATGGTGGTCCTATTTTCCATCTGTCTGGTGGATCGGATCTGATATGATCGGTTGAAAATGGATAGGTGGTCCGTTTTCACACGATTTCCCCATAGGGGAAAGCAAGACTGGATCTGTCTCTGCTCTGCACAGTGAGCGGAGACATACCTGTTATCCGCCTGCTCAGCAGGAATCAGCGGAGCGATCCCCGGCTGAGCAAGTGGAGTCCGCCAAGCGGAGGATCCCCTTACCTTTTATATTACCCTGTTTCCCGGTAAATAAGACCTAGCGTGATTGTCGTGATGGCTGCAATATAAGCCCTACCCCCCAAATAAGCCCTAGTTAAAGTCCTTGTAGTTATTATTTTCAGGGTAGGGCTTATTTTCGGGGAAACAGGGTAGAGCTTATTTGGGGGGTAGGGCTTATATTTCAGCAATCACTGACAATCACGCTAGGTCTTATTTTCGGGGAAACAGGGTAGTTAACCTTTATAGATTGTAATCTCTAACAAGCAAGGGCCCTCTGAACCTTCTTTTTTGAATTGTCTTGTAACTGTAATGTCTCCCTTTATTTTGTTAATCACTGCACACACTATTGGCACTATATAAATCCTCTATAATAATTACAATAATTCCTGGCAAGGGTCCTACCTGTGTATAGCTGGTTTATAAGTCTGCTTGAATGCTTAGACTTTTACTCCAAAAATGTCCTGGTTCTTAATTGCATGTTAAAGTCCACTGTAAAAACAAGTCATGACTTATTCCATATGGTAATATTGTGACTCCAAGAAAACTTGTACGAGCACTGGTTTTATATAATTATAGTGTGAAAAATACAGGGTTGGTACAAGATGACACATTGAGCACTAAGACATTTCTGAATTACAAGCAATGGTTATTAGTGTTAGTGGTTATGAACATTAAATGGCACCTTTGTGCGGACATGTCTGCCAGTCTAATGATGAGGAATTTCAGAAAACATGGTGTTCCGGTTATATGCTACATAAACCCTTATCACAGTGGGTAGGAAAGTTGAAATGACTTGAGAATTAACTACTTTAACATTGCCCACTTGCTGGAAATGAAATGGAAATGGGTATGTAATTAAAGCAAACATTTACTTTATCCGTCTGCCATGCAATATCATTAAACAAAATACTCGTGTGATTCATTCTGAAAATAGCTGGGGTTTGGTTTTCTCAGTAAATTAGGCATGAGATGTCACAGGCCATAATTTAGCAACTGAATAACTCTAGTACCACACATTGTTTAGAACTAAAATGTATTTTCCTTTTCTTGAAAAAGACAAATGGGTGCGTGAAAGGGATTATTTATTGTAGTGTTTATAAACAAATTGCAAATTCTGCATTATTAAACCTATTTTCACATAATAATGAATACAATGTCAGCTCGCGATAAGAAAATGATCGGAAATTGGGTGACCAGGGAAATGTAATCACTAAAACTTGTTTTTCTACTCATCACTAAAATGCAATGTTAAATTGAGCACTATCCTTTTTTCTTATACAAGATACATGCAGCTAAATGTTTTGGACATATCGTATTTTTGGGTTCATTCAAAGGCTAAAAATGCAGATTTTGAAACCCATTTCTTTGTCTGGCATGAATTGGTTTTGGTTGCCAAGACATGTTATTATTTTCTGCCTTCAGGTCTATTCAGATTAGCGGCCTTCATTGCAATCAGCAGGGGATCAGTGAACAGATCCTCCGCTTAATCAGAGCAGAATGGGATGGATGTCACTTTTGTCATATCTGTGTCTGTTAACCACTTCACCCCCGGACCATTTGGCTGGCCAAAGACCAGAGCACTTTTTGCATTATTTTTTACTTTTTGCTATAATAAATATCCCCAAAAAATATATATAAAAAACATTTTTTTCCCCTCAGTTTAGGCCGATACGTAGTCTTCTACATATTTTTGGTAAAAAAAAATCGCAATAAGCTTTTATTGATTAGTTTGCACAAAACTTATAGCGTCTACAAAATAGGGGATAGTTTTATGGCATTTTTAATAATTTTTTTTTTTACTAGTAATGGCAGCGATCAGCGATTTTTATCGTGACTGCGACATTATGGCGGACACATCGGGCACTTTTGGCGCTATTTTGGGACCATTTACATTTATACAGTGATCAGTGCGATTAAAAATGCATTGATTACTGATTGATTGGAGGGGCTATGTGTGACACGACATTGATCACCACTCCCGATTACAGGGAGCTGTGATCAGTGTCCTGTTACTAGGCAGAACGGGGAAATGCTTGTTTACATCAGCATTTCCCCGTTCTTCCTTTCCGTGAGACAATCGCGGGTATCCCTGCGGACATCGAGTCCGCGGGACCCGCAATCACACTCAGCTCGCGGCGCGCTCGTGATGGCACAGCGGAATTATTTGAAGGGACGTACCTGTATGCCCATTTGCCTGTCCGTGCCATTGTGTCGATGTAAATGTACATGCAGCGGTCGGCAAATGGTTAAGTTGTCTTCTGCATCCTGTTATGGCCCCTAACGGATGTTAGATCTAGAGGCAGGCAGAAGTAAATGGACGTGCATCTGTTTACATCCTTTTACCTCTGATCCGTGAAATTTTGTTCTGAAAAAAAAAAAAAAAAAGGGCATGAACCTTTTAAATTTTTTTCATTCAGACTTAGACGAACTCAGAGGGGATCCAATGTATCACAAAACAATTCTCCTGTGCTTGGATGCTGAGTCTAGAAATGTGTGGTGCAGTCAACCCTTTTTTGTATGGAATGGAAAGTCAATGGCCTTGATGCCCTCCTCAAAAAAATGGGTGTCCTTGGAACTGCAACATATAAGAAAATGAATCGCTTTGACTCTGAGGAAGAGGGTCCTCCCTTGAAACGCGTTAGCCACCTTGCAATACCATCTGGTCCTCCGGCATCTTCGGCCCCAACTATAGACTTAAGGGAAACTGTTCACTATTGCTGTTGCGTTGACATGCTTGTATACCACGTTTATATGTGAGTATAACCATTGCTGTTTTTATTTCTAGTAAAATTATTTTTGGTAATGCACAATGTATGTTTGTTTACATCTGACTGCCCATAGACTAACATTGAGCTTCCGTTTAGATCCACCTGAAAAAGTGACAGGTGGATTTATTGAGAACACTCGTCTTAAAGGGCCCTTAGATTTTGTTCATACAGTAAAACCTTGGATTGCGAGCATAATTCATTCCAGAAACATGCTTGTAATCCAAAACACTTGTATATCAAAACAAATTTCCCCATAAGAAATAATGGAAACTCAGATGATTCGTTCCACAACCATTTATTCATAAGTCCTTCAGTTTATAGTCCATATAAAAAGATTATAGCAATGTGATCAGGTTGTGCAACCATAAAATGTCCATCTACAAATGGCAGCCTCCATAAGGGGATTAGAAGTAAAATCCAGCAGGAGCTAAGAGTATTAATAAGAAGAGAGGCGCCTCTAAGTGTAGCAATATGTTGCTAAATGTTGTACCTTCATTAAATGTATCCGTATTGCTCCACTTAGAGGCGCCTCTCTTCTCTTTTATACTCAGTTGTGACATGACACTACTTGTGTATCAAGACATCGCTTGTATATCAAGTTTAAATTTGTTTAAAAATTTTGCTTGTCTTGCAAAACGCTCTCTAACCAAGTTAGGCTGGCCATACATGGTCGAATTTGGAAAGAATTTTCTTTTGAAAATCAAAAAATGTGTGCGTTTTGTGATCCGATGATGCCACCATTGATTTCGAAATTCGGCCAACCAAGCCTTCAATTTCAGCTCATGTTGCTACAGAAAAGAGTTTTTGTGGCTGGGAATCTTCTTTTCTTTGCGGGAATCTTCTTTTCTTGCACATGCGCATTTCTTTTTTGATTACATTTCTCGCACAATTCTCCCATCATTGATTAGAAAATCGTTCCTTTTTCAAAAAATTTCCAACATGTCCGATTAATCAAATTCGATTGCCGCACGAAAATCGGCTGTTGCTGCAGCCCACTAATGGTGTGAAATACAAACGAAAATTCTTAGATAAGATTTTCGAAAGAAAATTCTTTCGAAATTCGACCCATGTATGGCCTGCCTTACTCTCAAACCAAGGTTTTACTGTACTTGCAGTCAGGCAGTTGAGCCACAGTTTTACCATATCCCCGACCTCCCACTAAGCTCAGATTCAGGCGTTTTTGTTTATCCAATAGAAAGCACTAGGGGGAGGAGAGGGAGAGGAAATTAGGGGTGTAGAGCTGCTGTTTGAGCAGAAAACAAGCAACAAACACTCAAGTCAGGCATTTCTGTTGAAGTCTATGGGGGCCAAAAGCGCTTGTAATCTGCCAAAAAAGAAGCTCATGTACAATTTTGAGTGACAGGCGTTTTGCTTCAGGCGACAGAGCACTCATACTGTATGTGAACAGCAGCCATTGAAATTAATAGGATTTGTATTGTTGAGCGTTTTAGTGCTTCAAGCATAAAATCGCTCAGGTATGAACAGGGCCATTGTAACCTTCATGTAGCCTTGGTGATCATACTTTGTCAATTTTTTTGGACATCCTCGGTTACAATAGGTGTCTTTGTAGAGGTGAAGGGTGAAGTTGATTGCTTCCAGAATGCCACCGTGGGTGGAGTGGGCTTTTTTCGACTTCCCACTTTAATCCAACATGGTAGTTGGACAGAATGGTACACATGAGACACCCGTAAAAAAAATATTCCCCATATTGTTTTTGGCATGAGTACTGTCCACAAAATGCAACTTATTCAAGTAAATGGAGCCGCATCACAAATGCCCTGCAAGTGCTTGTAATGCACATGGGTGTGGTGTGGTGCTACAGTCTTTCAAAGGTTTAAAGAGGCAGTGAGGTGGCAACATACCACCTCCCAGATGCTTATCATTTTCCCTCTCAAAAGCAATCCACTGCAGATCACTTTTCAGAGGGACAGTGAACACCACCTTAAGTGCAAATGATTCCTCAGCTATTAAAACGTTTTTGTTTTTAAAGTGACACAAAAAATAATAGATGCTATGAAGTGTAAAGTACAGACACATTGATCAAAACTGCACATTGATCCTTCTGTAGGGAGAGGCAGAGAAGCAAAAATTAGTCACTGGTCACATGATTCATTTAGCACTATAGAAACACAACAAAAACTGTTTCCTTTCAGCCATACTATCTCTGGAGTAATTCAGAGGGAGGGGGATTGGGGGGATGTGTCGCTGCTCTGACTAATTCCCTTGAGTGTATAAAATTCTGCTTATAAACAACAGGCTCTTTTCAACAAAATTGCTAAGAAGACCATGGAAAATGTGAAAAGGAACCAGTACTCCCCCTGCTGGCTGCATATAGAAATAGAAAAATATTTATAAACAATATTTAATTTGTTGCATTTTTTATAATGTACAGGGGGTCAGGTGCCAGTGTACAATTAGTGCCCTGGTGAGTGTTCCCCCTACCTGCACTGAACATTTAAAAAAAAAAGGATACACTAAAATACAATGCTTACACCCAAAGGTGTGCAGCGTGCAGGCTTCCAGGCACCACAAACCCTTCTTCCAAAATCTTTCCCATGCAAACATGACCCAGATGCCAGTCACTTCAGTAAAAGACCTGTGTTCCTCTGTCTTGTTCATGCGCATGTATTGCAAATAAAGCTATACAATCTGATATCAAATTAAATATGGCTATTTACAGTATGCAAAATATAACATGACAGAATTTAAAAAAAAAAGCCTCGTAAAGGAATTAAAGAAAGAAAAAAAAGCCTTGAGTGGACCACTAATAGTGATGAGCCACATTGTACAGGTTTGATTTTGAATTGGGGAATCTGAACTTTACATTGAAGTCTATGGGGGCAATATTGTTAAGTAGTTCTAGCCAATTGTAGCACTAATAAGCAAATGTAGCAAAAAAATAAGCAATGTAGCAAAAAAAAAACAAAAAAAAGCATGGGAAGTCGGGCACTGTCACGGGAGACCGATGCCAATGCCAAGAGTTTTTTTTCTTTATTAAATCATGGGTAGAACAACTACGAAGGCAACATGAAAAGTACACAAATCCTTTAAATTACAAGTTTGAGGGATGCCTTAAAGCTTTGTGTGATGTTATAGAACAGTATTTTTTCACAGACTTAAAGACAGCATATTTGTCTATAGAATTGCCTTTTGAAGTAGCTCATTTGCTGTTTCCTGATGCTGACCTTTTATAAAGTGTCCCTCCCTCCTTTTATGGTGAGCGGGATGGGTTATTCAAATACCCCAATTATTATTCTAAGTCTGCTGGAATTATGATCTTAAAAAATATATTCTGGACGAAATCGGAAGAAATCTGCCTGGATGCCCGAAATCAAGTCTAGTAAATTTGATGCAAAAAATCTCCAACCACGAGTTAACACCACATAGTAAAAATGAAATATTCATCAATGACAACAAACAAAAAAGTATTAATAAACAAAATATATACAAAACATATTACATGCCCTTTAAAGAATGTTGGTTGTCTAGAAACGTTGCAGTAATTGGTTTTATTGAAATAGATACAGGAATACTGGCAGCAGGCTTCAGTGACAAGGCCACCATAGCAGCTACTAAAGAGGTCTTGATACCCAGCAGCTATTAAAGATAACAGGGAGACAGATACTTGGCACCAATAATGAACACAGGACTGAGGCAAGAGGATATAATTATATAATCCCTAAGTCAATTTCAGCTAGATAGTGGCAGTCCAACATCTCCCTCTTGAGAGAGAGATATCCCCGATGCAACCAAGTGGTAAATAAGCCTACAAGCCTAATGGTCTTGCTGCACGTTCCAGCCTTTGAGTCTTGTCTTTCCTGAGCACCACAGGCTCATTGTAATGCGCGGGCCATCGTAATAGCTCTCAGTACAACTTTTAAATAAAAAATATTGACAGAGGATGATGAAATAAATCCTTGCTGTTCAGACAGTTCGCTGCTGTTCTATTTGTTTGTTCTTTGACAACAGACATAACTTGGTTATGGCATCAAAGGACACCCACGAGCGTTGAATGCGAATAGATTTGGGAGGTATTATACGCCTTATGTGCTCACGACTTTTCTTGCCTCTGTGTTTTGCTTTTTTAACAGTGACAGCTAACATGACATTTCTTATATATGAGTATTTACGTATACTAAAGCATAAACCCCTTTGTATTCATACACAACTCAGAGTGACTCATTAGCAAGGCATCTTTACAGTGAGTCACATATACTTCAATGTCCAATCACTGCAGCTTTTACCATTCTTCGTTTATCAGGTTCTTAGATGTGAAAGTAGGGAATGCCATTGTCTGGCTATTGGTCAGAGGTTCACTATTGGGGTCGATTTACTAAAACTGGAGAGTGCAAAATCTCCTGCAGATCTGCATGGAAACAGCTTCCATGTTTTTTTTTTTGTCTAAGCTTAACCACTTGGCCACCGGAAGATTTACCCCCTTCCTGACCAGGCCATATTCTGAGATACGGTACTACGTTACTTTAGCTGACAGTTGCGCGGTTGTACGACACTGTACCTAAATAAAATGTATATCCTTTTTTCCCACAAATAGAGCTTTCTTTTGGTGGTATTTGATCACCTCTGCGTTTTTTATTTTTTGCGGTATAAGCAAAAAAAAAAAAAAAAATGTAAAAAAATTGAATTTCTTCTTAAATTTAGGTCAGTATGTAATCTGCTACATATTTTTGGTAACAAAAAAATCCCATTAAGCGTATATTGATTGGTTTGCGCAAAAATTATAGCATCTACAAATTATCGGATATTTTTATTTATCTTCACTAGTAATGGTGGTGATCAGCGACTTATAGAGGGACTGCGATATTGCAGCTGACAATCAGACACTAACTGGGGGGGGGACCAGTGACACTAATACAGTGATCAGTGATAAAAATATGCACTGTCACTGTACAAATGAAACTGTCTGGGAAGGGGTTAAACATCATGGGCGATCAAAGGGTTAAATGTGTGCCTAGCTGGTGTTTTCTTACTGTGGTGGAGGTGCTTGTACTATGGGAAGACATGAATCCATGTCCCTGCTTTGCAGAAACACAGGATCCATGCCTTCCCTACTGACAGAATGGCAATCTGTCATGTTTACATAGGCAGACTGCCATTCTGCCTGTGTACTGAGTGATCGGTGGACATCGATGGATAAAACTGCTATTGGGTGGTCACTAAGTGGTTAAAGTGTTACTAAACCCACAACAGTAAAATCAGTCTGTATATGCAGTAAAGAATGCTTGTTATACTCACTGTGAAACCTTAAATGGTTAACCCTCTGCATTGTATAAAAAGGATGTTTTATCCTGTCTTCTCTGATTCACACCTTCTTCCACAGTCCTCAATCTATCGGTTGATAGAACAGAGCCTTGGGGACAAGCTTCACATGCTCAGTTTGGTCTATATTGCTAGAGAGTTTTTTTTTCTTGGGAGAGTGCATGTGATCAGCACAGGGTCAATCAGCACTGTCCAGACAAAGGGTCAGGAGTCCTGCAGCCTCATAGGAAAATCAGGGGCAAATGAAAACTCCTCCTACAAGCTTTAACCAGACACTGATATAAGTCCCAAGACTGCGCTAACTGCTGATGAGAGCAGTTTATATTTACTAAAATAATTGCATTTCGCTGTTCTAACTGCTGATGAGAAAAGGTATTTTGCAGTTAATATTTCCTAAAATAATTGCATTTCCATGTTCTGCGTACTGTGAGAGACCAGATATAGTGAATACAGAGTTCTGGGTTTAGTAACACTTTGATTGAACAAGCAGAAGTTAGAAGCTGATTGGCTACCATGCACAGCTGCACCAGATTTTGCAGTTTTCAGTGTTAGTAAATCAACCCCACTGCGTCTATTTCTTTGTCCACTTCAGCTGAGATAAAGCATGGCAGAAGCTGGAGGCTCCATTTAAGTGTAAAACTTCTTGGGGTAGATATACTAAAGGCAAATTGGCTCTTTACTTTGCAAAGGACTTTTTCCATAGCTTAGTGAATGAGGTTAAGTTTTGCTGACTTCCATAATCCAATCATGTGCGACCTAAAATAATGTTTTTTGATTTATTTTCCTTGCACGTGATTCAATTTTCTTTGCAATGTGCATTTATACTATATTCACCAAGTTAGGGGAAAAATTCCTTGCAAAGAAAACAGCCTATTTGCTTTCAGTAAATCAACATATATAGGTCTAGATATAATAAAAAAAACAAGCAGTGGTGTATGAAAATACTATGTACTACCCAGGAGAGGTTTAATAAAGAATTTTTAAGTTTATTGGCATGCACATATCAAAAAGCTCCTGGTTGGTTGCTGCAGAAACTGAGGCTCTCTACAGTAGTATCCTGCATTAAAAAGGTCTTGAGATTGTTGAAATGTTTATACAACAGAGAGGGACATGATCATTGATAATTTAATGCTTTTGCACTTGAGCTGTTGAACTTTGTCCTGAAACACAAAGCTTTCACTTTTGGTGAATCCCTCTACCTCCAGGTACAGTGCATAGCGAATAGGGTATGTTGCGCCCCATTCCATGCCAGGTGAGGGGAACGCCACCTGCTCTCCAAAGGACACCTTTGTACCTGTGCTATATTTTGTCATGGCCCAGGCACAAAGATGATGTGTTTACCATCTGGGATGGTGAATGGGAAGAATTAGATACGTTTATGACTTGTTTAATATCTAATAATTTCGCTGCATTATACAGTGATTTAAGTACAATTTTCTTTCTGGATATCCAAATTTCTCTACAAGGTGACAACACTCTTGCAAGTGCACTTACTTTTCTGCACATGATTATTGCACATCCAGTTCCATTAGTTATAAGAATTTCATATAGTCATTATTTATGCCTTAGGCGAAATTGTTTAGATGAGAGTTATTTTCCAAAAGATATAGATTTATTAATTAAAGGTCTTTTGAAATATAGTGAGAACATTGTTATTAAGGACTATAATAGGTTGAAAAAAAATGTGACTCTTTTTATCTCTAGTATCCCTGAAAAATCTGATCATGTTAAAATGATGAATCGTTACACCCATCAACATAAAAAAACTCGAGATATTTTGAGTAGATATTAGCATCTGTTAAAGACTGATGGTAAAGTGAATACATTTTTTTAGGGACACTCCAGAGATTGTGTTTAAGCAGGCTACATCTATTAAAGATAATTTAGTAGTTACCATACAGAGAACTAACAGAAGACCTCTGAAAATGCAAGGGGACATTTACATTTGGTTCCTGTAGCTATTGTTGATATGTGAATGACCAAAGGCAAATCACTCTACCTGATGGTAGTCCTCTTATTTCTGGGCACTATGGGGATTGTAAAACAGTAGAGTGATTTATTTACTAGAAAATATATCTCACTACTGTTTTACAGTCCCCTTAGTGCCTAGAAATAAGATGACTACCATTAGAGTGATTTGCCTTTGGTCATTCACTTATTTGCAATAGCTGCATGAACCAAATTTGAATGTCCCAGGGGTCTCCTGTTAGTTGATCACATTTACTCAATTGATAATGACAATATGGCCACTACAGTGGGTAGACCTGCAGCATTATATCTCTGCTAGAATTCATCTTCTTTATTGTTTGTAGCCTTGGATTAGATCCAATGTTACCAAAATTCTGATTAAAACTTACTTCAATTTGAAATGTATAACAAGCTTGGGGGAACTGCCTTTTCTGTTAGAAAATTTAAAATGAGATTGTGTAGTTTGTTTATATTGATGTCTATATTATGATTTCCTTTTTTTTTTCTTACAATGAATGTGTATTTGAAAAGGGGTTTGCATTATGTATATACAGTACTCTTTGATACTTGTATCTACTGCAGATATAGGGGTTGATTTATTAAAACTGGAGAGTGCAAAATCTGGTAAAGCTGTGCATGGCAGCCAATCAGCTTCTAACTTCAGCTTGTTCAATTAAAATTTGACAAAAAAAACCTGCAAGCCGTTTCTATGCCATGTTGCACCAGATTTTGCACTGTCCAGTTTTAGTGAATCGACTCCATAGTGTCATGCGTGTTGATTCCCTTTAAGTCTTGCTAGAGCTGTGGTCTTCAACCCTGTCCTCAGGGCCCACTAACAGGCCAGGTTTTATGTATTACCTTGGGGAGATGCAGAATAGAATACTGCAATCAATGAGCAGCAAATTATATCACATGTTTTCTTGCAAACCTGGCCTGTTAGTGGGCCCTGAGGACAGGGTTGATGACCACCGTGCTAGAGGATTGTATGAATGCTAGAAGTCCTCTCTATTGTATTTTTGTGCCAATTGACTTTGAGGTATGGGGCTTTCTTTTTCCACAATAACTGGTCAGGATGTTTCTTCAGCCTGAGGGATGATTTAGGTTTGGGTAGGATTGGGGGGGGGGGGGGGGGGGTTGATCACATCCTGTCCAACAGGATTTTTCTGCTTGTATAGGTGTGACATAATTGATATGTCAAAATCATACGATATGTCAAAATCATATGTTACAATCAATGAATGCTTTCACACTGGAGCAGTGCGCTGGTAGGGTGGTGAAAAAACTCCCCTCTCCATTGAAATGAATGGAAAGCGCTTCATAAGCTCCTGAAAAGCTCTTCAAAAGTGCCTGAAAACTCTTCAAAAGTGCTCAGTGTTTTACTGGCAGTTTACAAGCGCCTCAGTGTGAAAGGGGCCTTAGTAAAGTCTCCTTGGATGAAGAGCTGCCAAAGTCTCTGTTAGGATTTGTCTTGTAGGTATTGCAGTGATAAGGAGAGGAGGAGGATCAAGACACAGAGAGTGTGACAGATATCTCCCAAGCTAGCACACAGCCCTATCTATATAAACATCCCCAATCACTCTGTCCAGATAATGTGAAGGTAATTTATGACCACTCATTTAACCCTGTGTTTATGTAATGAGTTTGCACTTCTGATTGTACAGACTCATAGCTTGGACACAAGAGTTAAATGAATTGTCATAAATTAATTTTACATCATCTAGACATAAACAGAGTGCTAAGGGCTGGATTATATAGATATATATTTACATCTTATAACAGGAGGATGTTTTGTTTTCTTTAAATACCAATTTTGTATTATGTATTGTTGTATATATTAGTAGCTATATTAGTAGATGAGCACAATATTTTTTATTATAAACTCCCCCCAGATTGCATCACTCCCAGGCCACTGCATACATCCACTCGGACCCTTATCTGCCCAACATTATTCCCTGGTCACCCCACAGACTGCCATTAAAATAAACCCTTCCCCATTCTGCCACTGTCATACCCTCCACACTCCTCTCCTCTACATACTGGAGGGACTACACTGGACTGGATCTGGGCTGTATTGAGGGCACAGAAGGGATAGAAGGACTACAGAGGGAGGATACTGTGAGAGAGGACTGACATAGAGGTGGTGATGAGACTGGAGAAGGATGATATTGGATGGAGGAGGACACAGAATGGAGGAGGACATGGGATGGAGGAGGAGAAGGACATGGGATGGAGGAGGACATAGAATGGAGGAGGACATGGGATGGAGGAGGAGAAGGACATGGGATGGCGAAGATGGGACTGCAGAAGGAGGAGGATGTGGGATGGAGGAGATGGGACTGGAGGAGCAGGAGGACACGGGATGGAGGAGATGGGCATGGAGAAGGAAGAGGACATAGGATGGAGGTGATAGGACTGGAGAAAGAAGACATGAGATGGTGAAGATGGGACTGCAGAAGGAGGAGGATGTGGGATGGAAGAGATGGGACTGGAGGAACAGGAGAACATGGGATGGAGGAGATGGAACTGGAGAAGGAAGAGGACATGGGATAGAGGAGGAGAACATGGGATGGGGGAGATGGGACTGGAAGAGGAGCACATGGAATGGAGAAAGAGGAGGACATGGGATGAAGGATATGGGAGTGGAGGAATATGAGGACATGGGGGATAAATTAGGTTGTAAGAGTATTCAAATAAAAGTGAGTGCACTGAAGGGCTTGGTGGAATGGCCAGTGGGTGGATTCGGTGGGACAGACAGTGAGCGGGCCTTGAGGAATGTTTGTGGTCACAACCGGGGGGGCCTACACATAAAGCTGTATAAGGGGCCCCAAAATTTTTGATGGCTGCCCTGGGCACACCAGTCCCTAATAGCTCAGTATGGCTTCTGTCCCTGTGGGCAAAGGTTGGCAATGGGAGTTTGTGCAAAGAGCATGCTGACATACTAACCAACTGATGAGTATCAAATCTGGATAATTTAATCAGTTAACTGTAGACTTTGCTTTGGCATTTTGTTAAACCTGTTTGTATCATTACTATTTGATCTGATAAGGAGAGAGGACCTTTTAAATTATTTGTAGGAACATGAATTAGAATTACAGATGAAAATAAGTATCACAGGCAGTACTCAACAGCTAATACAGCCGCAGTCATCTTACCTGGATGAAACAAAAACTCTATTCATGTACATATTCTTAAAGTGATAGTAAAGGCTTTCTTTTTTTAAATAACAAGCATGTCATGCTTACCTGCTCTCTGCAGAGGTTTTGCACAGAGCAGTCCCAATCCTCATCTTTTCAGGTCCCCGGCTGATTCTCCTAGCCCCTCCTTCCTGCTGAGTGCCCCCAGAGCAAGCAGCTTGCTCTGGGGGCACACAAGCAGGCTCGCAAATCTACAAATTTATTTTGTTTTGCTGCTGTGATTCAACTATTGTTAGAGGGTGGCTACATTCATTTTCCCATGGACCCAATGTATGTAGGAACTTAAGTAAGCAGGTGCTTCAAAGGGGATTGCTGTATTGTGCAATTTTTTTTTATATGTTTTGACTATTGTGGTTCTGATTACTTGGTTTGCTTTTCTTTGTAATCCTATATTGCCATGTGAGTAAATTGCACTGTTAAGTTAGGTTGCCCAACAGAGTTGATAAGTTTTGAGAAGGGTTAACTCTGCTGACCAGGTTTTCCCAGGCTTTTTGGGAAAGGGTTAGGGGCAAACAGTTAAAAGGGGAACTGCCTCTAAGACAAGGGTTTGGTTCTGCTCAATGCATGAGAGGGGAAAAGTAGCTGTGTCAGGATGTGATTGCTGCCTTACTTGAAATCACCCCTTGTGGAAACCCAGTCAGGACTCAAAGGATATAGACTTATGCCACTGCTTAATGGACTAATAGCTTCTAAAGAACTTTCTACCTCATGGGGCAGGAGCACCAGGACAACACCTAATGGGCACAAGGGTGCACTATGTATTAGGAGAGATGTATATGAGGAATTACCTGTATTTTTTGTTCCAATAATTTTTATTATACACTGAGGAAAATTATAATGGACATGTCACCCATTGAGCATGTTAGGGATGCTCTGGATCAGCGTATATGACAGTGTGTTCCAGTTCCTGCCAATATCCAGCAACTGGATGGCCCATGCTATACCCACTTGTTTGTTCATGTGCATCCACATCTAAATCAAATTACAGCTATATATCCTGTTTGGGATGACCACAAATCACTGCTTAATTAGGAAGGAAGACCATAGTATATGCAATATATTGATCAACAATACTTCAATCAACTCCCATCCTTTGAGCTGTGTGTATGTCTGATTGTGTGGATGTATGTGCAGCTGCAATCCCTCTTTTTAAATGACAACTTTGTCTTTTTTAATATTTTGGAAGGTTATACTCAGGCCGCTATTTTTGGTATTTTGTCATATTTGATATTATGGTGTGTTTTTTCTAAATAAAATTTAATTAAATTCAGCCGTAGTGTTCAGTTACTGTGACTCCTTCGGAAGGCCTTGTCTTTCTTTTCTTATATGCAGTTTTTCTGTTTGCATGGACTGCGCCATGTTCTTGTTACTAGATGGTGAAAGGCTGAAGTAGTTACTATATTTATTATCTAAATAGTTGTATACTAATAGGGCGATAGATCCGGGCACCACAATATTTTTTTCAATATCCAGCAACTTGGCACAGCCATTGAAGAGGAATGGACTAACATTCCACAGGCCACAGTCAACAACCTGATCAACTCTATGCAAAGGAGATGTGCTACACTGCGTGAGGCAAATGGTGGTCACACCAGGTACTGACTGGTTTTCGGACCCCCCCCCCCCAACTGCCACAATTCATTAAAACTGTACATTTTAGAGTGGCCTTTTATTGTGGCCAGCCTAAGGCACACCTGTGCAATAATCATGCTGTCTAATCAGCATCTTGATATGCCACACCTGTGAGGTGGATGGATTATCTCGGCAAAGGAGAAGTGCTCACTAACACAGATTTAGACAGATTTGTGAACAATATTTGAGAGAAATAGGCCTTTTGTGTAAATAAAAAAAGTTGTAGATCTTTGAATTCAGCTCATGATAAATAGGGGCAAACACAAAAGTGTTTCGTCTATAATTTTGCTCAGTGTAATTTCAAAACAGCATACAGAATTTTATGCTCAAATATTCATCAGAAAATCGTTGAAGCAAGGATGCAATATTCGATATGATCAGTGACCCTTATCAATTACAAATAAACAAAACCATAGTAATAAAGGTTATAATTTGGTTAGAAAGACTTTATTGTACCCTGGTAGCATCCTACAAAACTATATATTTCCCACCCCCTCCCCCCTCCTTTCCCTCTTCCTTCATTATGGTATGACCGAACCAACGTCAAGAAAAGTGAGGGAAAGGAGAAAGGGAAAGAAAAAAAAACACCTCGAAAAACAAATAAAAAAGAAGAAATAAAGAATCGGATTGATTAGGCCATCGACCCCGGCCTCCCCTCACAAAATAGCCCAGCCTTCAGGGAGCCTGGAGATAAGCAATCCAGGGATTCCATACCTTCTCAAACCTACCTTGCCTATCTCATCGTATACTGGTGAGTTTTTAATTGATCCTAATCCAGGATACCATGTGTTTCACCAAGGTAACATTGATTACAGGCGATTTCCATGCACGTGCTATAATTATTTTAGCCACTAAAAGAATGAAAAATATGAGAGATCTTAGATGTCTGGGGATCTCCCCTGACAGGTCAGTAAACAACCCCGTTTTGGCTTCTCTAGGTATATTTTATCCTGTTACTGAGTAGATCAGGTTGACTATCCTGATCCAAAAACATTGGACAAGTTGTGCTGCCCTATAGTATCGCAAGAAGTGCGGAACTCCCAACCCACCTCGCCATTTGGACCTGTATAGGGCAGATCGGGCCACCCGGCTACCACCCTTATTCCAGATAAATTTATATGTCAGGGACTGTAACTGCTGGAAGAAAACAGAAGGAACTGGTATCGGAAGAGATCTAAAGTAATACAGTACTCGTGGGAGAACCGTCGGCCGCGATTCTACCCATCCAGGAAAGATAGTGGGTTTGCCATGTCTGCAGGGCACATTCTGTAGCATCGTGTAAAGGAGTATAATTTGCCCGAAACAGTGTAGCAATGTCAGAGGTCAATTACCCCCAAGGTACTGGAGCTCCTGTGAACACCATTTAAAGGAGAAGGATGGAGTTTAAGATTACATCTGGGATATTTATATTGAGAGCTTCCAATTTTAGCTGATTTACCTTTAATCCAGAAATGGCTCCGAAGTCGGATAGTAAAGCAAATAAATTAGGCAAGGTCTTGACAGGGTCCAATATGAATAGCAGCATGTCATCAGCAAATAAGCCACATTTATGCGTTTTGCCACCGCTTTCAATGCCATGTATATTGGGGTTGGATCTAATAGCTATCGCCATTGTCTCAATAGCAATTACAAAGAGGAGTGGCGAAAGAGGACATCCCTAGTTCCTCTACCGATGTGCAAAGGGTCCGATGTACGACCATACCCAATTATGTTTGCCGATGGAGTTGAATATAAAGCACTCATTAGATTAAGACATTTCGGCCCACAGTTCCATTTCCTTAGAATATGGAACAGAAAATGCCAGGATATAGAGTCAAAGGCCAAAGGAACGAACCCAACCTGGACAATGTGAATATATTGCGATAGGAATCTATTGAATCGATTCGCATATAGTTTGGGCAGGAGTTTTAGGTCAGTATTGATCAGGGTTATTGGGCGGTAATTGGCTACATCAGTATGGTCCCTGTCTGACTTAGTTATTAAACATATATTAGCTTTGTTAGAGTCTGCGTCAAGGGCCACACCGTTCCGTATTGCCATAAAGAACTGGAGGAGATGGGGTGCTAACTGAGTTGCAAATTTCTTGTAGTATGCCGTGGAAAAGCCATCTGGCCCCGGAGTCTTAGAGGTCTTAGCTTGTTTGATTACCTCAAATACCTCTGCTATAGTGATCTACCACTCCAAAATCTCCCGATGGGAGTCTGAGAGAGAAGGGAGAGGGAGATCTTTAAGAAAATTGTCTATGGCTCCAGTTGATTCATTCTCCTGCTCACCATACATCGAAGTGTAATAAAACAAATTCATTACTGAATTCTGTGTCAGAGTGCCATTCGCACGCCTAATTTTAAGGAGTACCGTTCAGCGAAATCAAGGCGCTAGATTACGGGCTAACGTGGAACCTGGTTTATCCTTGAGTGTGTAAAAGGAAGCCTGAGTCCGTCTAAGACTCTTTTCCACCTTAGTCATCAGACAAAGATTCAGTTCCGGCCATATAGAGTAGATTTTGTCTCTAATGTCCAGATTTGGGTTTGTTTATGTCGGGTCAATAGGTCAGACAACTCCTTTTCTTTATCGCAAATAAGAGCATTCGAGTTCTTCTTGAGGCGAGATGCTATTTGAATTAGATAACCCCTGATCGTGGCTTTGTGAGCCGCCCAGTTGATCATTGGGAGGTGTCTTCAGGATTATTTGAGGCAAAATATTCTTTAAGATTTTGTTCTATGTCAAAACAGATTGACGGATTACTCAGAAGCAATTCATTCAGTCTCCAAGGGGCAGGACCCTTGTTCACTGTTAAAACATCACACGTTGCCCAAAGCAAAGAGTGGTTACGTTTACTATTTTGCTTGCCCGGAAGAGAGGTACTGCTTCAGAGTTCGTAAAAAAGTGGTTGATTTTAGAATAGGTACAATCAACGTTGGAAAAGAACGTATAGTCTTTCCTGAAAGGGTTGAGTTCCTGCAATACATCAATCAAATTGTGATAATGTAGTATTTTAGCCAGTTTGGATCCAATTTTGGGGTAATGCCTAGAGGAAAACTATGGTCTTCTGGTCTTTGCAAAAATAGAATCTAAGGCTACATTGGAATCCCCCGCGAAAAGTACCATTCCCTTCAGGTCAGGGGACACAGCATGCAGTAGAGTTCGAAAAAAAGGAAGTTGGTCTGTGTTAGGGGCGTAGTAGGAAATTAATGAAATTGGAGAGCCTTCCAAATGCCCTACTAACATCAAGTAACGTCCTTCCGGATCGCAAATCTTCTTTTCGAACGAGAAAAATACTTGCTTAGAAAAGCAAATTGCCACACCTCCAGTCTTCCCTGGACCATTTGCCAAGTAAAAGTGTGGATAATAGTGGTGTAAAAAGTTTGGATTGTAGTTTGGTGGGAAGTGTTTCTCCTGTAGGAGGAGCACATCGGCATCTAAGGACTTGTAATGTTGAAAGGCCATCCTCTGCTTAAATGGAGAATTCAGACCTTTAAAATTGTGGGTAGCAAATTTGAAAGTGAGCTTAGAAGTTGTGTCTGCAATGGTGCACAAAGAGAGGCAAAAAGATCACTCACCAACCTCTGCTAGTATGACGATCAACTTCCCTGATTCTCAGAATCGTTCAATCGATCAAGGACTGGTATCAAGGGGACCCAGTGCAAAAAGAAAAAGTTCAAGAGAAAGGAAAGGAAAGGAAAAAGTAAAACACACAAAAGAAACAAAATTTTTTTAAAAATACCATTATGAAAACTGTCCTGTAAACAAGAGATCAAAGTGAATATGCAACAGTAAGCAATTTAAACAAAACTTACTCCAGACCAGGGAATAAGGCTCCCACTGGTCTTCCACTAAAGTCACCCTGGGCAAAGCCCAGGACCTGGTTTGGCTCTGGTCCCCTCTCTAAGGGATGGAAACAAAGACAAACTGGGCACATGACCGCTATCACTGGCAACCCCCCCCCCCGCCCTGAGTAACATCAACAGTAAAATTTAAACTATAACTTTGAGAATCAGAAGTCTTCCAAAAAACATAACAATATGTATAAAATCTAAGTCCCAGGATTTTTCTCTCTCACATTCACATTCAGCAAGGAAATGTCAGGAATCATCTTAGATGATCCATTTATGATCCCGCCCTAGGATCAACGAATGGGAAGAAAAAAAAAACGAAGGAAAATCACTTCACAAGGTCCATATATACCCAAGAGCCGCCTATATCTTCATGGGGGTCTGCTTTTGAGCTTGGCTTGGCTTCTGGTGGAATGCCACACTGGAGATATGGGACTCTGTGCATGCTTAGTGGCAGAGGATCTGGGCTGTGAGGTGCGGGGGATCCCTCCGGATCAACGCATATAAGGCCCAGTTTCCTCAGCAGAACATCACCTTCCGGAAATGTGGAGAAAGAATGTTTTTGTTGCGGTAAGTAAAGTTCAGTCAAAAAGAAAAAGCCCAGTAGTATTTTATATTTTTGGCTATCAGAGTCTGTAGCAGTGGTTTCAAAGCTCTGCCATTCTGGATAGTAGTCGGAGAGATGTCAGCGAAGATCTGGATTTTGTGGTCTCGCAATTGTAGGTCAGCTTTTTCTCTGGCTCTGGCCATTACTTGCTCTTTGACCGCATAATAATGAGGCTTTACGATAATGTCTCTTGGCAGGCCAACATTACGTGGTACCGCCAGAGCCCTGTGTGCCCTGTCCAGTTCCAGCATGTGCGAAGGTATGTCAGGGATGAGGTGTTGAATGAGTTCTTTAAAGATTGCTTTGGAGTCAGGGAAGGATTCAGGAATGCCACGGACCCTAAAGTTGTATCGGCGAGACCGATTTTCCAGGTCGTCAAACTTATTTAGTGCATCATCCAATCTTTTGTGTATGTCTTCAATACACTCTGTGTTTTGATTAGTTCTGGCGATGGTATCATCCAGGGTGGTTTCTATTGTTCCTATATGAAAGCCCAGCTCCTGCAATTTGTGTTTCAGGTTAGATGTTATGCGTTTGCTTGCTTTTTCAAGCCCTTGCTCTAACAGGGTGGAAAACCTTACCAGCCAAATGGGATCTCCTGAATATGCAGTTGTCGGCGGGGCCGCGGCTTGGGCACTTGGGAAAGTTGAGGAGCCATCCTCTATGCTCCCCTAACTCAATGCAATGTCACATAATGCCCTGTCCACGTCTGATTGTGAGGAGAAGATATCCCTGTCTAGGGACATGGAAGCAACCTGTGAGGCTCTGCTGCTCAAATCTCTTCCTGAGCCATGAACAGGCAGATCCAGGAGCTTTGGCTGTGTCCATGGCTGCAGCCCCTGTGTGTGCTTTGGAGCCGTTGCCATTTTGGACATGCAGGCTGTTTCCCTATGGCCGTCTGCGGGCGGTTGTGGGGGGCTTTCAGGCTTACCCCTTTGTGTCTGCCGAGTCCTGGAAGCAGCGGGAGCCTGGCCGGGTGTGCTTCTATCGTGGGCGGGCCGCTATTTGCTTTGGCCAGGCCTATGAAGCTAGCAGGGAGCGGAGCTTTATGTTCCTGCCGCCTATGATCTGCTGCGGACAGCTGTGGGGGTTGTTTGGGCTTACCCCCATACACCTAATGGATTCTGGAAGCAGTGGGAGTCTGGTCGGGTGTGTAGCGATCACCGGCTGGATTGTTAATAGCTGTGGCGGGGTCTTTTAGGGCAGCAGGGAGCGGAGCTTAAGCTTCACACTGCCACCATCTTCAGCTTCGTGCATGTGCCTCGAATTACCTGTATTTTGTAATTCTTAAATAACTTTCAGTAAAGAACTTTGTTGTTACATAACTTTGCCCTGGTTCTGAAATCTTGTGCATGCATGCTTGGTATATCACAGAACATGGTTCACACTTCCAGGACAAGATGAGAAGATGTAGTACAGATATTTAGAGTGCAGTGAAACTGTTTGGAGGAGGCTATATTATCATTGCTAAGAAATACAGTACCAATGTCTAGTGCATAAGCAAGCAGCCAACTGGGAAACGGTGGTTACTTGGCATATGGGACAGAAGGCCCTGGGAGTGAAGGAGCTTGTGTGCTTAGGCTTCTTCCCTAGAGTTCGGAACCCCAATACTGTGTCCAACTCGCACCATCCGGTACCCTAGGGACCCAGCTTGTGTGTCACAGAGGATGGGTAAGGCATCGGAGAGATTAAGCGCAGGTTATATACAAATTTAAGCTTTCTAGGATTCAAGTGTACAATATGAATTAATGTAACTTGGATGAGGTGATGGGTAACTGGGCTGGTGCAATCCAGTGCAAGTTCCACAAACCAGCTCAGAAATGCTGCACAGCAGAAGAGAGAGGTGTTATGGAGTCTAACGTTGACCTGTTTTCCACAGTGTACAATGTAAAGAGTTACAGAAGTTGGGCCATGGATTACGAGTGTGTAAAGCAACAGCTTCAGCCTGTTTTTGGGGGCACTAGGGAGCGCTCCCACGCCATTCCTGTATGGGCACCGCCCACATGTAGCCACCCACTTTTAAACACTCCCGAGATGGACTAGGAACGGTGAACTATGGATTATATGCTTTGTAGTGTGCATAGAGCAGTGCAGATGACAACCATTAACTACTTGCCGACCAGCCGATATCATTATACTGCGTCAGGTCGGCACGATCCCGCGAACCATCGTAGCTGTACCTCGACTCCTTTAAGTGGGATAGCAGGTGCGCGTGTGCCTCCGGAGGCGCACGCCCGCTGCATTGCGGGGGTGCCGATGCTCATGGCCAGCGGTCTCAATGACCGCCGGCCACGCTCGATCGCGGGCATGAGAGGCAGAACAGGGACTTGTGTGTATAAGCACACAAATATGAAAAAAGAAAACTAAAGCGCAGATGTGGACTCTCTATAAAAAACAAAACACCAAAAAGAAATGTGTAAGCTGCAACCAACCAATTAGTGCTGTGACACCTGTTGCTATAAATCAATATAAAATATGTTGGTGCGCTTATCAAACTATCCCCATCTGTTGGAGTGGTGCTTATATATTAAATCCTAAACCATAAAAATACCCTGATATCATAATCAGTAAAGTGAATAAGTGCAAATAAATAATCAATCAATAAAGTGAATAAATGCAAAAAAATGCATCAAAAAACATATACCCTGATATCACAATCAGTAAAGTAAATAGGTGCAAATAAATATATCAATCAATAAAGTGAATAAATGCAAAAAAATGCATCAAAAAACAAATACCCTGATATCACAATCAGTAAAGTGAATAGGTGCAAATAAACATATCAATCAATAAAGTGAATAAATGCAAAAAAATGCATCAAAAAACATATACCCTGATATCACAATCAGTAAAGTGAATAGGTGCAAATAAATATATCAATCAATAAAGTGAATAAAAGCAAATAGATGCATCAAAAAACATATAAGGGAACACACATCCCTAGATATATGTAGATGAAAAAAAAAAAAAAGCAATAAATAGTGTCTGTTTGTGTTAATCCAGCTGAGGTCTAAATGTCCAATCAATTGCCTTTGATGAACTTGCTTGTATTTCAATTCTCAAAGATCACAGTTGCATGATGAATTACATTTGCACTGACTCCTTCTCCCTCCGTGACGTCTTTGCATAGTGTTCAGCAAACACAGCGATAGCTGTATGAGCGGTGAAGCTGTCTGACCATTATAACAAAAGCATTTCAACTACTGCAAATGTGTGAGTGGATTACATTGTTTGCCCAGTCTTGTAGCATTTAAAAACGCTGCGCAATGATGGTTTTCCTTTTATCTTTATGTGAATCATCACCTTGCAAATGTAATTAATCATGCAACTGTGATCTGTGAGAATTGAAATACAAGCAAGTTCATCAAAGGCAATTGATTGGACATTTAGACCTCAGCTGGATTAACACAAACTATTTATTGCTTTTTTTTTTCATCTACATATATCTAGGGATGTGTGTTCCCTTATATGTTTTTTGATGCATCTATTTGCATTTATTCAGTTTATTGATTGATACATTTATTTGCACCTATTCACTTTATTGATTGTGATATCAGGGTATATGTTTTTATGCATTTTTTTTCATTTATTCACTTTATTGATTGATTATTTATTTGCACTTATTCACTTTACTGATTATGATATCAGGGTATTTTTATAGTTTAGGATTTTATATATAAGCACCGCTCCAACAGATGGGGATAGTTTGATAAGTGGACCAACATATTTTATATTGATTTAAGCACACAAATACCTGCTCTGTTACCTGAGGAAATGCATATTGTGAGTTCCTAATAGAGAGGAACCACGATCTGCCATCTCCTATAGTCAGTCGCCTCCCCCACAGTTAGAACACACAGCCAGGGAACACAGTTAACCCCTGGATCGCCCCCTAGTGTTAATCCCTTCTCTGCCAGTGACATTTACACAGTAAGTGCATTTTTATAGCACTGATCGCTGTATAATTGTCAATGGTTTAAAAAATGTGTCAAAAGTGTCCGATGTGTCTGCCATAATGATAATAAAATTGCAGATCTTTGCCATTACTAGTAAAAAAATAATAATAATAAAAATGCCATAAATCTATCCCCTATTTTGTAGATGCTATAACTTTTGGCAAATTTATCAATATACACTTATTGAGATTTTTATTACCAAAAAATATGTAGAAGAATACATATCGGCCTAAACTGATGAAAAAATTAGCTTTTTTTAACAAAAATTGGGGATATTTATTATAGTAAAAAGTACAAAATATTGTGTTTTTTTCAAAATTGTCGCTCTTTTTTTGCTTATAGCGCAAAAAATAAAAACCGCAGAGATGATCAAACACCACCAAAAGAAAGCTCTATTTGTAGGAAAAAAAGGATGTCAATTTTGTTTGGGTACAGCGTCACACGACCGCGCAATTGTCAGTTAAAGCGACGCAGTGCCGAATCGCAAAAAATGCCCTGGTCATTGAGCAGCCAAATCTTCTGGGGCTGAAGTGGTAAATGTGCACTGCTTGTTCAAAACAAACAAGTGAGGCAGAGAAGGAGAGGTTAGAGAGCATATAGAGGATATTATATGGAGGCAGAAAAACAGTAAGGAATAATTTCATAAAAAACTAGATTACAGAGCCTTTAAGTAGTGCATGTGGGTGTATTATTTTTGGATAATAAGGATATTGTTTAATGCCACTTTAATAGAGTGCAAAGCCAGATCATAGAGTGCATAAATATGTTCTCAGAGATACATTTCTACCATAGTATTAAAATGATCTTTAAAAAGATGTAATGTGGCGCATGATACAAAATGTGGCACATAACGCCTTAAATAGCCTGCTAAGGAGATCAGTTCGATGTTGTGATCAAGCAGGATACAATCTTGTGAAACGCGTCAACTGCATTTCCTGTCATTTGTCTGGCTTTGACAATAAAAAGTGTTCATCAAGCAATTTCAGATTCCAGTGTGCTATCATTTTGTTTGATATTCTATTTGCTGTGGACAGTGGTGAGCCGAGGTGTGCACCTGGTACCTGTTTGCACCCATGGTCAGCTTGGAGCGGTGTGTTCTCTCTCTGAATGTGACACAAGATCACAAGAAGGCCTTGATTTTACTGAAAATAACCCTGACATAAGTGCTAACACACCTGGAAATACTAGCTAGTGAATTCTATTTTTACATTGAACAAACATAAATTCCTTGAATCTATCCTAATATCATGCTTCTCTAATATTCTGTAGCACACTTGCACAGAGCAGTCAACCGTTTGAACATGATGACACGACAAGACATGAGAGTATAGTGGTAATCGCAACCTGAGGATGAGCTGGTGACCAAGCAATATTTCCTAATTGCACTGACCTGGCTGCCTGAATTGGCATACTGCAATTACAAATCCTTTGGCAGGTAAATAGTATTTAATTGTTTGCCTGGAGCTTGTTTTTTATTATATTTTCAATAAAGGATTAAACACACCAGCACTTAAACACTTTAGGTTTAAACTCTCCATATATGTTTTTAAAATGCACACAATTTCATTTTTACTTTGATGATTATACTTTTTCAATGAATGGGGACATTTTTTGTAGACAATGTTACAGATGATGGACTTACTATACTTTAAAGCTGTGATTTAAATTGTCAATTTCATACATAATAAAATATAAGATTTGCATTCTGTGTAAGTGCCACATATGCAAAATAAGGATAGCTTGAAAGAGCACAGTGTTTCATTGTCTGATAATATGAGTTCCAGTAAGAATACAACCTGAGCTCTTTGTTCCATATTTCTTTATCAGAACCTGAATGACATTTGGAAGCAAATGAAGTGACTCATGCACAAGCCATACCGAAGCCCACACTCATGCAAACTTGAGGTCTGACTATTAAAGGTGACTTTTAAATGTCACCATCACTAGATCGGCTCTTATATGTGAAGTGCAATACTTATGAACCATGATCAAGTCAATTTGTTTTTGTACATTTTATGGAAAAATAAACATGAGCTTTGAATGCGTGTTATTTGGCATCATTTATTTATGAAGTGGGAACAAAAGGACAAGAGAAGTCCCATCTGGGGTCAAGAACTTCGCCATCATGTTTATGTGTCCTCATTGGGAAATGGTGATACCAGGATATTGGCTGCAACTGCAGCCATGATCCTGATATCAAAATTTGCAGCCAGCAATGTTTTTTCCTGTAAAAGTGATCAGAGCTGCACTACATTCGCCCAATCATTTTTACAGGCTGTGGTAGGGGCCCCCCTCCTGTTGATGCCCACTGCCATTTCCAGGCTGTCTGGTATGATCGGGGAGCCAGGGACCACAGCATCCTGTGTGGTCAGCTATAGACAGAAGAAGGTACAAACATACTTTCCCCTCCTTTGTGACAAAAAAAAGCCAGAAGCGATGAGGATTTTGTCCTGAAGAGACAGTGTAAATAAAAAAATAATACATTAGGAAAAAAAAAATTAAGGCAACCCCCTGACATCAGCGGGAAGAGGAAGAGCCGGCCGGTCAAGTGAGCGCTGAGTAGCACTCTGAAATCAGGTATAGATGGTATTTTTTTATAAAAGACAGGAGCACCTGTCGTTAGGGAACAAACAGAATTATATGAAGCTGTCACAGTGGGTTAACAACCACTTTAATAGAGAAGTATGTTTTTTTTTTTAAATTTACCCATCATACTTACCTAGGTGGATGCATCATCGGACCGATGCTGCATCTGTCCCCTTTTGCCTCTGCACTGAAAACCAAGCGATCAAACCCCACTAATGGCTCGGTTCTCACAGTCAGTCAGCAGCTCTCCGCTCTGCCCCCCCACGCTCACTGGAGCGCTGAGCTGTGGAGGAGCGGGGAGCAGCTGACTCAGGCTTTCAGCAGCTCGCTGAGAGGTTGAGATAGGCATCAGTCCAGGCACTTGGTGGATCCAGACTTGCTACCTGGACTGATTCCTGTGACATCAGCAGAGAGCGGACTTCAGACCACTCTCTGCTGAAAACAGGTCACAGGAGTGCAAAATGAATTGCACTCCTGTGACCCATAGGCGAAGCCCAGCCTAACGAGCCCAGGCTGGACTTCTCCTTTAAGTTAATGCACACTGAATTAAAATGTCAAACAATGTTATCAGCCTCCCAAGCTATCTTCTGTCAACTCCCATATATAATGTAGATGATGAGAAGGGAAGCTGTTTGTCGTCCAGATCAGGAGAGCAGCCTTGAAACAGTAGAGTGAGTGAGCTGTACCCCAAGAATAGGAAACGTGTTGCTGGCGGGATCAACAGGTGAAAATAGAGAAGAAAAAAAAATGAAATAAAGAAACTAACGCAGCTACCACAACTAAAGACTTTTAATATGCAATATATTCACTTGGGATGTGGCCACTGGTTCTACTCATAATGTTGCAGGGGATAACGTCAGTGATGCTGATATAAATTATTTACCTGTTGATCGTGGCCATTACACAGGTAGAATATGCTCCACCATGCCAAGCCTCTGTCATCAGTGCTTCCTGTTCCCCCATTTGCAGAGCAGCGCAGGGAACTGGCGGAAAGATATCATTACGTTTTCTGGTGTTTCTGGTGTGCTGGTTGAGTGATCCTCCTTTTGCATCTATCTTGTATGTATGTAGCGCTACCCTCATAGGGGCCGCTGGTATTTTCCCTGGTCTTTCCTTGTGTTAACCCCGCAGTCAGGCAAACAGTATTACCCATAGCCAGGGACACAACTTTCACTGGTTACTGCAATGATCATTCTAGGTATTGTAGTGTTTTTTTGTTGCTTTATTTTAGCTTGGGAACTTGGATAGGAGAAGGGGGTATAGTGGGATCCCTTCCTTAGTAGAAGGACTTGAATGGACCCTGCTCTTCAAGACACTAGTTGGTGTCACCTTTAGCCTACACCCAGCAGCTGACGTTTAATACACAGAGGGGGATTCAGCAACACCAGTCCCTTTAGGGGTTCTGAACTTACAAGGCCCTGGACGCAGGTCACCTTCCTCCATGATACCAGACAGGATCCATGAACATCCTCCCTCAGTCAGCTCTCAGTAGCACCCTGGGTTTCAGCATTCACTGTTCAAGCCCTCAGGTCACCCACCTGAGGCCGCATGGCAGCCTGTGCTAGGAGGGGCGACAAGCCCCCTCCCCAACTGGACCTCTCCGCTCTGGAGAAAGTCCCAGAGATGTGTTCACTGAATATAAATACCAACACCCAGTATGCTCAGGGGTACCACCTCCCGTAATTGGCTGGGAAGGCATTCATATTCATGCTGCTGATATCCATGGGTCACTCCTGTTCATCCAGAGCCTTCCAAGCCTGCCTGGATACAGAGGAGCAAATCACAGCAACAGCAGCACTGTGAGTCACACAGGATACCTTCACTAAACAATTGAAGCTTTCTGTTAAATTGGTTGTAAACCCTTACAACACACTTTTTGCTACAGGTAAGCCTATAATAAGGCTTACCTGTAGCTACCCTGGATATGCTAGACTTGCCTGATCAGGTTTAGGAGATATCCCCTGTATTTGCATGTGCCGACGTCATCGGCACATGTGCACTGAAGCAAACTGAAACAATGGCTCGTATGTGCCATTGCTTTAGTGAGTGTGCCGTTACTGGTGTCTCCCGCGCACATGTACGGGAGTGACGTCATCGAGGCTCTGGCCAATCAAAGAGCCGGAGCCCGCGATACCCGAAAGTAACTCCGGGAGCGATGTCAGCCACTGGAGCGGTGTACGAGGACAGCTGCAGGGGCCGTCCTTGTACAGGTAAGTAATTCATAATGAGCTAGTATGCTATGCCTTTGTCTTGCAGGTTTTTTTTCTGTCCTAGGGTTTACAACCACTTTAAGCAGACAAGTTAATAAGTTTTACCTATCAGTCTCCTGTTAAGCAGGAGACCACACTATACTGAACTATTTACATCCTAGAACCTAGTCACCAGCACTCCAAAAAATTATGTTTTATATATTTATTGTGAAAACAGCATCACATAAGTCATAAGAAACAAATTTTTTGGGGCCTCACGGGATCCCTTCCTCAAGGGGACATAGTGAAATTAACAGGCACACTGACAGCCAATGCATGCTTTTTTCATAGTTGTATCATGCCTGACCATGCCCCTTTAATTTGACCATGCCCCTTTAGATGTGCCCCGCCCCCAGGCATTTTTGGTTTTGTCAGGGTTTTAATGTAGAACTCCACTTACCTGGGGTTAGGATACCCCTTCTGTAGACTATAACAAAATGGTACCACTGCAGGCATGCACCTACGTGGAACAACAATGAAAAATGTGGAAGGAGGACCAAGTCTTTGCTTTCGGAAGGCACTATAAAGTTTCACCAGTTTTTGAAAACTCTGCCTTAGCAGCATCCACAGTAATTTTCTCATTTTTCTGGAAGACACAAGACAGAACAAAAACTGGAAGCCGAACAACATGCCACAGGAGCCCCACATTTTTTTGATTAAAGCAGAACTATACTCACCTCAACTCCAGTGCTGCAGTGTCCCGGAGCTCCCTTACCAGCCGCTGACATCTTTGGCCGATCTTCTCTAGGTATTGATCTTTGACCATTTTCATTGGCTGGGCAAAGATGAAGTCACATGCGTGGGAATTCATTCATATCGGCAGAGGCTGCAATTGTACACTGAGCGTGCATCTCAGTGTACAGTGTGGACAGGATGTCTCTTCTGCATTAAAAACCTGCCTGTTCACATTTTTTTAAATTATACTTCCACTTTAACATCTACACTTTAGAGTAATGTACAGAGGCTGACTACTGTTTTGTAACTTTGTAAAAATGGTATCAAGGCAGTGACCCACATCCACAAAAAAGTAGAAGGCAAGGGACTACAAATAACTAACACATTTTTTCAGTCCCCCTATATATAGGCACAATGGGAACTGAATTAGATATGATACATAATTCTGCATGGGTGTACAGCTAAAAGAAATTTAAAATAGGTAATCACACTTAGTCCAATATTACAATTGCTTAGCCAATGTTTAAAGGACAATGGCAGTAGGCTACATAACCATGCATTCCAAATAATTAGAATAGTGCTTGTCCTCGCCTTTTATTTATTTTAGAAAATGGCTGGCATGTACAGAGCACATCTGTGTTCCTCAATCTGCTAATGCAGCCTGCCAAGACCTAGAGTACCTAATTCTCTCTTCACTTTTTTTTTTTTTTACTGGAAGCTAATTGTTCCCATTTCTTTGGTTGTGTGATTATCTCATCTTGCTGTCTCAATCATTTAATTGCACCTATAATATGCATGGTTTCTCTATGAATAAGCACCTTATCATGTGATAAATATGAGAGGCCCAGCTCTTATAAATGGTTCATGAGGTACAAATACAGCCGAATTTGAAGAAGTAGAAATAAATGAACTTTTAAGCTCCATGCACACTGGCTTAAAAAACGTTGCTTCTACAGGAGTTTTGTGTTCTGCCTGTGGAAGCAGGTCAATGTTATCCTATGTGTCCATGCACATTAGGACGTTAATAGGCATATTTTGAGTTCAACGTTAGGAGGCAGAAAATAAAACCTTCTGGCTCGCATTTCTGATTGAAGCTTGGAGGCAGAAAAAACGTAAAACTCTCCTAAACTCGCCTAGACTTTGTACAAAAAATGCTCTGTATGGGCGGTTTTTACTCCAAAGAAAACAGACATTTTTTTAAGCCCAGTGTGCATGATGCCTCTCCACCAAACTCCAGTTTAACCCATCTAATAACTACTCAGCACACATGGAGAGTTTTTCCACTATGGGATGTCTTAAAAGAGGAAAAAAAAAAACTACACAATCTCTTATACATAGCACTCCGTTTTGCTTAGTACACTTTTTATAAAGGTGTTCAGGCAAAAATTCTGAAAAGAAAGTGTGAGAATTGTGAAATTAATACTTTTTTTTCTACAAAATGTCATTTTTTTGGGAGAAGTAGGGTATACAGAATGTTGGCAATTTTAACTGCCTACAAACATATTGCCTGAATAAAAAGGAGAGTGAAACAGGCATGCACCGCACAACCACTGTTTAAAAAAAATATTTTCTGTGACCTGAAATAAATATGAAGAGATACATACAGTAGGGACTGAGCCCACCTTTGCATAGAGTTGGTATGTCTATTTTTCAATTAATTATACACATTTTTATTATTTCTTTTTTATTTTGTATGATAGATTAAATGTTTAATTTCATAGCATCGAAAAGGACACTCAAACACTACTACAGTACCATTGCTCCAAAAACTATTTATCACTGTATGCCCAAGAAAATGTCTTAAGAAAATAGATTTAAAACAGTAGTAGACACTGAATTTGCAGAAATGGTTAGCAGTGCACATTTGATTGTAGATTTTGTCATAAATATACACTATATGCATACTATATGCATACAGTAGAACAATTTGATTGCATTTAGCACAGGTATGGCAATGTACAGTATAAGCACTGATCAGGCAAGTCTAGCAAGTTAGGGTTTAAAGTGGAAGTAAAGCTGGTTTGTCAACAAATTGCTGACAGGCAGCACGGGGGGCCCACCAGATCGGTCCCAGCGGTATGCTGGAGGACACCATATGACAGGTAAGTCTGCCATAATGTACTAATATGCTGTGCATACTAGTACATTATGGCATGACCCACCTGCAGGCCTTAAAAAAAAAATTTTAGCGGACTTTACTTCCTTAACTTTAGATCGTAAAGCATACTTCCTCCTTTGCAGTCAAATCAGAGAAAACCCCATTGTATGTGTTTCCATTTACACAGCATGCCTAATTTTAAAACAAATATTTGTTACCTTTTTCTTCAGGAGAAGGTGTCATGGCTTACTACAACGTTTTTTGAACAATGTTAGACTGAGCTTGTCCCAAGTCTGTCCTGATTAACATATAATGCAAGCAGCCCAGTCTCTACATTTTAGACTCTTTGTTATGGCAAACACTGTTCAAAACTAGTTACAATTGATAATGAAGATCTGCCTGCACAGTACTGACATAGGTAATTATGGCAAACACACAGGCTTAGTCTGCTCATATAAAAAGAACTAATTAGAATTTTTCTTTGTTGGAGGGTCCAGAATAGAGTATTAAAAAAAGGTAAGCTACATTTTTTATTTTTTTAAGTTCTGCTATGTGACTGGGGATACGCAAGAATTATAAACCAGACATTATCCCAATTTGTGATTCTCAGTGGCAGCAGTACATTAGGGGTTAAAGAGGAACTGCAGTCTGCTCACATAATTTGTAATAAAAACATCTTTACCATTCTGAAGCTTCCCTCCAACCACTTTGCATATTATTTTATATATACTGTGATTCTGTACTTGCCAAATATGCCGCAGAAATCTCCCTCTATTAAATCTAGCTGCAGCCATTTTAACTGTGGGCAGCTGAAGCTGCTGACTGTTCACTTCCTGGATTTACACAGACACACAGAGGCACATCTCCAGCTCTGCAGCCCTCCAGCTCTCATTGACCCTCTTATGCCTAATCCCCCCTCCCTTCCTGGCAAACTCTCACGAGAGTGAGAGAGAGACCTGTGAATGTCATAAGCCTAGGCTAATGACCAGACAAGAAACACAAAGTGGGCTGTATAAGGTATTTACTGGCAGAAAAAAAATGTTTTACTATCCAAAGTTAAAACAAGGGCAGAAGATTTACTAGATGGAAAGATGAAAAAATGACTGAAGGTCTGCATTAAGTAAATCACCCTTAAGGCTCTACTGGTCATCTCTGTAAAATATTCCCTACTCCACTACACACCTTTACACCACCAGCCTAGACTGCTGACACAAAGTTTCATGGATTTATGCTGTTGATGCCAAATTGTGACCCTTCCATCACTGTATTTCAGAAGAAATTAGGATACTTCATGCATGTTCTTGTTTCACCAGTACACTTTTGGTGTGCCTGTGCTCACTACAGCATCAGCTCTCCATTCTTGGCTACTAAGAGTGGAAACCAACAGCTGTTATAGCCCATCTTCCTTAAAGTTTGACATGTTGTGCAAGCTGAAATACTTTTCCTCTCACTGCAGTTGTAAAGAGTGATTATCTGGTTACCATAGCCTTTCTGTCTGCAAATACCAACCAGTCTTTCTTTTATGACCTCCTTCATTAAAACGAGCATTTTGGCTTACTGGATATTTTTGTTTTTCACACTTAGGAGACTATTGTGTGCAAATTTCAGATCAGCAGTTACACAAATACTCAAATCAACCCATATAACACCAAAAATTATGCCATCATTAAAACCACTAGCAACTAATTTTGCCCTATCTGGTGTTGGATGTCACCATTAAAGTGGAACTTTACCCATAACAACTTGATAAAAAATAATGTTCTTAAGCAAAGAATAAACATTCCACATTAATAATGATGCTACCAAAATGAATGTGTTCTGTAAATTGCCTCCAGCATTCCTGTTTCTTCTTGCTGGAGGCTGCCATTTTGCTAAAGCCCAGATCCCCTGAACAGCAGTAAATCTTTAGTTTGTCAGCAGATCGGCCTCTAGTGGCTCTGATTTTCAGCAGAATGCCAAAAATTAGGAGCAACTGAGCATGTGCAGTGCAGGGTGAGACAATATATTTTAAACAGTATAGGCACTTAGTTGTTATGTTTTACATAGCTATACCTGCAAGGGCACAGCCTGAAGAGATCTAGCAGGACTTTTGATTCTGACTAAACTTAAATAATTAATAATGAAGAATGACTTCTGTCTGGGTGATATGTATTGTGCTTCTGACACATGATTTGCTGATTACATAATTGCATGAATAAGTAGGTATTCGGGTGTTCATAATTAATTGATTGCTGTATGTATATTAGCTGTATCCCTTTCTATCCTTTTTTTCAAACAATGCCTTATGTCTTATATAATTAAAAAAACTATACCATGGAGCATAGCCAAATGTGTAGCTAGAGCCAAACCATTATCACCAAGGGAATAGAGGAACAAGAGAGGAACAAGCATGAGGTTAAAGATTTATTTTGCATTTTGAAAATAATCACTTCCTATATGATCAACACTTCCTCTCTTGCTTCCTATTACAATATTATGTATTTTCTCGTGGCTACTACAAATGTATCATCTGTTTTCAGGGTTTTTTTGTGGGCATTCCTGGCACCTGCCACAAAACAAATAAGTGTTTCTGTTACTGACAGTTTATAAGATAAAGGAGGAACTTTGAACTACAAATACTAAAACTACACCCAATTGCCATTTTAACCCTGTATTGTAAGAACAGTTAATATCCTGTCTAGTATCTGACATTGTTAAAGTGGAACTTTAGTCAGAAAATTAAGTCCTGATAGATCACTTCAGGCTGGCCCCTGTTGCAGGTATATTTATCCAAATCTTTAAAAATGAGTGCCTTTACTTTTTAAAATCCTGTAATGCATTGTCTCAGCCTGCTTTGCACATGCTCAGTTTCTCTCTATTCTCAGCACTGTGCCTAAAATCAGAGCCACTAGAGGCCTAACAGCTGACATCTCTAAGATTTACTGGTGCTAAATAGGGAAGAAAGCAACAGTAATGACACAGACTGTGTGGGAGAAGCACAGATTAGGGAGGGAGAAAAGCAAAGCAGGAGAGGTGACAAGACAAACCCTGCTGCCAGGGAGGATCAAAAGAGTTAAACTTACAAGGATAGTGTCTTATCTTATCTCCCCGATATTCTCTCCTTTCTCCCTCATGGCAGCCTGTGGATTTTAGCAATGTAAAGCTTCTGTCAGACTTCCTCTCTGTCTGAGCCAAGACATACAATGTACAATCTCGGCTGGAAATGCACATATTTGAAGTGAAGAAAGAGATATATAGTTTGAGACCGGGGGGGGGGGGGGGGTGGTTTCCAATAAGGAAGTGACTACTCTGAGCTTCAACAAAATGGGGATCGGGAAGGAACAGGAACAATGCTAGAGGCAATTTACAACACACACAAATTTTGGTGGAAAATGTATTAACGTGGAATGTGTGTTCTTTTGTTAAAGACCATTAAAATGAAATTCCAGTTACATTCTAACTATACTTAAACTTTCCCCCACCCCCATTGTGAGCCTATACTAACAACCTTGTAAAGGAAAGATATCTATACTTACCTATGCTGAGGGTGCTCCCATTCAGTCACATGATCGTCTCCTAGCGTCAGCCTCAGTGTAGAGAAGGGACAATCGATGACGATTGCCCCATAGGTTCTCTCTCTGTCAGCGTTCTTTCCGCTGCACTGAGAGGTCATGTGACCGGGGTGGAATTTCCCTTCCTGGGGGTAGATTTCCTCTCACTTCACTTCACAATTCCCAGAGGGAGTCACGAGATTGTGATGAAACTGGTAGGAGGATCTTGATCGGCTGACGTGGAAGCAAGCAAGGAGTCTCTTGCAGCACAGGCTTAGGACGGGGTGAACGCCAGGAACCGGGACTGCAGATTCGGTCTCCAAGTGATGTTATCACCCCTCTGTCTAGAAGCATACAAAGGTGTGTTTTTAACATGAAAAATGTGACTGTAAATCTATGTGGAATTTAAGTTGCAATAAACCTGTTTTAAACGTCATCACACTATTGCAAGCTTCTATTGTTTTCTGCATGTGATATATATGGGGAGACTGCTGATAGTCAGGAGGAAGCAGTGGCTTTTGATATACACTTTAATCAGGATGAAGGAGTGATCCTTGTATCAGCATATGAGCCAAAATTAGGAAAGAGGAATCATAGGATGATTTTTCAAGCTGATAATAATATTTACCACAGGCTTTTACATAAAGCCTTTAAGGTGAGGGTACATCTGGTGGAGGGTGTGTGCACACTGCATGAAGATATCATCATCACGTTTTATGTTTTCATAACGGACTTTTAAAATATTATATTATTAAGGATTTTTGTGCAATACACGGAGCACGTGCACTTTATTTATATTTATATATTTTTTGGACATTTATTAATTACCTTTGAATCACAGGATATCATTTCTAGTTATTTACTGTATTTGTGCTACACATGTATATTAGTTTTATACATTTTTATTCATTAGCGCCACACATTTGATATACCACTCTCACTTCCTGTTGTCTTCCTCTGCTTGTAAGTATAAGTTGTATGTAAGTCAGATGTATGTAACGCGGAGACTGCCTGTACAGGGTAGTTAGAATAGGCTTAGACTAGGGGTGGGAGCAAGTTTCAGTTTAGGATTTAACTGCATTTCTACTTTAATTGTTATCAAACTATTATGGGTAAAGTTCCGCTTTAAGAAAAATGTGTCCATACCTACCCACTTCAGTAATTCTGAATGTAAAACACCAGCATAGCTTTACATCCAGCAAAGCAGTGAAAGCTTGTATTATGTCAAGAAAGATCTTTTTGCATCATCTACTCTAGGGGTCTTCAAACTATGGCCTGCAGGTCATATCTGGTCGGCTACAAGGTTTTACCCTGTCAACAGTTACTTGTCCCTTATTTGCGTCATGTGTCTTCATGATGCAGGCGAGCCAGCCACAGCACTAAAACAACCAATAATGCTCAGCATCCAGGACACATGTCATCATTCATTGATATGAGGCTGGTGGCTGGCTCGATTATACTATGAAAATTAATGATACTGATCCAGGGTGGCAGCATCCAGGGTCACCCCAAGATCCAGAAGAGAACCTGCTCTGCTCCCTCTCGGTCCAGACCTGCTCCACCTCCTACCCTGTGCCAAGCACGCTGTTGTTAAGATTGTAATGTAAACGTATGATGCGAAGGGGGTCTGATGTGAAGGAGGGACTCTGAAGTGAAGGGGGGTCCAATGTAAAAGAGGGACCCTGATGTGAAAGGGGGTCTAATGTGAAGAAGGAACTCTGATTTTAGATTGTAAGCTTTAACGAGCAGGGCCCTCTGATTCCTCCTGTATTAAATTGTATTGTATTGTAACTGTACTGTTTGTCCTAACGTTGTAAAGCGCTGCGCAACCTGTTGGCACTATATAAATCCTGTCTAATAATAATAATATTTATGTGAAGTGGGGGGAGGGTCTGTTGTGAAGGAGGGACTCTGATATAAAGAGGGGACTCTGATGTAAAGGGGGTCTGCTGCGATGACGGTTTTCTGATGTGAATTTTTTTGGAGTGTCTTTATTCATTCGATTTAAAAAAAAAACAGTCATTTTTAAAACAATTTTTTTTTTCGACCCACGATTATTTAAAATATACAATTGGCCCTTGTACTGAAAAGTTTAGAGACGCCAGATCTACTCAGCTATGATGTTTTGAGAAGTACCAACATGCACAAAGGAAAATGAAATCTTTCCCACAGGCCTCTTGACTTATCTATGGATATTCTGTTACAAAAAAGTTTTGTAAAGCCTCGTACACACGGATTTTCACAGACAAAACGTCAGACTTTTGTCCGAAGGGCATGTGCCAGGAACTTGTCTTGCATACAAATGGTACACAATTGTCGGCCAACAAACACGAACATAGTGACGAACATAGAGGAAGTTCAATTGTCAGGCACCACCCTTTGGGCTCCTTCTGCTAATTTCGTGTTAGTAGAAGTTTGGTGAGTGTTTATTCGTGCTTTTCAGTTCGTGCTTTTCAGTTCGTTTCTGAACGGCCATTCGTCAACCAGCCATGTTGAATTGAAGGAGAGTACGTGCTATTATTGGCCTTGGAGTTTTTGCTTTGACCCAAGTCCAGTCCAGGAACAGAGGGAGGATTTCTTGGACCAGAAATTGGTTGCTTAATCGTGTCCAATTATGTCATATGCCTTTGGTGCGGGAGCTCTAGGAGAATAATCCGGATGATTTTCGGAATTATCTCCGGATGACGGACCCCTGCTTTCACCAACTCTTGGCATTGTTGACCCCCTATATTAAGAAGCAGGACACATGCATGAGGGTTGCCATTACTCCTGAGCAAAGGCTCATAGACACCTTGCGGTACTTGGTGACCGGGAGAAGTCTCCAGGACCTCAAGTTTACCACTGGGATCTCCCCCCAGGCTCTGGGACTCATTGTTCCAGAGACCTGCTCAGCCATTATTCAAGGCCTGCAGAAGGGCTATATTCAGGTAAGTTTTTTCTTTTAACATCACATTCTATGTATTTAATGTTTGCTAATGTATTGTATTCATTTCTTGATTCCATAATTAACATTATTGTAATATGCTGTTGTCCTCATGCATGTTGTAAGCATTTCTTGCTCCTTTTTTGGTCTACATGCATATTTTCCTTCACTAACCTCCCTAGCATGCTATCCTGGGCTCAGACACACCTAGCCTAGTAACTTAACAATATTTTTTGTCAGCTACATTTTTGTGCTTACCCTAAACACCCCCTAAAATGTGTCCAAATGTGTCAGGGTACTCACCAAGGCCGAGATGCTGAGAGCGGCTCCCCTTGCAGCTAAGCGCACTCTACCCCTGAAGGTGGTACAGAGGGTATAGGGCACAGAGAGGCACGGGTCGCCAGCAGGTAGATGAGTCTTGAAAGGAAAACTCTTGCAGAGTAGAGGTGTGGAGCAGAGATGAACCGGAAATCTGGACTGAAGTAGAAGACCCAGCTGGGGCTCTAACCCAACAGACCCAATAGTGGTTGGGACTGAGTGCAGGAGGGTGCCGGGAGTTAGGCAAGGAGGACTCAGGGAAGGCAAGTCCTTAATGCAGGCTGGGGTCATACACAGGAAGCAAGTAGGTAAGGAAGTCCTTAAAAGAGCCGGGGGTCAAACACAGGAGTAATGCAGCAGAGAAGTCTTGAAGGCAGGCCGGGGGTCATGCACTGTGAGATGGTAGTAGAGAAATCCGTTAGACAAGCAGGGGTCATACACAGGAAGACAGATGGCAGAGGATTTCTTGAAGCAAGCTGGGGGTCAAACACAGGAGGCAGGTAACAGAGAAGTCCTTTAGACAAGCCGGGGTCAAAGTAATGGAGAGAGGCAGAGCAGGTCAGGGACAATCCGGGTCACAGCAGGTAAACACAGGTAACAGCACTCAGGAACGGAACACTGGAAGCTGAAAGACAAACCAGCAATTAGACAGGGAACAGATCAGCCTTTTATAGGCCAGCATGGGGGGTATAACGTTAACGCGCGCACGCTCCCGCGCCATTGCGCCATGTCATGAACCCGTCTGCGCCGTCCCACTGTATTGCGCACCCGCATGCACCAGAATGCGACTCTGCCATGCAGGCGCATGGAAATGTTCCGATACTGGCAAGTCCTGCTTCTATTATTTCTCTGACAGTGCCCCCCCCCCAAGGGGCAGCCTCCAGATGCCCAACCTGGCCAGTACTTCCGGATATTTCTTGTGGAATGGTTGTATCAAACGTGGAGCGTGTATGTTAGAAGAAGGTTCCCAAGAGTTATCTTCCGGAGGGTACCCTTTCCATTTGACCAAGTACTGGACTCGACCACCCCTAACCGGAGGGGGTGGCAATTCTTCCCTTCCTGAAAAAGGGCTGGGAGTCACTGGTTTTAATAAGGATGTATGAAAAACAGGGTGTATCTTATAAGAACTAGGTAGAGCAAGTTCAAAAGCCACGGGGTTCACTACTCTTTGCACCTTGAAAGGGCCAATGAATTTTGGGCCCAATTTTTGTGAGGGACAAGGAACCGGAGGGGGTGGCAATTCTTCCCTTCCTGAAAAAGGGCTGGGAGTCACTGGTTTTAATAAGGATGTATGAAAAACAGGGTGTATCTTATAAGAACTAGGTAGAGCAAGTTCAAAAGCCACGGGGTTCACTACTCTTTGCACCTTGAAAGGGCCAATGAATTTTGGGCCCAATTTTTGTGAGGGACAAGGAAGTTTGAGGTTAATTGCAGATAGCCAGACTTTATCTCCAATTTTGAAGGTTGGATTGCTCTTCCTTCCCCTGTCATAATATTTTTCGTAGTTGTCCTGGGCCTTCTGAATAGCTTCCTGGATCAGTTGAAAATTGGTTTGGATAAAACTTATTCGGTCCTTTACCGCAGGAACTGACACTTCCGGGAAAGAGTTAGGCAGAAAGGAAGGGTGAAACACATAATTGTCCCAAAAAGGGGTTTGGTTGGTGGCAGTGTGTATGGAATAATTGTAAGCAAATTCCGCACAGGGGAGAAGAGAAGTTCAGTTGTCTTGGGAACATGAGCAGAAGCATCGGAGGTATTGTTCCAAAGTTTGATTTGTCCTCTCTGTTTGGCCGTTACTTTGGGGGTGATAGTCTGAAGGGAGGCATACCTTGATTTCCAGAGATTTGCAAAGGTCTTTCCAAAACTTGGAGGTGAACTGAACTCCTCTGTCAGACACAATGTTATTGGGTACACCGGGTATCTGAGGCAGAGGGAGTGCCCTTCATGGGTAGGAAGCGAGCCATTTTTTAAAGTCGATCCACCACTACCAGAATGGTGGAAAACCCTTCAGAGGGCAGAAGGTCAATGATGAAGTCCATAGAAACTTCCTTCCAGGGTTGTTCCAGAATAGGTAACGGTTTTAGCAAGCCCCAGGCTTTCGTATTGGACCCCTTGCTGCTTTGGCAGACGATACAAGATTTGACGTAGTTTTTACAATCCTGTCTCCACCTTGGCTACCAGAAGGATCAATGTACTAATTCAGAGGTCTTGTCATGTACCAGAAAAGCCCAGAACTGTGTGGACTGCAACAGAGGAAACCCAGATGTGTATAAGTGAAAATATAAATGATATATTAAAGATGAATGAATAAATATAACACAACCACCTCCAAAATCACTCAGTGCACCACAGCCAATACAAAACAGAACCCCACAAATAATAATAATAACAGAACAAATATATACAAGTAAGGGAAATACCGAGATCATAAACAGAGCCAACAAACAGGACAAGAGAGGATGGATGGATCACAGGAGGGACGCGTCAGATACAAGGCTCAGGGTCCAAAGCAAGGAAACAGACAGGGAACAGGAACAACAGGCTCCAGGAATCAGGTCTCAGGTACAGGAATCAGGTTTCAGGAATCAGGTAAACAGGATGCAGGCTGCAGGTCAGGGCTTAAGGAAAATACCAAGGCAAGATGTGTGTGCACCTGCCGGGTATTTATACTGCAGCTGCTAATTAAAGTCAGGTGAAACCTGTCTGCAGAGGGGAATACCTGCTCCATACTGCCAGGATTCCTCCGCTGGTGGACGCCAGTACTGCGGCCCAAAGATGACAAAATACCAGCAGGGAAAAGCTCTTCAGACAGCTCCAAACTGCCAGGTGGACCTCAGTACTGCACGCCAAGTGATCGATATTACCAGCGGAGGCGACCTTTCCTGACAGTACCCCCCTTGAAGGAGCAACCTCCGGACGCTCCAACTAGCCGTTGCTGAGGGAAAGTCCATGATATCCAGCCGGGCAGCGGGCACCTCAAGCTGGGCAGCGGGCACTTCAAGCTGGGCAGCGGGCAGTGGCACATCAGGCTGGGTAGCAGATAGGAACACACCAGGCTGGGGCGCAGACAGGAACATACCAGGCTGGGCAGCGGACAGGAACACATCAGGCTGGGCAACGGACAGGAACACACCAAGCTGGGCAGCGGACAGGAACACACCAAGCTGGGCAGCGGACAGGAACACATCAGGCTGGGCAGCGGACAGGAACACATCAGGCTGGGCAGCGGACAGGAACACATAAGGCTGGGCAGCAGACAAGAACACATCAGGCTGGGCAGCCAACAGGAACTCATCAGGCTGGGCAGCGAACAGGAACACATCAGGCTGGGCAGCAGACAGGAACACATCAGGCTGGGCAGCGAACAGGAACACATCAGGCTGGGCAGCGAACAGGAACACATCAGGCTGGGCAGCGGACAGGAACACATCAGGCTGGGCAGCGGACAGGAACACATCGGGCTGGGCAGCAGGTTCCAGGTCATCGAGCTGAGCAGCGGGCAATGAGACATCAGACTGGAAAGCGGGCAAATCAGGCTGGGGAGCAGGCATATCGGGCTGGAAGGTGGGCACACCAGACCGGAAAGCGGGCACATCAGGCCGGAGAGTGGGCACATCAGGCTGGGCAGCAGACAGGAACACATCAGGCTGGGCAGCAGACAGGAACACATCAGGCTGGGCAGCGGACAGGAACACATCAGGCTGGGCAGTGGACAGGAACACATCAGGCTGGGCAGCGGACAGGAACACATCAGGCTGGGCAGCGGACAGGAACACATCAGGCTGGGTAGCGGACAGGAGCACATCAGGCTGGGCAGCGGACAGGAACACATCAGGCTGGGCAGCGGACAGGAACACATCAGGCTGGGCAGCAGACAGGAACACATCAGGCTGGGCAGCAGGTTCCAGGTCGTCGAGCTGAGCAGCGGGCAATAAGACATCAGACTGGAAAGCGGGCACATCAGGCTGGAGAGCGGGCACATCAGGCTGGAAGGCGGGCACATCAGGCTGGAAGGCGGGCACATCAGGCTGGAAAGCGGGCTCACTAGGCCCGAAAGCGGGCTCACCAGGCCGGAAAGCGGACACATCAGGCTGGAGAGCGGGCACATCAGGCTGGAAGGCGAGCACATCAGGCTGGAAAGCAGGCTCATCACGCTGGAAAGCGGGCTCACCAGGCCGGAAAGCGGGCACATCAGGCTGGAAGGCGGGCACATCAGGCTGGAAAGCGGGCACATCAGCCTGAAAGGCGGGCACATCAGGCTGGAAAGCAGGCTCATCAGGCTGGAAAGTGGGCTCATCAGGCTGGAAAGCGGGCACATCAGGCTGAAAGGTGGGTACATCAGGCTGGAAAGTGGGCTCATCAGGCTGAAAAGCGGGCACATCAGGCTGGAAAGCGGGCACATCAGGCTGGAAAACGGGCACATCAGGCTGGAAAGTAGGCACTGGCACCTCTGGCTGGAATACTGGCACCTCCGGCTGGAACACTGGCACCTCTGGCTGGAACACTGGCCCCTCACGCTGGAACACCTCCGGCTGGAACACTGGCACCTTCGGCTGGAACACTGGCCCCTCAGGCTGGAACACCTCTGGCTGGAACACTGGCGCCTCCGGCTGGAACACTGGCCCCTCAGGCTGGAACACCTCCGGCTGGAACACTGGCACCTCAGGCTGGAACACTGGCCCCTCAGGCAGGAACACATCAGGCTGGGCAGCGGACAGGAACACATCAGGCTGGGCAGCGGACAGGAAAACATCAGGCTGGGCAGCGGACAGGAACACATCAGGCTGGGCAGCGGACAGGAGCACATCAGGCTGGGCAGCGGACAGGAACACATCAGGCTGGGCAGTGGACAGGAACACATCGGGCTGGGCAGCGGACAGGAACACATCAGGCTGGGCAGCAGGTTCCAGGTCCTTGAGCTGAGCAGCGGGCAATGAGACATCAGACTGGAAAGCAGGCACATCAGGCTGGAGAGCGGGCACATCAGGCTGGAAGGCGGGCACATCAGGCTGGAAAGCGGGCTCACTAGGCCGGAAAGCGGGCACATCAGGCTGGAGAGCTGGCACATCAGGCTGGAAGACGAGCACATCAGGCTGGAAAGCGGGCTCATCAGGCTGGAAAGCGGGCTCACCAGGCCGGAAAGCGGGCACATCAGGCTGGAAGGCGGGGACATCAGGCTGGAAAGCAGGCACATCAGCCTGAAAGGTGGGCACATCAGGCTGGAAAGCGGGCTCATCAGGCTGGAAAGTGGGCTCATCAGGCTGGAAAGTGGGCACATCAGGCTGGAAGGTGGGTACATCGGGCTGGAAAGCGGGCTCATCAGGCTGGAAAGCGGGCACATCAGGCTGGAAAGCGGGCACATCAGGCTGGAGAGCGGGCACATCAGGCTGGAAAGTAGGCACTGGCACCTCAGGCTGGAATACTGGCACCTCCGGCTGGAACACTGGCACCTCTGGCTGGAACACTGGCCCCTCAGGCTGGAACACCTCCAGCTGGAACACTGGCCCCTCAGGCTGGAACACCTCTGGCTGGAACACTGGCACCTCCGGCTGGAACACTGGCCCCTCAGGTTGGAACACCTCCGGCTGGAACACTGGCACCTCAGGCTGGAACACTGGCCCCTCAGGCTGGAACACTGGCCCCTCAGGCTGGAACACTGGCACCTCCGGCTGGAACACTGGCCCCTCCGGCTGGAACACTGGCCCCTCAGGCTGGAACACTGGCCCCTTAGGCTGGAACACTGGCACCTCAGGCTGGAACACTGCTACCTCAGGCTGGAACTCTGGCACTTCAGGCTGGAAGGTGGGTACCAGGACATCAGGCTGGAAAGCGGACATCAGGACATCGGACTGGATAACAGGCACTGGGACGTCAGACTGGATAGCAAGCACTGGGACGTCAGACTGGGTTGCAAGCACTGGGATGTTGGACTGGGTTGCAAGCACTGGGACGTCAGACTGGATAGCAAGCACTGGGACGTCAGACTGGGTAGCAAGCACTGGGACGTCAGACTGGATTGGATTAGCTGGTGCGGAGGCAGGTTGGGTTACTGGCAGGATCGTCTTGGTTGGAAAAAACTTTTGTTTTTTCTTGGGTTTAGTCACTGAGGCTCTGTAGGTGGGGGGTGCAGCAGACTGGAAAGGAGGATTGGGATATGGTGGAAAAGAGATAACCGTAGGTGGGGGAAGTTTTTGTGGATTAGTAGGCAGCTGAGAAGAGGCAGGTGGGTTGAATGCAGGATAGGTACAGGGAGCAGAGACCGGATATGAGTATCTAGTTGGGAGCAATGTATACTGAGCTGCAACTGAGTTTGGCGTGGGTGATGGGGAGACAGACTTGTAGGCAGGTAGGTGTCTGATGGCAGAGGTGGTTTGTTGTGGGTTGGGTGGGGCTGGTTGTAACATATTAGACCATGCTGAGAGTATGGGTTGGACAAAGGACAGATCACATGCTGCCTGTCTAACAAGGGTCTGTACTGAGTGAATACACCCCAAAAGCTTCTGCTGAGAACAGATGGAATAGTGCTCAAAAAAGCATGCGGAATCATCCTCTAACAGCCACACCAGAGACTCCACCTGATCAGCACTGAAAGGGGAGTAAAATCATCACTGGTCTTAAGAACACAGGACAGGGCTAGCTCAGCACATATTTGGATCAAAGGCTGCACATCCCCAAACAACATACAGCCCTGGTCAACCAGGGAGTGAGCCAAACGGATGATCTCAAGTAGCTGGTCATTGGTCCACTCTTTTAGTGAATGGCGGAGATACTCGCCACTTTCTGACGCCAGCAGAGCATAATATGGGATCACATTGGGATTCATTCCAGCAAAGCCAGTAGAACCAAGATGGTTCCTTTGTGCAGCCACTTCTGGTCAGGGATGGCCTTGGTATTCTGTCATGTACCAGATAAGACCAGAACTGTGTGGACTGCAACAGAGGAAACCCAGACGTGTATAAGTGAAAATATAAATGATTTATTAAAAATAAATGAATAAATATAACACAACCACCTCCAAGATCACTCAGTGCACTACAACCAATACAAAACAGAACCCCACAAATAATAATAATAACAGAACAAATATATACAAGTAAGAGAAATACCGAGATCATAAACAGAGCCAGGCCAGGGTCATCAACGGGAGGTCAGCAGCTGGGGAAGGGAAACAAACAGGACAAGTGAGGATGGATGGATCACAGGAGGGATGGGTTAGATACAAGGCTCAGGGTCCAGAGCAAGGAAACAGACAGGGAACTAGAACAACAGGCTCCAGGAATCAGGTCTCAGGTACAGGAATCAGGTTTCAGGAATCAGGTAAACAGGATGCAGGCTGCAGGTCAGGGCTCAAGGAAAATACCAAGGCAAGATGTGTGTGCACCTGCTGGGTATTTATACTGCAGCAGCTAATTAAAGTCAGGTGACACCTGTCTGCAGAGGGGAATACCTGCTCCATACTGCCAGGATTCCTCCGCTGGTGGACACCAGTACTGCGGCCCAAAGGTGACAAAATACCAGCAGGGAATAGCTCTTCTGACAGCTCCAAACTGCCAGGAGACACCTGCTGGTGGACCTCAGTACTGCATGCCAAATGATCGATATTACCAGTGGAGGGGACATTTCCTGACAGGTCTTTTGTACCCCAAAATGTCCTACTTATTATCATGGAAAGTCTTTAATATCAAGAGCCTTACTTGTAATGGGACAAATATTTAGTTTTGAGCCCAAAGCAGACCATCCTACTTTTTTAACGAAGGTACCTCTGGGTCCAAACACTGTCTGGAGGCCTGTTCAATGGCAATTTTTAGATCAGGCTGAGTAAGACAAAGAAAATTTTGAGGAGACAGGATGGTACCATGTTCTGCTGTCTGGATGGCTTCAGGGAACATCCGGGAGAGTGTGTCTGCTTTTCCATTTTTGGAGCCTGGTCGATAGGAGATGTGGAAGTTGAACCTGGAGAAGAATAATGCCCAGCGAGCTTGTCGGGGTCTGAGACATTTTGCAGCCCTGAGGTACTCCAGGTTCTTATGATCCGTGAAGATCATAACGGGATGAGACGCACCCTCCAGAAGATATCTCCACTCCTCCAAAGCAAATTTGATGGCCAGCAGCTCAGGGTCTCCAATGTCATAGCTTCTTTCTGGCGTGGTTAGTTTCCGGGAGGCGAAAGCTACAGGGTGAAGAAGAGCCTTATGACCCCGTCTTTGGGACAGGATTGCTTCTGTAGCTGACTCTGAGGCATCCACTTCCAATACATAGGGCAAAGCGGGATCTGGGTGTTGTAGTGTTGGGGCGGACATGAATAAATCCTTCAGTTTATTGAAAGCTTCCTGTGCTTCTTGGGACCACTGGAACCGGCTCTGCTGGCAAGTCAGTTGGGTGATGGGTGAAATGATTAATGTAAATCCTTTTATGAACCTGCGATAAAAGTTGGCGAAGCCCACAAACCTTTGGACCCCTTTTTTATCCACAGGAGCTGGCCATTCTTGGATTGGTTTCACCTTCTGGGGATCCACTGCGACTCCATCAGTTGAAATGATGAACCCCAAGAATTGGACCACTGTCTTTTCAAACTCACATTTCTCCCCTTTTAGGTAAAGTCCGTGTTTCCTTAGAATCGTGAGTACTTTCTTCACAAGAACTTGGTGCAGCTCTATGGTGGTGGAAAAGATAAGGATATCGTCAAGGTAAACGATTACGAAGTTGTCCAAGTATTCTCGAAAAATATCATTCACCAGATGCTGAAAAGTAGCTGGGGTATTGCACAGCCTGAATGGCATCACTAGATATTTGAAGTGTCCAAATCTGGACCTAAAAGCTGTCTTCCACTTATCCCACGGGTGTATCCGAACAAGGTTGTAGGTGCCTCGTAAGTCTAGTTTAGAGAAGATTGGGGCGGTTCGGAACCGTTGGAACAGCTCTGGGATAAGGGGGAGTGGGTAGAGGTTTTTGATAGTGATTTTGTTGAGCTCCCTATAGTCCACACAAAGTCTTAGTGTGCCATCCTTCTTCTCAACAAAGAAAATCCCTGCTCCAGCTGGGGAAGAGGAAGGGCGAATGAACTCCTTTTCAAGGTTTTCGTCAATGTAGGACCGAAGGGCCTCCAACTCGGTTTCCGATAGCGGGAATATACAGCCAAAAGGGATCTCAGAGCCAGGTAGAAGGTCAATGGGACAGTCGTATGGCCGGTGAGGAGGTAGACTGTCGGCCTTCTTGTCAAAAATGTCCATAAATTCATGGTATACTGAAGGAACCTGCTGGAGATGATCGGGTACCAGCTGGATGGTCAGACAGGAGGTAGTGCTGATGGGACCAGAAATGAAGCAATGTTGGGAGCAGTAGGCAGAGGAAAAGGAGATTTCCTTCTTACTCCAATTAATGTGAGGATCGTGAGCTTGTAACCATGGAAGTCCCAGGATGATGGGGAACATGGGTGAGCATACGATGTCAAAGCGAAGAAATTCCCGATGACCAGAGTCTGTAATGGTGAGAGTGGGTTTGGTCTCCTGGGTAACGTGTCCTGAGCAAGGTGAAGATCCATCGACCAGATGTATTTGGAGACTTTGTCTTTTATCTTGTAGAGGAATATGCAGGCTTCGGGCCAGGAATGCATCCAGGAAGCAACTGCAGGCCCAGAATCAATGATGGCCAGTAGCCGGATGTCCTCGCATGCCACCTGTAGGGAGACAGGAAGGACAAGGTGAGTGGAGGTTGAACCAGCTACTTGAAAGTTCATAGCTTTACGTGAAGGAGACTTAGTGGGCCTCACAGGACAATTGCCCAGAAAGTTGCCTGCCCCTCCACAGTATAGACATAGGTTGGCTTCACGCCAGCGTTGCTTTTCGTCAGGAGTAAGTGGAGCCCGGACCATGACCCAGTTGCATTGGTTCACTTTCAGGAGTGGAAGAAGGAGGGACTGAAGGAGGTGAGTGAACTGGAGGGACCCTGGGTAGCATGGGGGGGCCTGGGGGGCTGGAAACATTCGGAGAGTCGTTCCCGTAGACATCTGTCTAATTTTATGGCTAGTTGGATCAACTCTTCCAGGGTAGAGGGAGAATCAACACGTGCAAGTTCATCCTTAAGGGTTTCTGAGAGTCCCTGGCGGTACTGATATTTGAGAGCCGCCTCATTCCATCCTGTGTCCCCAGACCATTTTCTGAACTCGTGTAATCCTCCACCGGTCTTTTGCCTTGGGTTAAGGTATGCAAGATTGTTTCAGCAGTGGCTGTGCGTTGAGGGTCATCGTACAATTGTCCCATGTATTCAAAGAAAGTTTCCATGGAGTTTAGTAGAGGACTCTTCTGTTCCAGGAGGTTATGGGCCCAGGCTTGGGGTTCCTCGGACAGCAGAGAGATAATGAACCCCCACTTTTACTGTCTCAGAACTAAAAGTCTTAGGTTGGAGAGCCAAGTATAACAAACAAGCATTCTTAAATGCTCTGAACTTTTTTCGATTTCTGGAGAATCGCTCAGGTGTGGGAACCCTGGGCTCTGGAAGAGTCATAACCACTGCAGGAGCTGTGTTGGATCGATCTTGCGAAGAGGTTGCCCCACTGGAGGATGCTGGGGCTGTATCCACAGGAGCAGGAGATAATGTTAGGTGCTGGAGACGACCTTCAAGTTGAAAATAGCCATCTTGTAACCTCTGGACTGCCTGCGTGAGGGCTGTTACCAGCTGGCATAGAGCCTCGAGAGGGAGACCCGCTCTGTCGGCCTCAGACATGGCTAGTTTGTACTGTCAGGGTACTCACCAAGGCCGAGGTGCTGAGAGCGGCTCCCCTTGCAGCTAAGCGCACTCTACCCCTGAAGGTGGTACAGAGGGTATAGGGCACAGAGAGGCATGGGTCGCCAGCAGGTAGATGAGTCTTGAAAGGAGAACTCTTGCAGAGTAGAGGTGTGTAGCAGAGATGAACCGGACACCTGGACTGAAGTAGAAGACCTGGCTGGGGCTCTAACCCAACAGACCCAATAGTGGTTGGGACTGAGTGCAGGAGGGTGCCGGGAGTTAGGCACGGAGTACCCAGTGAAGGCAAGTCCTTAATGCAGGCCGGGGTCATACACAGGTAGCAGGTAGGTAAGGAAGTCCTTAAACAAGCCGGGGTCAAACACAGGAGTAATGCAGCAGAGAAGTCTTGAAGGCAGGCCAGGGTCATGCACTGTGAGCTGGTAGTAGAGAAGTCCGTTAGACAAGCCGGGGCCATACACAGGAAAACAGATGGCAGAGGAATTCTTGAAGCAAGCCGGGGGTCAAACACAGGAGGCAGGTAACAGAGAAGTCCTTTAGACAAGCCAGGGTCAAAGTACTGGAGAGAGGCAGAGCAGGTCAGGGACAATCTGGGTCACAGCAGGTAAACACAGGTAACAGAACTCAGGAACTGAACACTGGAAGCTGAAAGACAAACCAGCAATTAGACAGGGAACAGATCAGCCTTTTATAGGCCAGCATGGGGGTGTAACATTAACGCGCGCACGCTCCCGCGTCATTGTTCCATGTCATGAACCCATGTGCACTGTCCTGCTGTATCGCGCACCTGCATGCGCCGGAGCGTGACTCGAGGCGCATGAGAATGTTCCGATACTGGCAAGTCTTGCTTCTATTATTTCTCTGACAAAATGTTATTGTTGTCCTCCAATTCAGGCAAGAGGCCATTTTTTTGGGGCCCAAACTCATTTGTAACTCTCCCTTCCTTCCCCTTTCCAAAACATCTGCCCATTACCTCCCCCCCACCATAACATTTTTAGAATAGGCCACTAGATGGGGTGAAGAATCAGATAAGTTGACCTTACACATTTTTCTTTAAATACTCATTTAAGTTTTATACTTATGTTGGCCAAGCATGTTTGTGTCAAATCTGCTTGCAATGTTATGTGCAGAAGTAGTCATTTCTTTTTGCTTTTTTTAATCCACAGTTTCCCTCCAACCCACAGCAATGGCAGGACGTTGCAGCCCAGTTCCATCATCAGTGGGATTTTCCCAACTGTGGTGGTGCTATTGATGGAAAACATGTCTGGATTGTTCCGCCACCCAACTCTGGCTCATTTTACTTCAATTATAAGGGTTTTTGCAGCATAGTCCTGCTAGCTGTAGTGTCTGCCACATATGAGTTCTTGTTTCTTGATGTTGGGAAGAACGGCAGCAACTCTGATGGAGGAGTCATTATGCAGAGTTCTACAAGTGGCTCCAGAATAGCACCTTAAACTTGCCACCTGCTGAGGAGAATGTTGAGGGCCTCAGTTTTGTTTTTGTTGCAGATGAGGCCTTTGCTCTGGGGGAACATCTTATGAAGCTGTTTCTTATGAGGAACCTCACCCAGCGGAGAATATTTAATTACAGGCTCTCTCGTGCTGAAAAGGTGGTTGAAAGCGCCTTTGGCATCCTCTCCAGTCAGTTCAGGCTGCTTTTAACACCAATTGACCTGGCACTATACAAAATCAACCATGTGGTATTTTGCTGCTGTATACTTCATAATTAATAATTTTTTATGGAGGAATACTAGCAGCTACCTTGCCTCAGTGCCAACTGATGCGAACCCTGTAGTGGAAGGCCCAGCTGAAGAGGCTGCAGCTCGGCCATCTGTGGGCATGATGACAGCTCTAGAAACTGGCCGTGCTGGATTGCCCAGCCAAAATGCAGAGATATGCGTAAAAAATACCTTGATTTTTTTGCGGGTAGAGGGGCAGTGTCTTGGCAGCAAATTGGAGCTGATCCTGAATAATATTTTTATTTGATCATAAACTCATATTTCATTTGAACTACTGATGTCTGTGTTTCTTATCTGTATAATATGTTCTCAAATGGCCTTTTTTTGGGCCACTTGCTACAATAGTGCAAATGTACCTTATTTGCGACATGAGGTGACAATCTCTTCACCAGCTAACTATTATGGTGTGCTGTGTGTCTGCTACACACACACACACAATGTTTTTGTTCTTGATGTATCTAATGCATGAATTTCAAAAACATTATGCCTATTCAACTTCTTTAATTTTTTGGAGGCCAAAAAATTGCCGGAGTTGGCCACATTTAAGAGCACATTGTCACTGTAACTACAACAACTTAACAAATACACTGTTATTGAGCATTGAAATAATAAGCCACACATTGTTTAGTAAAAAACATTTTATTCAAAGCACATTCACTTGTGCGTTTTGAGGTTTTAAAACAAACCAACATTTTGGTGTATAACATGTATGTTTGCCATTATTTTTCCTTTTTTGTGGCTAAACAGGCATGTTCGAAAACATAAGATACACATCCCCAACTCAGGAACTTACAAAGTTCAAGTTTGGTAAAGTGAAGGCCAAATGAGACATTAGTATCCCAAGACTGTGTGTATGTTGCCTTCCTAAGTTGGGGTGATCTCACCCCTCTCAAAGCCAAAATTTGCAGCCACGTACAAGTAGAGGTCGAACTATTAAATGCCCCTTATGATCCCCTGCCAAAAATATGTGTAGTTCCAAACATGTTATGTTAGAAACCCTCAAAACACACAGTGTGTCAACATGTGCTATCTCCCATCATGGGGTATCAATGAACGCGTTTTGGAGGTGCAACCCCTTCCTCATACCTAAAGTAGGTCAGGGGAAGGGGTTGCAACCCTGAAATACGTCCATTGATACCCCATGATGGGAGCTAGCACATGTTGACACACGATGTGTTTTGGGGCTTTAGCAAACTAGATGTAGGGAAAGACACACAATTTAGGCATGGGATCATGAGGGAAATAAGAATGTTAAGGCACAATTTGTGGGCATCTTCAAATTTTGGCTGTTCTTAAAAACACAGAAAGATTACAATTCACATTACTTAGGGTAGTGTTTCCCAACTCTCCTTCTCAAGATGCAAACCCAGGTCAGGTTTTCTATATTTGTTGAATTTGGCACAGGTGATGTTGTCATTTTCAATGTTAGTAATTCACACAGTCGTTTTTAGACTGAGGGAAATACAGAAAACGGGACCTGATGGTGCACCTAGAGGAGTGGAGAAACACTGAGTTCGGACACTAAACATTCTCATTTAAAAGTCCAAAAAACATAAATATTAAAAGTGCAAATAGGAGCCAACAAGTGGACCAAGAAACTTCCAACCAGGCAAGAGGAAATTAAAATTTGGCAAGAATCAATGGGCGTGGCCGGCTGCAGAGGGAGATGGATGTGTGAGAGCTGAGCTCCTCTCCTCACATATGCAACCACCCTCATATTATAGGACATAGGTTAAACAACTCAGCATACACCATCAGTCTATTTGCTGACAATGTTATACTCATGATCACAGACGTAGAGACCTCATTAGCCTCGATACATCAAGCACTCAAAATGTTCAACAGTATATCCTACTACAAAGTAAACGACACTACTACATCCTTGGCATCAATATACCTCCTAAAACTAGGCGCAAAATGGAACAATTATACCCATACACGTGGAACACCACCAGTATATATCACCTTTACACCGAAGACTGAGGAATTGTTCAAAGCAAATTACTCCATATTCTTAGATAAACTACACCCCAAACTCCAAGTTCTAGCAAAAACAGAATTATCCTGGTCCGGGAGACTGGCAGCCTTTAAAATGGTACTACTACCACAATTTCCATACCTATTTAGGACCATCCCTATCCCAATGCCTAACATCTTCTTTATTAAAGCCCAATCTATGATCAACAGATATCATTGGCAAGGAAAGAGGGCGAGGTGTGCATTCACCAAACTAATCAATACTAGGAAGGCAGGAGGAGTGGGCTTAGTAGTATTTAAAGACTACTACATTGCCTCAATATTGGCGCAAATTAAAACATGGTTCCCTCAAAGCCCCAATACCAGATGGAAAGAATTGGAAAATATACAACTTAAAGGTGGCGATCTTTATCACTTTCTTCTTACTAGTCAACAATACACCCCTAGATACGCATCACTTTCTCCCACCATCACAGCATCACTTTATGCCTGGAGAGCTTTGTTAAACACTCCATCTCAGGACTCCATTACCTCCACGCTATCAATGCCTACCTATAGCTTGACACACATCATACCTGACTTAAATGTCTCAAGCTGGGTGGAAAAAGGGATAGAAAAAATTGAAGATATGATGATAGGTCCAACTCCAAAAACCTTCAGGTACTTACAAATAGAATACAACCTAGCTAACTCAGAATATTACACATACCATAGAATTACACATCTACTACGCTCCAACTTGAAAACAAATATTGAGATGCCATGGAGAGTACTCCAATACTACACAAACCCTACCACCAGGATTAAAGGTATATCGTTGTTCTATAATATACTGAAAAATAAGGATATACCCTTGAAAACAACTCATATGATTGCCTGGGAGAAGGATTTAGATACCTCTTACTTCCTGGAACAATGGCGAAAGGCACTTCACATCACGTACGCTGAGACAAAGAGTGTCAACTTATGGGAATTATGGCATAAAATCCTCTTCAGATGGTATCTGACACCCCATAGAATAGCTAAATTCTCACCACAAAGTTCCAATACCTGCTGGAGGAACTGTGGTGCTGTGGGAACATTGTACCATATACTCTGGTCTTGCCCTACTATAATCCCCTTTTGGAAAGGAGTATATGGAGTAATTTCACAAGTATTGAATATTAAAGTACCCATGTCGCCGGGAAATGCAATTTTATCTTTAGACATAGAGTTAATTCCACCAGAATACAGGACCATAGCCGTGCACATTCTTCTGAGTACACGATTGACGATAATGCGCCATTGGAGAGATCAACAAACCCCGTCTCTACATGAAGTAATAAATACGACTAACACTCATGTAGTGTACGAGATGTTATATGCATCAACCCAAAACAATGACAGTAAAGCCCAAAAAATATGGGAAAAATGGCTAGATTGGTACACAATGAAACATAAGACCTAATTGTATCACTTATAAACCATACTGTACTACCAAATGGAAGTAACTATCTGACTGTGTTTTTCTTCTTTTTTTCCTTTTTTTTTTTTATTTTATATTATTTTATACTTTTATATTTTATAGTTCTTACTTTTTTCTTTTTCGAACACCAATGTCTTTTTCATATACTTCTTAGTCTAACACTAGATGTTATCTAACAATGAAAACAATACAACAACCCTGAAAAGAGGGTTGGGGGTCGCCGCTCACCTCCTGAGCGCAGTGTGTTCCCAGTTGGGGTGCCTGGCAATCTATGCAGGGTAGTGGTGTTCCTCACTCTTGATCTAACAAGATATACTTTATATATCACATTTTTTACCTTGGTTTACATGTCTATTGTATACAGACTTCGTTATAGAATAATCCTCAAGACTGTGTAATAAGCTGAAGAAGTCTGAGTGACTATTTTTCTACATGTTTTTTCACTTATGTTCTGTGAAATATTCAATAAAAAAAATATTGATTTAAAAAAAAAAATGGTAAGAATGTCTACAAAATCACAGATTCTTCACTGTAAAGCAGTGGCAGCCTCGTTTATTTGCTCCAGATTCTTCAAACAATGCAACATATCTGCACTCATTTGGCCAATTGTGCATCTTGGAAGATCATGACCTAGTAAGAAGAGAAAAAAGTATTAAGGGAACGATCGTCAAGTGGCTGAGGCTCTACATACTGAGTTATGGTCAAGTTACTAGTCAAATGCAGGAAATACTTACCTACCCAGTCTATTGTTGCTTGCAACCTGCTTGCCCTTCAGACACCTACACTACTAGTAATGTACACACTGCAACTACTCTGTAATCTTGGCCCTGGTGCCTGGGTCTTCAAAACTCGAGTACCTAGCAACACTGCTATCTCCTTCAACCTCTTCCTTCTCAATGCTAATGTTAAGGCACTACATACTTTGCTAATGTGTGGAGTGGGTGTTTGCTTGTTCAGCTATACACTCGACATGTATACACATTTGAAGCCAGATTCCAAGACTGCGTACTTGCACAAATCAGGGGGGTCCCGAATACTTTCTTCCTCTTCGGGGTCGCTTTGGCCCTCAGTGTGACTTGCGTCAAGGACAGGTTTGTGCTAGGTCAAGGAGTCAGATCCCATTCCTCCAAACCAACATCCTGGGTGAGCTGACCACACTCACTTTACTCTAAAAAGAAACAATACACCATTCATTAAACCACCCCTTGTCCCATCTGTTTCTAGCATCCATTTTGCTACATTAGTTGACCAACCTTGCACTTGGTCTGATAACAATGTTTGCTCCTGACTAGTGGACTCCACCATACTGCACTGTGGTTTTTTTACAGTGAAAAATGCATAGAAAAGGAAAGGTGATGTAATTTTACAGAGGGCAAACACTGGACAAGTGCCAACATTGAAGAAGTCCTGTGGTTGCCCCCCCACCCCTCTTGTCTCCTATGGGATAGGGGATACTGTATATTATGATCATTCTAGCAGGCGTGATTGTGATCTCCGGGGCCTCTCCTCTATCCATGTCTACACTGGCAAGGCTGCATTAATGGGCACTGATGAGCCAGGCAGCAACCAGAAATTGTTCTTTACCCCTTAAGTTCTGCCCTAAGCACATGGCCTTTGGCCCACCTAGAATCACCCCTGTCGGTGGCTAAATGAGTGTGTTTGAAGTTGTCACTTACGTTTTTGGTGGGAAGATGGCCTTGTTGCCTCCCCTGTTGGGGCCCGAGCAAGGGTAGCCTCCTTTCGTCCCTTCTGGTGGCTTGGCTGTTGCCTCATTTTTTAGTACCTCCCTGTTGAAAGAAGCGAAAAAAATGAGGTCCAAAAATAAAGGAATCTCAAAAAACAGAACCAAATAAGAATGTTCATATCTGCTTTCTATTTTACTTCATCTTTAAAATAACAATTCAGACAAAGATTATAGAAAACATTATATATAATTCTCTTGAGCTACTTGGAGAAAGCACATATACAGACCGCTAATTTACACACATACATATTGGTTAAATACAAATATTGCTTATTTTTTTTGAGGATCTTATGTATGGACTCCATCTGGTCTTGCTCACGGTGTTTGAGATCAGACCATCGTTTTCTGATTTGGTCCTTTGTTTGATGCACCAAAAATTTGCCCTGCAAAACGGCGATGACCTTATCCAAAATGCTGTCCTTTCGGCTGTTGGGCCTTTTGTAATTGCGCAGCTTGCAGTCGTAGTCGTGTTTCTCTAGGATGTGCACCATCTCCACCATCTCACCCTTGCTCATGGGGGTTGCTTTGTGCCTCCTATGAGCTCCACCACCGTGGGGATGCCTGTAATCCGCCGATTCTGCCATGTTGTCCCTCCCGAATGTTCCGGCTGTGTGCGTCGCATGCAGAAGAGAGATGGTCACACCCCAGCGCCATGACACACTGAAAGCGGAGTTTGACGCATGCACAGTGTATATAAAGCCAGAACGCATGGTCGATGGAACGGCCGTAGGAACGATCTTGTAGGTAACGACGTTTGTTTGCAAACGCAAGAAGGGAGCCATAAAAGGAAGGGACAATTTGAATTTAGGGCATAGGTGGTTAGTGGCCTATACTGCTTAGATTGAGGCCTATATTGGGACCAACTTATGAGTTAAGCCAGACATTATGGTTTGTCTTGTGTTCTGTCTTGCAGACATCATATAATTTATCATGGTGGATACATTTACAGCGCCTGATTTTTTACCACAATTCATCGACCTGTACAGGGAGCTGCCCTGTCTCTGGAAGGTCAAGAGTCGAGATTACTCCAATAAAATCTTGAGGAAGGCAGCACTGGAGAGACTGCTCGAGTTGGTGAAGTCTTTGTACCCCAGGGCAGACATCAACTATGTCAAGAACAAAATTTCCAACCTGAGGAGTACAACAAGATCATGGACTCTGAGAGATCTGAAGCAGCAGCAGATGACCGATATGTCTAGAGGATATGGTACTACAACAGCCTGCAGTTTTTGACCGACCAGGCAGAACCCAGATGACCAAACCCTAACAAAAAAATCAAATTATGTCCCATTTTCATACACAGGAAAGTGTCAGTCAGGAGGAGCCCATGGCCAGCAGCCAAAGAGCCAGATCCTTCCCCTATGCCCTCCTGCTAAAAGGGCCAGGAAGAACAGGAATCTGGATGAGGCCACAGCTTCCTTCCTCAGCCAGGCCACTACTGCCATATGTACTGACCCAGATGAGTTTGAGGGATTTGGCGTGGTGAGAGCCAATAGGCTAAGGAGGATGGCTGGTGACCAGAGGAGAAGGTGCGAGGAGCTCATCCTGTAGCTCCTCAACAGGGGGGCGACAGGTGAGATCTATGCCACCAATCACCTGTGTGATTTTGTGGGCCCACATACACAACTTCCGCAGTCAACCCACCCACCACAGCAACCCCACCCACCACAGCAGCATGGCGGTCAATGGCAATACCAGCCCCAAGACCTCCAACAAGGCCGCTGGTCTGGGGATTTTCACCCCTTCCACATTTACTAATTATTATTTTATTTTTTGGTTGAATAATGATTTGATTTGTTATATTTTCTATATTTTTGGATGCATAAAATGCACTTTTTGGTTAAGTTCTATTGGCAGATAGCATGTCTAATTTTATTTGTTTACTTTTTTTAATGCACAATAAAAAAGTAGTGTAGAATAATACTTGGCTATGTTTTACTTCAAATGACAGTTTGGGAGTAGGCCAGTGCATTTTCAAAAATACAATGTAAAATTAACAAGGAACACCAACATAGTTGTATCTTTGATATTAAAAACTACAGGATATACTGTATTTGGATGACTATATTTCGAAGTCTATTGTTTACCAGACTGACTGCCCGCCAGTTGCACTTAATTATATGCAACAACACTGTTTAATGTATGTACTTATCTTTATGTATAAAAAAAAATTGTTATTTGAAAAAAAAAAAAAAAAAACTACAGGATAATAGTGTTGTGGTAACTTGGCCAAAAAACAAAACAAAAAAACAAGCATGATAATATTATTCTTGATATCACTATTTGAATTTGAATTCAAATATGTTTGCCATAAATCCATCAGTATCACCAGCAAAGCAGCTTCATTATTATACCATTAAAGAAGAAGAGAATTGTGCGCTGCATTTTGACAATTCATAATTTTCTAAGTCACCAATGTTAAATCTCCATTACGAATGCTAGTTTACAAGACCGACCGCTTCCGGCTCGTCCTTGCTTCCGAGCATGCGTGTTTGTACTTTGGACTTTTGTGTGATGGACTTGTGTACAGACAATAGGAAAATTTAACAACAGACCGCTGTCCACCAAAAATTTACTAGCCTGCCATCCAACATTTGTTGGTGGAAAGTTGAACAACAATTGTCTGATGGAGCGTACTAACGGTCGGATTTTAGACCAACAGTCTATCATCACACAATTCCCTGCCGAAAATCCGATCATGTGTACGAGGTTTAACTCTTCTGAAATTCCCTCGGGAGCAGTGTTATATGGTCATCTTAAAGTGGAGTTCCACCCACTTTTACAACTCTTCAGCATCCCTCACTAAACTGTGCACTGTAAACGAATTGGATACTTTTTTTTTTTTTCTCAGCACCTACTGTATATCTGCTGTTTTCATTTTTCACTTCCTTCTCCCTGGCCGCGGCCCATCGCATCATTTCCTGTTTGCAATGCCTTCTGGGAAGGGGTGGAAACTTCCTCTGACACTGCCGTTGCTATGGAAACCTGACCTGAAACCTATTACACTGCTTGTGCTGCGCTGAGCATGTGCGAGATCTGCAAGGATGAGATCCAGGAAGAAATAGAGTCTGGCTTCAGATTCTCACACTTAAGATGGCCACGGCCTGCTGTAAGTTTATAAAATAACAAACTACTGCTATAAACTAACAAAACAGACCTTAGTTTACAGACTAACTTTACTAGAATACATTAAGCTTGTGTATTATAGGGGTATTTTTTATTTAAAAAGTATAATTTCGGCCGGAACACCACTTTAAATGCATATAAAGTTCAACTGAATCTTTGTCTTATTATTGTGCAATGTTTGTTTTTTCAAAAATGTATTTCTTTCTGCCTAAGCAGTATTGCTGTATTTGATAATTACTAATCATTACTGAAAAGTGTACGGGGACTAGTCCTGGTTGATCTGGTGATGGAGAGATTATTTAATTCTTAATGCTAACTAAATGCATGTGAACTTACTATCGATCAGAATGATGGGCCGCACTTAGGATTATGGTATTGCCAAAATGTAATGAGAATTCATAAAATATGCAATGTCACTGTGTATTGTTGAAGCCTGGGTATGTTTGTTTATGTTGAACTGAATAAACTTTTCTTTGGATTAAAAAAAAAAAAAAATCATTACTGAAAAGTAAACAAAAATAACAAGTTACGGTTGGTTTATATGAAACCTGTTTGATAATATTCACAAATACAACATAATTACATTTCTGGTCATTTAAAAAAAAATGATAGAATTTTCTGTTTTAGAGAAATTTACAATTTAATAAACATTCAATAGTTACTGTGTAGTGAATGTTTTTTATTTAGGTTCAGACTCCACACAAAGATGGTAGATGAATTCACAACAGAGCATACAATGAATTTGTGAATTGGCTAGGCACAAACATATCCAACATACAACAATAAATATTTGCTTTAGGAAGTTTCACAAATGCATAATGAGGATTCAAAACCGTTGTTCTTAAAATCACTCCACGTGCTGCAGATGTTGAAGGTTAGATACCTGTATAATATCTTACATTTTTGTACTCAGCATTACCTTTTTGTATATTTTTGTGGAATCCTGATTTTTTATACTGAGATTAAATTACACACAGGTGGACTCTATTTACTAATTAGGTGACTCCTGAAGACAAATGGTTCCACTATATTTTAGTTAGGGGTATCAGAATAAAGGGGGCTGAATACCAATGCACGCCACACTTTTCAGACATTTATTTTGTAAAAAATTTGGAAAACCATTTATTATTTTCCTTCCACTTCACAATTATGTGCCACTTTTTGTTGGTCTATCACATAAAATCCCAATAAAATACATTTAGGTTTTTGGTTGTAACATGACAAAATGTGGAAAATGTCAAGGGGTATGAATACTTTTTTAAGTCACTGTAGATGCAGCTAAATGCAGCTCTTTGTTCATTAGCCTCATTTGTTGCAGATAAAGTCCAGTCTAAAACGTATATTTACTTAGTGGACACATAGGGGGGAATTCACAGACACCTTTTAGAATTTTGTCAGGCCAGCAAACAATTGTTGGTGCTTGCACCCAATTCTTGTACGTATCACAAACAGGTACATCAATTTATTGGAGCCCAGCATGAGGTTGGAATGTGCATACTAGACACTCCTTCCTTGGTGCACTCCCTCCACAGCCACATCACCCGTAGTGCTGATAGTGGAGCATAGCCCAGGATTTTTGTAGTGGGGAATTAACAGCACATGACAGTGGACAGAGCCATAGCTTCTATTGAGTTTAAACGAGGCTTTCAAATCCAACCAACACTATCCACTGTCAATCAAATGTAAGGCAAACCTGATGGAGAACTAGTCTCTCAGTTCTCCATTAGGGTTTGCCAACCAGCAACTCAATCATTTCTCAGATACAGACATTGCTATAAATGGGTAATGACATCACCACTACCCCTGTCTCCTTGTTAGCCCCAATAATAGAGCCCTGTGACATTCATGACAGCTTTCTAACACAGACATGCTCCACTCTGAGCACTGACGTACCTCTGTATGCCAACTCAGAGCTGGTCATAATTTCCTAATCTGCAAACTGGTTGTAGTATTTAACAAATCTGCCACTGCCGGAGGCACATGCACGGAGGGCTCCAAGATGGCTGCTTAAGCCGGAGCTCCGCCTCACCCAATTGCAGCCAATTAGCGCACCGCATGACTGCCTGTTGTTGATTCATGTACAAGGGGATGGCAAGGAGGGACCTACGGCCACAACTCAGCCGAGAACCGGACCCGTTCGGATCCAAGATGGCAGCCGCAACACAGGCTTGCTCTAACATGGAGGAGGAGATGCCCGCGCTTACAGCTCTTCACCCCCACTGGCAGCACCCAGCCCCACAGTGAGTACTGGCCTCACAAAGGCACCCTCCCCAGCCTCCACAGAATCATTAATAGGCCACACAATGGAGGATACCTCACACAGACACACTCATCAATACAGCAGATCTGTTCAACTATTAAGGCTGACTTTCAGAACCTGGGGGACAGATTGGATGCTATTGAACACAAACTGGATAATACAGTAGCTAGGACCAACCAAAACTCTGACCACATCCAGATTTTACAGGACCAACTGGACACAGCCCTCTCAAGGATTGACAACCTTGAGAACAGATTGCGTAGATATAACTTTAGAATGAGGGGCCTCCCGGAGGAGATTACTGATGTCTCAAAAACAGTCCAGAACTTTATTAAAGACCTCCTTCCTGGCATCCCCCCACATAAGCTGGAATTGGACCGTTCTCACAGAACATTGGGCCTCCCATGGCAAGATGGAGCCCCTAAGGATCTACTGATCAAACCACACTTCTATTCTGTGAAGGAGGATATCATGAAAAAATCTTGCATGCAAACGTCTCTACTTTGCCAAAACCATCCAGTGCAGATTTTTGCAGACATCTCCACATCGAACAAACAAAGACGGTGGGCCCTGAAATCACTGCTGAATGTCCTCACGCAGAAAGACATTAAATACTGGTGGGCCTTTTCGTTCAGGTTCAAATTCTCCTTCAGGTCCTAACCCTCCACTCCTTCTCCAGCCTACAAGGAGGGGAGAAGCTGTTCCTGAGCCTGAGGCTTATCATGCTTGGCCCCCTCACACCCCCCCAACCACCCTACCGGGAGCCACCAAACGTCAGACACCATCCAGCCTTATATCTCCATTGTGGAACAAGAACACCTTCAAGCGTCCTTAGGAAGGCAGACCTCCCTAATTCAAGAAGTATCTGAATCGCCACACCTACCATACTGGATTTACCCAGTCTCCAGGAGTTACACCATTTATAAAATCCTTCTCCGAGACACTCACAAGTTGTTTTATGGTTCATCTTTTTTCAAAATTCATAACTTTCCATCCAGCTGGCCACCAAATTTCCTACACTATCCAGACCAGATCCCTGAGGCCCTGGAAGACAACCTTTACACTTTACTACCTGGAACCAAGCTCTGATCCATGAGATGAGGAAGTGTAGTACCTTAAAAGCATCCTGTACTTGAAAGGACTTCCTAAGCAATGCTAAACGCGTTCCTTTCACCATTTCGCCTTACCCACCTTATCTCAGTCCCTAACCCTTTCCCTCCTCCCTGACCCCATTAACTTGATTTTCACCCTCTCACCCACCTCGTCTACCCCTTACCACACTGGACCTCCAGCCTCTCCTCCTAAGCTCCTACCCAATCCTGACTGGGTCAGATCTATCAGTATATATATATGGACTAGTTGTAGTCAGATGTTTCTGTTTTTTATAAATTTACATACGTTTTGGTGTGTCTAGGGTGGCATGTTTTTACCCCTCCCCCGACCTGATGGTTATGGATTCTCCATACCCACCTGGTGGGAACTTAACCTCTCTTGTTGAGGTTGAGATGATAGATGGTACTAGGGGAGGAGAGAACACTTCTCTCTTTGGCCCATCGGGGCTCCGAGTGGGCTCCCCTGTTCACTTTTGTCTTTTGTTTCTCCTTGCCTGTTCTTACCTATTTTCTCTTTCAGCCAGTCTCCATGAGCTCTCCATCTTTACAACATCAACCAAGGTCCACAAATCCCGGGTCGGGATTCCACGTGCAGTCTAGGCGATCCTCTGAGGTGAGTGACAGAATATCAGGTGAGATTCATTCCCCTCTGCTCGATGGCTAACAACTCTATTCCCTCTCCCCCACTGCGTATCACGTACCATAATGCACAGGGGATAAATTCACCAATGAAACAACGGAAAATTTTATCTATGCATTCACAAAAAATAGACGTCATCCTGCTTCAGGAGACAAACTTCACAGGGCGATATAACCCCTCCTTCCTGCATACCAAATACCCCACGTTCTATCTTTCAAATGGGGAAGGAAAATCCAAGGGAGTGGCAATCCTAAGGGCTCGGAGGGCAGATTTATTCTCATAAAAGGCACCATAGACGACCAATTATACTCCTTTATTTCATACTATACACCCAATCAGGGACAGGTTGCTTTTTTCCAGGCGATGCTTAAAACGCTAGACCCCATGGTGGAAGGGACTGTGATATACGGGGGCGACTTAAATACTGCCCTGGACTAAGGTCTAGATAAATCCAGACCCCCTGGATCCCAACTTATCAGACCCCAAACAGAGCCTAAAAATAGCTAAGTTAATTCACCTACATGGTTTAGTCGATGCATAGAGAGAGATGAATCCAACTAGGAGAGATTACACACGCTTCTCGTGCCCGCATCAGTCCTATGCTAGGATCGTCCGCATTTTCATTTCCACTACCAACATCCCTGCCATAGTTAAATCAGCTATTCGGGATACAGTGTGGTCAGACCCCTCTATAGTCACACTACCCCAAAAGAGAGGCTACATTCGTTCTAATCTCCTTCAGTGGAGACTTAACGAATCCATCCTCAGTCACCCGGTCAGGGCTATGGAAATAGAAAAAGCCATAAAAGAATATTTTCTTCTAAACAGGGTTGAGGGGGTGTCAGCTGAAACTCTATGGGCGGCCCAGAAGGCCACCATTCGGGGCAAAATAATACAAATCTCCTCACAAATTAAAAAAGAACAAATGGCAGACATTGAAAGACAAGAAAAAAAATCCAAAAACCAAAAAAGCCTCCATAAACAAAACCCCAAACGGGTGCACACAGATAAACTGGATGCAATCCGTCTCTCCCTGAATCTGGCTCTCACAGCCAAGGCCAAAAAGAGCATCAGATAAAAAATTTTATCACCACAGAAATAAAATAGGCTCCATGTTAGCAGCCAAACTGACCCCCTGTCTAGACAACGCACCCTACCTAAAATACATGTCTCAGGTGGGACACGCACTTTAATCCGCAACGCATCATGGAAACTTTCCATGTATACTATGAGAAATTATACAACGGGGGGAACAAAGATAACGAGGCCCATAGGAATTTATTCCTGGATTCGCTCCCAATCCCAAAGTTAGAATCCGGACATTGTGAAAAACTGGAGGCCCGATATCAGCGGAAGAAATTATCCAGGTTATTAAGAACCTCAAACAGGGTTCTGCCCCTGGACCGGATGGCTTTTCCATGACATATTATAAAACGTGTGCGGAGACCTTAACTCCACACCTAGCAAAATTCTTCAATTCCAAAACTTCAGGGGCCCCATTAGAGAGACAGCTTAACGCAGCTTTCATCTACGTTATACCCAAACTAAACAAAGACCCGGGGGAGGTGGGGAACTATAGGCCCATTTCCTTAATCAACAATTACATGAAGATCATGACCAAGATCCTAGCAGATCGCATGGCATCCTTCATTGGTCTGTATATTCATAAAGACCAAGTGGGATTCATCCCCGGTCGACAGGGTCCAGACCAAATTAAGAGGGCGATAGACATTATATCAATACTACAATCCAAATGGGCCAGGAAGGGCAGCTAAGATGGTTTGTTACTTTCGCTTGACCTACAAAAAGCCTTTGATTCAGTCTCTTGGCCCTACCTTTTCAACATATTGCACCTCTGGGGTTTTGGTCAGAAATTGATGGGTCTTATGGGGGCCCTCTACTCCCTATTAAAATAGCTAGAGGGACAAGACAGGGATGCCCCCTTTCCCCCCTTATATTCACAGTGACGATAGAAACCCTGGCAATAGCTGTTTGTAACCATCCTGATATACAGGGTGAACAGGAATAGATTCTGGACAGCTGCACTCTTAAAAATAGCCTTGTTTATTGGGAAGATTCACATCAAAATCAAAGGTAACAACAGACAAAAGAGAGCTGACAATTCGCACTAACGTTAGTGCTTACTCATAGCTAACAATCATACAACAGGAAATAGAATAAATACTTACTCTAGTGTTAAACACATGTGGCTAAATGATTAACTGATAACTCAGACTTTTAATGAGCACAGGTGTAGGTGAAGTCCATAGTTAGCCATCATGGGTAACACCTCTTAGTAATATAGCAATTTTTCATGCTCGAGTGTGAATAGATGTGCTAATTCAGCAATGCATAAAGTACATATGTATGTTAAAGTGCAAAATGTGATATGAATAAAGAAGAATATATTTATATTCTTCTTTATTCATATCACATTTTGCACTTTAACATACATATGTACTTTATGCGTTGCTGAATTAGCACATCTATTTACGTTTTTCTCTTCTTTGTGTATACATTTTTTATTGATACACATTTTCAATTCTTTATTCACAGCACTTTATTGTCTTCTTTGTTTCATTTTTCATTCATCACTCATACATCCATTTCTTCACTTCTCAATCACACTCAAGCATGAGAAATTGCTATATTACTAAGAGGTGTTACCCATGATGGCTAACTATGGACTTCACCTACACCTGTGCTCATTAAAAGTCTGAGTTATCAGTTAATCATTTAGCCACATGTGTTTAACACTAGAGTAAGTATTTATTCTATTTCCTGTTGTATGATTGTTAACTATGAGTAAGCACTAACGTTAGTGCGAAACGTCAGCTCTCTTTTGTCTGCTGTTACCTTTGATTTTGATGTGAATCTTCCCAATAAACAAGGCTATTTTTAAGAGTGCGCTGTCCAGAATCTATTCCTGTTCATTGCTATTAGCAATTGCCAGCATCTACGGCCTCCGAACCGAGAGGTATTTCACTTCCTGGCTGTCGAATACCCCTGGAGCGGTGATATCTTTTCCTCTGATATACGGGGGGTTGACTGCCGACAGCAGACGCATAAATGCTCCCTGTTTGCAGATGACCTATTACTCTTTGTCACATCACCAACAATCTCACTCCCAAACATCTGCAAATTACTGGAAGACTTTACTAAGGCCTCGGGGTTAAGGGTCAACATCTCTAAATCCCAAATTCTAAATATAACAATCCCACACCAAAACTCCTTCCAATTTGAATGGAGTGACTTTACCATTTGTTACCTGGGAGTAGAACTCTCCCCGAAAGTCGAACAACTTTATCAGGTTAACTTCCCCCCACTGTATAACGAGCTTGAAGTGGAAGCATAGGCGTGCGCAGCCTATTGCATTAGGGTGTGCACCCCAAAGCTCAAACACACATCCGTATATATATATATACCTATACACTGTATTACCAGAAGTGGGACGCCGGCCTTTACACGCACATGAACTATAATGGCATCCCAGTCTTAGTCCATAGGATTCAATATTGAGTTGGCTTCAACTCTTCTGGGAAGGCTGTCCACAAGGTTTAGGAGTTTGTCTATGGGAATGTTTGACCATTCTTCCAGAAAAGCATTTGTGAGGCCAGGCACTGATGTTGGATGAGAAGGCCTGGCTCGCAGTCTCCACTTTAATGTGAAGGCCAGTCAAGTTCCTCCACCCCAAACTCGCTCATCCATGTCTTTATGGACCTTGCTTTGTGCACTGGTCCAAATCATTTGGTGGAGGGGGGATTATGGTGTGGGGGTTGTTTTTCAGGGGTTGGGCTTGGCCCCTTAGTTCCACTGAAGGGAACTCTTATGCCCTGTACACACGGTCAGATTTTCCAACAGAAAAAGTGCGATCGGATTGTGTTGTCGGAAATTCAGATCGTGTGTGGGCTCCATCGGACTTTTTCCATCGGAATTTCCGACACACAAAGTTTGAGAGCTTGCTATAAAATTTTCCAACAACAAAATCCGATCGGTTAAATTCCGATCGTGTGTACACAAATCCAACGCACATAGTGCCACGCATGCTCAGAATAAATTAAGAGACGAAAGCTATTGGCTACTGCCCTGGTTATAGTCACGACATATGTGTTTTACGTCACCACGTTCAGAACGATCAGATTTTCTGACAACTTTGTGTCACCATGTGTATGCAAGACAAGTTTGACCCAACATCCGTCGGAAAAAATTCATGGATTTTGTTGTCGGAATGTCCGATCAATGTCCGATCGTGTGTACAGGGCATTAAGGCATCAGCATACCAAGACATTTTGGATAATTTCATGCACCCAACGTTGTGAGAACAGTTTGGGGATGGGCCCCTTACTGTTCCAACATGACTGCCCACCAGTGCACAAAGCAAGGTCCATAAAGACATGGACTGAGCAAGGGTGGTGGAAAATTAACTTCAAGCGCAAAAATTCACATTATATTAGTAACTAAAACATATAAAATTAAGTGTAGCAATCTAAACAATAAAAATTCCAAAGTGCTATAATGGTGTGAACCTCCCAACTAAAAAGTTGTTGCACTTGAAGTTAATTTGTATTGCATTTATCTGTAAAGGAGTTTCCACCATACCTGCTAAGTTAAAAAAAAAATGTCTTATTATCATTTTGATGTGTATTACATGTGAAATCACATATCACTAGAATGATTGCACTTGTAGTTAATCTGTATGGCAAATATCTATAGGAGGGGTTTCTACCATTCCTGCTAAGTTTCATTTTTTATTTATTTTTTCAGTTTGATGTGTATTATATGTGACGTTACATATCACCGGTATTGTGGTAATATTGACGTTTATTGAGATTTCCATACATTAGAGGGTTCCACAATTACTGTTAAGTTATTGATTAGTAAGTTAGCGCTGCACTTTTTTTTGTGGTGTGGGAACACATAACAGTGCTTAGTGGCAGGCCTTTTACTGACACTTTTTAAATTTACCTCCAGTAGTTTATTGTAAATAGTAGTGCAGTGATTACGTATTACACTAAAGATCGGCATGTGGCATTAATAAACAGACGGATTTCAGTTGTGCCCCACCAGGCCGGCCCCCATAGACAATGTGCCTAGCTGCTGAGTTCAACTGCCCATCCCTGCACTCAGTGCACGGATGGGCACTGATAGGCAGCGCTCATAGGCACTGATAGGCAGCACTGAAAGCCAGCACTGATTGGCACTGATAGGTGACACTGATTGGCAGCACTTATGGACACTGATAGGCAGCACCGATTGGCAGCACTGATGGGCACTGATAGGTGGTACTGGTTGGCAGCACTGATTGGCAGCACTGATAGGCACTGCATGATGGCACTGATAGGTGGCACTGATTGGCACTAATTGGCAGCACTGATTGGCAATGATAGGCAGCACTGATGGGCAGCACTGATGGGCACTGATATGCAGCACTGATAGGTGGCACTGATGGGCATTGATAGGCAGAACCGATGGGCACTGATAGGCTGCACTGATAGGCAGCACTGATGGGCACTGATTGTCATTGATAGATGGCACTGCTAGGCAACACTGACTGGCAGCGCTGATGGGCACTGATAGGCAACACTGATGGGCACTGATAAGTGGCACTGATTGGAAGCACTGATAGTCAGCACTGATTGGCACTGATAGGCAGCACTGATTGGCACTGATAGGTGGCATTGGTTGGCACTAATAAGCTTCACTGATTGGCAGCACAGGTGGACACTGATAGGCAGCACTGATGGGCACTGATTTATGGCATTGGTTGGCACTGATAGGTGGCACTGATAGGCAGCACTGATGGGCACTCATTGTCAGCACTGATGGGCACTGATTGGCACTGATAGGCAAAACTGATGGGTACTGATAGGCAGTACTGATGGGCACTGATGGACAGCACTGATAGGCACTGATAGGCAGCACTGATAGGTGGCGGCACTGATTGGAAGCACTGTTGGGCACTGATTGGCACTGATAGGTGGCATTGGTTAGCACTGACTGGCAGCACTGATTGGCACTGACAGGTGGCTGGGATTGTCTCTGATAGGTGGCATTGGTTGGCACTGACATATGGAACTGATGGGCACTGACAGGTGGCACTGGTGGGCACTGACAGGTGGCACTGGTGGGCACTGGTTGGCACTGACAGGTGGCACTGATGAGCAATGATTGGCACTGACAGGTGGCACTGGTGGGCACTGATTAACACTGACAGGTGGCACTGATTGACACTGACGGGTGGCACTGATGGGCACTGATTGGCACTGACATATGGCACTGCTGGGCACTGACAGGTGGCACTGATAGGTGGCATTGGTTGGCAATGATAGGTGGCACTGATGGGCATTGATAGGCGGCACCGATTGGCACTGATCTAGGAGAGGCTAAGTTTCCCATTGAGCAGTCAGCTAGGCATGTAAGAGCCGCTCAGTGTGTGAAACTAATGTAATGTCACTGCTTGCAGAGAGGAGCTGTCAGAACTCAGAGCTGATGTCGGGGTGGGTGGGGCCAAACAGCTACCCTATTAAACACAAGCCAATGGGATAGGGGCTGGGCGGGCAGCTCCATGTATGTGGCTCTGCCCCTTTCTATCAGTTACCAAATACCAGCCAAAGGAATAGGGGCTGGGTGGGCTGCTCCGTGTATATGGCTCCACCCCCTTTCTTAAGCAGCCCAGTCATTGAGTGGTGTTTAATAGCTGATAGAAAGGGGGCAGAGCCACATACACGGAGCCGCCCGCCCAGCCCTCAACATCAGCGTGTTTGATAGGCTAGCTGTTTGGTCCCGCCCACCCCCGACATCAGCCCCGAGTTTTGACAGCTCCTATCTGCAAACAGTGACATTACACTACAGTTTAACCACTTCAGCCCCGGAAGGTTTTACCCCCTTCCTGACCAGAGCACTTTTTACAATTCGGCACTGCGTCGCTTTAACTGCTAATTGCGCGGTCATGCAATGCTGTACCCAAACGAAATTTGCGTCCTTTTCTTCCCACAAATAGAGCTTTCTTTTGATGGTATTTGATCACCTCTGCCGTTTTTATTTTTTGCGCTATACACGGAAAAAGACCGAAAATTTTGAAAAAAAATGATATTTTCTACTTTTTGTTCTAAAAAAAATCCAATAAACTCAATTTTAGTCATACATTTAGGCCAAAATGTATTTGGCCACATGTCTTTGGTAGAAAAAATGTCAATAAGTGTATATTTATTGGTTTGCGCAAAAGTTATAGCGCCTACAAACTAGGGTACATTTTCTGGAATTTACACAGCCTTTAATTTATGACTGCCTATGTCGTTTCTTGAGGTGCTAAAATGGCAGGGCAGTACAAAACCCCCACAAATGACCCCATTCTGGAAAGTAGACACCCCAAGGAAATTGCTGAGAGGCATGTTGAGCCCATTGAATATTAATTTTTTTTGTCCCAAGTGATTGAATAATGACAAAAAAAAAAAAAAATTACAAAAAGTTGTCACTAAATGATATATTGCTCACACAGGCCATGGGCATATGTGGAATTGCACCCCAAAATACATTTAGCTGCTTCTCCTGAGTATGGGGATACCACATGTGTGGGACTTTTTGGGAGCATAGCCGCGTACGGGGCCCCGAAAACCAATCACTGCCTTCAGGATTTCTAAGGGCGTACATTTTTGATTTTACTCCTCACTACCTATCACAGTTTTGAAGGCCATAAAATGCCCAGATGGCATAAAACCCCCCCAAATGACACCATTTTGGAAAGTAGACACCCCAAGCTATTTGCTTTGAGGCATGTTGAGTCCATGGAATGTTTTATATTTTGACACAAGTTGCGGGAAAGTGACAAATTTTTTTTTTTTTTTGCACAAAGTTGTCACTAAATGATATATTGCTCACACAGGCCATGGGCATATGTGGAATTGCACCCCAAAATACATTTAGCTGCTTCTCCTGAGTACGGGGATACCACATGTGTGGAACTTTTTGGGAGCCTAGCCGCGTACGGGGCCCCGAAAACCAATCACTGCCTTCAGGATTTCTAATGGCGTACATTTTTGATTTTACTCCTCACTACCTATCACAGTTTCGGAGGCCATGGAATGCCCAGGTGGCACAAACCCCCCCCAAATGACCCCATTTTGGAAAGTAGACACCCCAAGCTATTTGCTGAGAGGCATGGTGAGTATTTTGCAGCTCTCATTTGTTTTTGAAAATAAAGAAAGACGAGAAAAAAAAATTTTTTTTTTCTTTTTTCAATTTTCAAAACTTTGTGACAAAAAGTGAGGTCTGCAAAATACTCACTATACCTCTCATCAAATAGCTTGGGGTGTCTACTTTCCAAAATAGGGTCATTTGGGGGGGGTTGTTGCCACCTGGGCATTCCATGGCCTCCGAAACTGTGATAGGCAGTGAAGAGTGAAATCAAAAATTTACGGCCTTAGAAAGCCTGAAGGCGGTGCTTGGTTTTCGGGGTCCCGTACGCGGCTAGGCTCCCAAAAAGTCTCACACATGTGGTATCCCCGTACTCAGGAGAAGCAACAGAATGTATTTTGGGGTGTAATTTCACATATTCCCATGGCATGTTTGAGCAATATATCATTTAGTGACAACTTTGCGCAAAAAAAAATAAAAAAAATTAAAAATTGTCTCTTTCCCGCAACTTGTGTCACAATATAAAATATTCCATGGACTCGACATGCCTCTCAGCAAATAGCTTGGGGTGTCTACTTTCCAAAATGGGGTCATTTGGGGGGGTTTTGAACTGTCCTGGCATTTTATGCACAACATCTAGAAGCTTATGTCACACATCACCCACTCTTCTAACCACTTGAAGACAAAGCCCTTTCTGACACTTTTTGATTACATAAAAAAATAATTTTTTTTTGCAAGAAAATTACTTTGAACCCCCAAACATTATATATTTTTTTAAAGCAAATGCCCTACAGATTAAAATGGTGGGTGTTTCATTTTTTTTTTTCACACAGTATTTGCGCAGCGATTTTTCAAACGCATTTTTTGGGGAAAAAACACACTTTTTTTAATTTTAATGCACTAAAACACACTATATTGCCCAAATGTTTGATGAAATAAAAAAGATGATCTTAGGCCGAGTACATGGATACCAAACATGACATGCTTTAAAATTGCGCACAAACGTGCAGTGGCGACAAACTAAATACATTTTTAAAAGCCTTTAAAAGCCTTTACAGGTTACCACTTTAGATTTACAGAGGAGGTCTGTAAAATTACTGCCCTCGATCTGACGTTCGCGGTGATACCTCACATGCATGGTGCAATTGCTGTTTACATTTGACGCCAGACCGACGCTTGCGTTCGCCTTAGCGCGAGAGCAGGGGGGGACAGGGGTGCTTTTTTTTTTTTTTTTTTTTTCTTTATTATTATTATTTTTTTATCTTATTTTTAAACTGTTCCTTTCATTTTTTTTTTTTTTTAATCATTTTTATTGTTATCTCAGGGAATGTAAATATCCCCTATCATAGCAATAGGTAGTGACAGGTACTCTTTTTTGCAAAAATTGGGGTCTATTAGACCCTAGATTTCTCCTCTGCCCTCAAAGCATCTGACCACACCAAGATCGATGTGATAAAATGCTTTCCCAATTTCCCAATGGCGCTGTTTACATCCGGCGAAATCTAAGTCATAGAATGCTCGTAGCTTCCGGTTTCTTAGGCCATAGAGATGTTTGGAGCCACTCTGGTCTCTGATCAGCTCTATGGTCAGCTGGCTGAATCACCGGCTGCATTCTCAGGTTCCCTGTTGAGACAGGAGAGCCAGAGAAAAACACGGAAGACGGTGGGGGGGCACTAATTAGCTGCTAGGATTGCTTTTACATGAAAGCCGATCGCTGGCTGAAAAGAATGATACCAAGATGATACCTAAACCTGCAGGCATCATTCTGGTATAACCACTCAAAGTCGTGAATGGCGTACCTGAAGACAAAAAAATGGTTAACAATAAAGCACAGTAAACGGTAAGGTATAAAAAATTGCACATCTGAAAAGCAAACATGATAAAACATAACAACAATAAAACATTGCAGAATAGAATACAGTAAAAAAGAGCAGAACAATAGAGAGAGAATAGAGAGAGAGAGAACAATAAAACGACAACTATTTTTTTTTTATTTTATATTTTTGTATGTGTTTTTTTTTTTTTTTACACTTTTTTTTGTAACTAACTTTTATAACTGTAACCGGTTCCAGGTTCGGGTCTCTCAAAATGCGATGGCATCTTGGGAGACCCTGTGAAAGTGTGCCTAGTCTGTGCAATGCTGTACCCTACGCTAATACTCAACTAGTGAATGGTAGCGTTCAAAACATTCACCAATGCAAAGACCAGGATTGTCAGGACAGGAGGGACAATAATAGCGGGTGTCACGCCTATATCCGCGCTTGCTGCAGACACGACATCTTTTTTGGGGGGGTTCGTTGGGTAGGGGTACTCGGGAGGACATAAAGAAAATGCCTCTCATGCAGCCGACTGCATTTGGTTGGGGATGTGAATGGGGGAAGTACGGGCGCTGCAGAAGCGGTGGGTTCCCAATTAGGATTGGCGAATGCAGCAGGAAGGGCATTATGGGCACGACGGGCCTGTGTTTGTCTTTTTGGTGGCAGCGGGACACTACTTGTGCTTGCCACCTCACCAGCTTGAACTGCACTTATGGGACTCGCCACGTCACCAAGTGTTACTGCAGTGCTGGTTTGACTACGACCGGGGTGTACTAGGCCGCTGGTGCTTGCCAGTTCACCAAAACGCTACCAAAAAAACTGTTAGCGATCGCAGGGATCAGGCCTGACTCTGCGAACGCTGCAGTTATGCGTTTAGTGTTTTGTAAGTGACAGTGATCGATCGATACTGCACTTGGGTGGGCTGGGCCGGGCGGAGGGGCAAAACGCAGGTGCTAGCAGGTATCTGGGCTGATCCCGCTAATACTGCGTGTTTGGGAACCCTAAACTGCTGGGGACGCTAGTATAGATCTGATCGGATCAGATATTGATCCGTTCAGATACTATACCACTAAGGGTGGTGTACGATGCGTGCGTGGGTGTTAGCGGTACTGGCGCTAACCTGACGCTGCCTGGGGCTGGTGCTTGCCAGTTCACCAAAACGCTACCAAGAAAACTGTTAGCGATCGCAGGGATCAGGCCTGACTCTGTGAACGCTGCAGTTATGCGTTTAGTGTTTTGTAAGTGACAGTGATCGATCGATACTGCACTTGGGTGGGCTGGGCCGGGCGGAGGGGTAAAACGCAGGTGCTAGCAGGTATCTGGGCTGATCCCGCTAACACTGCGTTTTTGGGAACCCTAAACTGCTGGGGACGCTAGTATAGATCTGATCGGATCAGATATTGATCCGTTCAGATACTATACCACTAAGGGAGGCGTATGCTGCGTGCGTGGGTGTTAGCGGTACTGGCGCTAATCTGACGCTGCCTGGGGCGACGCATATCACCGCCGGGCGATCAGGGGGCTAAACCTTTATTCGGTAATAAACGGCGGGTGCCCTGACACTATAAAAAATAAACAAACTAACCAGCGTCACCCGTAACGGTTATACGGTGATCAGTGGTGAAAGGGTTAACTAGGGGGAAATCAAGGGGTTAAAACATTTATTAGGTAGTATGTGGGGGTCCCTGTCGCTATAAAACGCTGACGGCGAACCTAAATATTTACCTCCCTAACTAGCGTCACCAGCGACACTAATACAGCGATCAGAAAAATGATCGCTTAGTGACACTGGTGACAGGGGGTGATCAAGGGGTTAAAACTTTATTAGGGGGGGTTAGGGGGGTATCCTAGACCTAAAGGGGGGTAATACTTATTGCCCTAACACTGTAACTGTCACAAACTGACACCATGCAGTAATCAGAAAAAAAAAAAAAAATACTGCTTGCTGTCAGTTTGTGACGGGGGGGGGTGATTGGGGGGGGATCGGGGGGGCGATCGGGGGGGGGATCGGGGGTGTAAAGTATGCCTGGCATGTTCTACTGTGTGTGTGTGTTGTGCATTCACATGTCTTCTCTCCTCGGCGCTGGGACGGAAACTGCCAAGCCGAGGAGAGATGACATCACATCCTCTGCCTGTGTGAAACTACACACAGGCAGGGGAGGATTCCGATTGGCTGGGAGCGATCGCGAGGGGGGGGCCACGATCGGATGGTCTCCCCCTCGCCTCCCGACGCTCCCAGTCAAATGCCGACCGCTGCTGGCACCGGGGGGGGGTCCGATCGGACCCCCCGCCCGCGGGAGGCAGATCACGTACGGGTACGTGATTCTGCCTGCCCGTGCCATTCTGCCGCCGTATATGTGCGTTAGGCGGTCGGCAAGTGGTTAAAGCACTAAGAGGCTCTTACATGCCTCCCTGACCGCTCAATGGGAACCTGTCTCACAGGCAGCTCCCTATACAGTCTCTTGCAGCATCTTACAGCAGATCTCCGGACACACATTAGGGTGTGCCCAGGCACACCTGGCACACCCCGTGCGCATGCCTATGAGAGGAAATCAAAGGTTGGGCCCTCCATGAATTATCCTGGCTAGGGAGGATAAATGCGATCAAGATGACGCTCCTTCCCAAACTACTATATCTTTTCAGATCCCTCCCGATTCCACTGAGGACAGATCACCTACTAAAGTTCCAAAGCAAAATTTTGAAATTTATTTGGGAAACCTCAGGTCACCGTCTTGCGAAGAGAACTCTATTTAGACCAAGAACACAGGGAGGGTTGGGGGTCCCTAAATTAGTTTGGTACTACCGAGCGGCATGCTTGGCACAACTATCAGTCATCTACACATGCCTGGAAATACCTGATTGGCTACACATAGAGCGGCAAGCAGTCCCGACTCACACGTTGGACTTTCTTTTTTGGTGCCCTCCAAGAGACCACCCACCAATCATGTCTCTTGTACTTTCTAACTCGATAGCCCTTTGGGTTAGCCTGAAAAACCTCCCCTCCCTAACTTCAGATATGCAACCGCTAGCACATATTTTTCATAACCCCAAATTCACTCCAGGTATGAACATAACGGCCTTCCGCTGGTGGTTGGATAAGGGGTTATACCGTATTGGCCACTATCTAACTCCTAGGGGTCCACTCTCCCTTAGTGATTGCAAGAATAAACTGGAAATGCCAGAAAGGAGCGGTATAGATTTCTACAAATTTCCCACTTCTTAAATTCCCTATGGAAGAACAAATCAGAACCCCCAAGATTTACGGTTCATGAACAATGGTGTGGCCAAGAGCAGAGGGGGGGGGGGGTATTTTGACTATTTACCTGTCACTGGCCTCAGATAGCACCAAGCTACCTTACATGCATGCATGGGATAATGAAATCCAGGTTAGCTGGAATGCGAAACCTGGAATAGAAACTTTTTCTGAGCCTATAGAGGCATACGCATTAGAGATTGTGCATCAACAGGATCAATGCTTCACATCTGGTGGGATTGCCCGAAGCTGAGGGGATTTTGGAACAGAATCTTCGACATGATTCTCAAGGTAACAGGATATCAGATCCCTAAAAATGCCCAAAGCTGAGGGGATTTTGGAACAGAATCTTCCACATGATCCGCAAGGTAACAGGATATCAGATCACTAAGAATTTTGGGTGCTAAATTGACCATAGCAGGAACATGGAAACAACCATGGCATGGCAAAGGGAAAATAGCAGCCAAAGGGAACATTTCTTGAATAATGGCCCAGGAGAAAATGGTTAGCTCCCTGACTGACACAGTAGCTAGGTTTGATTCTACATGGGACCCCTGGGCGACCTATATAGGTATTTCTGGATGAAAAGGTACACTTCAAAAGATGTGGAGAGCTCATGGAAGATTGGCTGAACTGCTTTCTTTCTTCTTTTTTCTTCTTCTCTACTTTCCTTCCTCCTTTGTGAAAATCCCCTTTCTACTCTCTTGTTATTACTCGTCTTTATTTTCGAGCAAGGAGATACTTACTGCCTACTACATCTAGGCTCAGTTGGTTACCTAACCTGCAGTAGTTGGTATAAGAAATGTTGATTGAAATGTTTTGTATGTCCTGACTCTCTTTATTGTCCTGGAGGCATGCAGGTAACCTCTACAGTTCAACCGTGTTCGACAGTATCACATTTGTTGTAGTTCTGAAAATTTCTATGTACGGAAAATCTTGTTTGCTCTGTTTGATCTAAGGCTCAATAAAAACTTATTGAAAGAAAAATCTGCCACTGCCAGAACAATAGGTTCATAAAGTGATCGCTTGTCGCTTGTATTGGTATTGCTACTGAAAGTGGTGCAAATGCTTGCCTGAATTAGGCGCAGGTAGTTTTAAAAGGACCTACTGCTAGAAAAGTGTAATTAAGCTTTTATTGAATTCCCCAGAGACTGTCATCCAAGTGTTTCTAGTTTGCAGCACAGAATTCACTTTGCCCGGCTAGTCAAATATCTATGGTTTCAGGTATTCTCTTCTGGTCCAGAATCTGACCCCATGAAAATACAAAAAACAGAGTGTCCACTGGTTCAAGTCACTTCTAAGTTTATCCAGCTTTGCCCAATGTCACTGAAGCATAAGACGGAGGTTGAAAAACGAAGAATTATAAAAGACCGTGGTCCTGCCTTGAAGCTCTGCAAGAAACCTTGTAAATCTAACTACCCTACTCAGATAAATGGTAAATTGAGGCTAGTGCACTTGCTTACTTTAGCAATATTTCCTGGATTTCTTGGGTAGCTTCTGTAGAATACCGATTACTTTTATTCATTTCACTTGCATTTTGAGGAGGACGCTTGCAGGGTACATCAATGGGTAAGTAGGGCTTTGGCTACTGAACGACTTGCTGATCGGGCCTTTTTCTGACATTTGTTGCTTAAAAGTTAAAATCAGTATTTTTTGCTAGACAAATACTTATAACATTATATAAATTTTTATAGCAGAGACCCTGGAGAATAAAATGACGGTTGTTGAAATTTTTTATGTCACACAGATTTTATGCACCATTTTTTCAAACGCAATTTTTTTGGGAAAAAATACACTTTAATGAATTAAAAATAAAAATAAAAAAACATAATATATACCCCAATTTTTTCGTATTATATTAAAGATGATGTTATGCTGAGTAAATAGATACTCAACATGGCATGCTTTAAAATTGCACGCGCTCGTGGAATGGCGGCAATCTATGGTACTTAAAAATCTCCATAGGCGACGCTTTAAACATTTCTACAGGTTACCAGTTTAGAGTTACAGAGGAGGTCTAGTGCTAGAATTATTGCTCTTGTTCAAACGTTCGTGGCGATACCTCACATGTGTGGTACAAACACCGTTTACAGTTTACATATGTGGACGTGACCTACGTATGAGTTCACTAATGCGCGTAAGCATGCGGGGACACAGGGGCTTTAAAAATTTTTTTTTTTTTTCTATTTATTGTATTATATTTTTTTAATTTTTATACTGTCCCTTTAAAAAAAAAATGATCACTTTTATTGCTATCGCAAGGAATGTAAGAATCCCTGCGGTAACAATACAGTATGACAGATCCTCTTTATGAAGAGATCTGGGGTCTGAAAGACCCCAAATCTCTTTTCTGCCCTTAAAAAAAGTTTTTTATCTTTTGTTTTAAGAAAAAAAAAATCCTGTTTACATGGCCCAAGAACCGGAAGTGACGTCAGCGTCGCTCTGGCCCTCCAAGAGCATAGAGATGAACGGTGGCCATCTAGCCATTGCTTATCTCTATGGAAAAACCCTGCCGACGCCAGATGGTTCCCAGAGCTAACGATCGGTAACGTTAGCTCAGGAACCACCGGGAAGAGATGGGGGGGGGGGGCACCTCTCCCGTCGCTTCTAAAAGTGATCTTGCGGTGAATCCACCACTGGAATCATTTTATTGGGAAAGCCAACCACCTGAGGAAAAAAATACCGGGATTATGGCATCTAGCTGTAGCCATAATCCCAGTATTTAACCTCAAAATCATGATGTATATTTACAGTTAGGCGGTCGGCAAGTGAAAACATACTGTATATGGCTTTGTATTTATTTATTTTTTCTTTGTTTATTATGCACAGGGAAACAATAAAGTTTTAATTTTTTTAGACAGATACAGATGGAAAAATAGCAAACTCTCTGTGACGCTTGCTCATTGTGTGTGCATCACAACAGAAGTGCAGCAGACAAAAGTGCCTAGCTTGAACATTGTTGGATACTGTTGGATACGTTGGATACGAGAAGTACGAGATACGAGATACGAGAAGTACGAGATACGAGAAGTATAACATATTTCTGATTGTTTTCCTTGATTGTATTACTTTGATATTGTGGTTGTTGCTGTGTTGTTGTTTCTATAAGTGATTGCTTATTAGGGCAGAACATAGATTATGCCATTTTCTTTCCTTCCACAATGGGTGGATGTGGGAATCCCTCCCACCACGCTATTTTATTCTGCTAGCGGGGAACATGGAGAGCCTTCTCTGCCCCAGCAGAACATAATGAATCGTGTTGCCAGCTAAGTCAGCAGCACTAATCACTTGGGAAAAAACAGACAGGCTGGTTGTACACGAGTCGATCAATAGATAGAGTAATGTGTTCCAATTAGTATATATAAGAAGAGTAAGCTATTATACTAATCAGTATGGCTTTTAAGTGGATTAATTACTCCGTGGAGTTTGCTCATTGTGAGTGCATCAGGACAGAAGAGCAGCGAACAAAAGTGCATCGTTTAAACATCAGCAGCTTGAATACATCAGGAATTTGGAGACAGTAGTATTTGTTTTTATAGTAACAATAGTAATTTTTATGAAGCTATTTGAAAAACATGGGGCTATCCCTATTACACCCCTGGCGGAGAAGAGAATGGACTCTCAATATGCAGAAAGTGGCAACAACTGTTATAAAAGAATTCACATTTTATTGTACAAAATTGATTAAAAAAGAAGAACACATATCTATATATATGAATAAAATCAGTAATTACAAAGATACATAGTTTCCTCTAGTTGATGTTTGCTGGTAATATGATGTCCTCAGATGATATTGAAGGCACAGGATGTGATTAATCTTGATGTATAGTGAACCCTACATGTTTCGTGGTAATGATCGCTTCTTCAAGAGAAATTACTTACTATCATCTATGGTAAAAACAACAATCATGATAGCAAGCTTATAAAGGATATATTATTGAATATCTATATTCATATCTATGGATATATGTTCTTCTTTTTTTAATCAATTTGTATAAACTTATTAATATTACAATAAAATGTGAATTCTTTTTTAACAGTTGTTGCCACTTCCTGGGTACCGAGATAGTCCATTCTCTTCTCTGGCATAATAGGGGTAGCCCCAGGCTTTTCAAATATTGCTATCATTAGGATGGTGGTACCCCCATACTTGTAACACTATAGTTGCTTTGAGGCACATACCTCATCTATTTTTTTGAAGATGTCTGGCCTAGTTCAGTGCCAGTACTTGTTTGGCAGTTGCTTTCTATAGTACTCTTTGGAAGCTGGGTTGCCATCCCATCTGTATGCAGATTTACAGGCTACATGGTGGCATTGCTTGCTTGAACACCCATACAATCCGATTCTGGTGCGGACCAAAAAAAGGATCCTGTACGTGTTTGGCCCGAATGAAAATAACTGCTCCAGGTGTACCTGATACGCCCACTGGAACACACAAATGAGTGCTAGCCCCCGCCCGTCTCCATGGTAAATTGTCAAAATAAGAAACGGCTGCACCTCATGTGGGCTCCAAGTAAAGTTTATTGGAATATGAAAATATCCAAAATGACACCAGAGGACACAAGCAGTGGCCAAGGTAGACGCGGTTCACACAACAGAAATGTGCTTAATCATTTATTAACTTAATGATTAAGCACATTTCTGTTGTGTGAAACGCATCTACCTTGACCACTGCTGGTGTGCTCTGGTGTCATTTTGGATATTTTCATATTCCAATAAACTTTACTTGGAGCCCACATGAGGTGCAGCCATTTATTTTTTTGACATACGTGTTTGGTCTGAATGGGATGCGAATTCAGCCATACAATCAGTAGTGCAGTGCAAATCACATGCAATATCTGACATTGCATCAGTGGGAACTGGCACTAAGGCTGCTTGTGGGGGGGCGCTAAAACACACCTTTGCCTGAGTAGACAAAAATCCTTGCATCGGCCCTGCTTCCCAGGATGTTGGTTCAAGCATGCTGTGTGTTTTGACAGTGTATGACAGATTGCGGGGTGGTATCCCCTTTGTAGCCCGAGTGGCTCTTTTGACTTCAGGCAGTTCAGCAGGATCTGGTGGGGAACTTGATTTAGTTGGTCGACCTTTTCTTCTGGTTTGCTTAGCATATTCACTTTACAGCTTTCAGGGATCTGTGATTCTGGTGATGGGCTATCATCAAAATAAACACTACGGCTTATTGTCACTTTGTCAGTCTTTGTGTGTAGGATTCTGTAATCCTTAGTTTGCTCTCTGTAGCCTACTAGAATGCCCTCTATGTCTCTGTTCTCCAGCTTGGATCGCTTCTCACTTGGAATATAGGCATATGCTTTACATCCAAACACTCTGTTGTGCCCTATGTTAGGCTTTGATCCATGCCACATTTCGATTGGAGTACTTTTAATGGCTCCTGAGGGTAGTCTGTTCTGTAGGTAGGTTGCAGTCATGACTGCTTCTACCCAGTATTTGTGAGGTAGGTTGGCATCTGACAACATGCATCTGGACATTTCTATAAGAGTGCGTTTGAAGATGGTGAACTTCCCTAAAACCCACAGAACTTATTGTGAAAAATGTGGGAAGCATCAGCTCCACAAGGTCACCCAGTACAAGAAGGGGAAAGACTCCCTCTACATCCAGGGAAAGAGGCGATATGACCGCAAGCAGAGCGGGTATGGTGGGCAGACCAAGCTGATCTTCCATAAAAAGGCCAAGACCACCAAGAAGATTGTGCTGAGGCTGGAGTGTGTCGACTCCGACTGCCGATCAAAGCGGATGTTGGCTATAAAGAGATGCAAGCACTTTGAACTTGGTGTAGACAAGAAGAGAAAGGGACAAGTCATCCAGGTATTTTCTGAGATTGGTTGAGAAGATAACTTCCATCTTATTCTCTATCTATTTGGATTCCCAGATAGTAGCTAATATTCCCAAGCTCTTTGATTTCAAAATTTTCTTTCAGCTTGTTAACTATCTGATTGTAAACCCCTTCTGGTTCAAAACAAGTTACAATGTCATCGACATAGATAAGGATATATAGCCATCTGTCTTCTTGAGTCTTGGAATAAAGACAGGGGTCTGCTTTACTTCTTGAGAATCCTTCTCTAGTAAGTATTTTGTTCACTTTCTCATTTCACATCCTTGCAGATTGCTTAAGACCATAGATGCTCTTCTGAAGTTTAGACACAGGGTTGTCTCCTTGCCCAAACCCTGGTGGTTGCTCCATGTAGAGATCTTCCTTAATGTCTCCATTTAGGAAAGCAGTTTTGACGTCTAGGTGTCTGACTTGCATGCCCTTCCCTGCTGCAATGCTAATAAGCACTCTGATGGGGGAGTGTTTTACAACGGAAGTGAATGTTTCATTGTAATCTTCACCGAATTTCTGAGAGTAATGCCCTGTACACACGGTCGGACATTGATCGGACATTCCGACAACAAAATCCATGGATTTTTTCCGACGCATGTTGGCTCAAACTTGTCTTGCATACACACATGGTCGCACAAAGTTGTCGGAAAATCCGATCGCTCTGAATGCGGTGACGTAAAACACGTTTGTCGGGACTAAAAACGGAGCAGTAGCCAATAGCTTTCGTCTCTTAATTTATTCTGAGCATGCGTGGCACTTTGTGCGTCGGATTTGTGTACACACGATCGGAATTTCCATCAACTGATTTTGTTGTTGGAAAATTTTATAGTAAGCTCTCAAACTTTGTGTGTCGGAAATTCCTATGGAAAATGTGTGATGGAGCCTACACATGGTCGGAATTTCCGACAACTAGGTCCTATCACACATTTTCCATCGGAAAATCCTATTGTGTGTAGAGGACATAACTCTTGGCAACTAGTCTGGCTTTGCATTTGTGGCTAGCTGAAGGAAATGAAAACTCCTATGGAACCAGACTATCTAAAGAGCAATGAAGCAGAAAACTTGCTACCCAACAATGACATTTTTCGCAGAGCACTTTTCTACTGTCACTCTTTAAAGTTTTTGTGTCAATGTTCCCACATTTACAATCCCAGTCAGCAGGTGGAGTTCTAGGCTCCTTTGCAAGTGTTTGTAGGCTATTATTAGCAATTGGTGCACCCTGGGGTTTAGTCAGGGATGCTCCTTACAAATTTACTTACCAGGAGTACTTACCCTGGTTAATTGTTAGAGATCCATTGATTTCTCCCTAAGCTTGGCTTGGTTGTACTTTTCTCTTCTACCACTAGGTGGCTGGGCACTTGGTGGTATTAGATATGAGAAGGCTAACTCAAGGTCAGGTTATGGGTATATGGGTATCTTAGCCAATAGGCAGGGGTTTTCTTGAATCCCTTGGCCTGCTAGGAGAACCTATATATTCGGGTGGAGTCAGGTGATCTATGTTCTGTGCCACCTGGACGGCTGTCTGGGTGGACGTGTGTCGGGCTGCTAGGCTGGAGATTGGGCCTATCCCGGGTGCATCTGGCTGCTAGGCTGTGTGAGGGCTTCCAGAAGGAAGAGAGCAGCTCAGGGTTGGGATTGCGACTTGCAGTCTAACCAGAAGTGACAATTCTACCGGCTGGAGAACCTGTCAGTGGTTGGAGGTAGAAGGAAAGCTGTCGCCACAAAGGGACCATCCACCTTATTACCAGGGCCCACAGTGAATAACTGAAGCAAGTACCGGAGCAGCATTCTCACCGAACGGGCACGGTGGAGAATCAGGAAACTTCAGGCGGTGATCAAGTCAGGGACCCAACCAGCGGAGATGACGCTTGCAGAGCAGCCTTGTGAGTCAAGCCAGGGACCGAGCCGGTCAGCAGGGGTGAAGCTTGAGAAGTATCTGGTGTGCCAAGTTAGGGACCCAGCAGGGAAGCATGGGTGACGCTTGAGGGAGATACCACCGGAAAGATTGGAGGAGCTCAAGGGATTCAGAGTCAGTGAATCAGAGGGTCTAGCAAGAGACCGGGAGCTCAGTGTTGAAGAACTACAAGAGGCAGTTGTAGTGAAGCTGAAGGAACTGGTACGTTTGAGTTAGGAACTGTTAAAGACTGTTGCCAGACAGCATTCCTGCATGTGCAGATGTGGCGCCTTGCTGGGGCCTTTCACGGTATGGCTGTCCTCCTATTGAAGTCTCGGAGTCTGCCAATTGAATCTACAAATACTTAAGGGTGTCCTGGCACTAACACTCTTTCCCCAAAAAATACAAAAAAAGGACTGTTAAGAGAAATAAAATCTCTTTTACAACCAAGAAGTGTCTGGCGCCCAATAACTTTGTCCACCTTACATCCACTAATGATGTCAGCTATCTTTGGCCTGGAAAGTTCTCATTAGAATGGACAAGGCCAGAGACCTTGCTACACTATTCTTTTCTAAAATGTAAAATGTAAAGAGTATCTACAGTACACGCAAAACTTAATATTTTGGAGGAGTGACTCCCCTCTTCCTGTTCCATTCTCTATCCAGGCAGACCATAAGGAGTTTCAATCAAGGAACCAGACCCTGTAGTTACAACAATCCAATCCAACAGGGACATTTTCAGGTCATATTGAAGCTTGTTATTCCTACACATAACCTATGACCCATCACTATATTTGGGTGTTTCAATTGCCAATAGGAGTGAGCAGGAAGTACAAAGGAGCAGGTAGGCTTTGGCAACATGAGGAAGTGCCAGAGCTTTGTCTGTCAGAACAGACCGAGATATGATTGTAATGCCCCGTACACACGGTCGGATTTTCCGATGGAAAATGTCCGATCGGAGCGTGTTGTCGGACATTCCGACCGTGTGTGGGCTCCATCGGACATTTTCCATCGGATTTTCCGACACACAAAGTTTGAGAGCAGGCTATAAAATTTTCCGACAACAAAATCCGATCACGTCAATTCCGACCGTGTGTGGCCTGTTCCGACGCACAAAGTGCCACGCATGCTCAGAAGAAATTCTGAGACGGAACAGCTCTGTCTGGTAAACTTAGCGTTCGCAATGGATACAACACTTTCGTCACGGTGCAATGTTAAGAATGGTTTAATACAGCGCACTCTCTTCTTCTTTATAATGTGAGAAGAATTAAGTAGTTTTGCTGCTCATATTCATACGGACTTCTCACAAACTTCTTTTTTTATTATTTAGCGGGATTCCCTTAATATATTTAGATTTGTCACATCTGACAACATTTTTTTTGTGTTGGTATTTTTTGTTTTGTTTTTAAGGCAGATTATTGTTTTTTGGTTTGTCTTTTTTTTAAGGCTGATCTTTGTTTTATTGTATTTTTAGTTTTACTCCAGAATATTTTTGTGTGTGTTTTGTGTGTCAAGTTACCACAACACCATTGATAACTTGTATTATTTAATCTGTAGGAGATTGTTTGGTGTTGTTGTCTCTTGTTAATTTCACATTGTACTTTAGAAATTTACCAGAATCGTCACCAACAAACTGTCCTTTTTGGATGAAAACACACATAGGAGAGTATAATTTTCCCAAAAAATTCCTTTATTAAGGGCTCACAACTAAACAAAGAGGGAGGCAACGCTGGAGAAACAGCAGAAATGGGTGAAGCCTTGGACCCCCAGGGCACACATCAAGTATTTTCAAGCAAAATTGGTGGCCTGAGGAGTCCTTATCTAAGGGAGTGCAGTCTGGTCCAGAAGTCCCAAAGATCCGGAAAGCAGCAGATGACATCTGTGTCCCCAGGCTGTGGTCATACGAGAGACTGCATCTTTTGTCAGACCAGACTGAACCCAGGGCCATCACTCTCTGGTCTTCTTTCCACGCTTCCTTCCACGCTGTGGCTGTGGTGGTGGAGTTGTGGCAGCAGGAGGAGGAGGATGGTCCAACTCAATCACGTCGGTCTTGGGTGTTAGTTCCCCACTCACCCCCTTACTTAGGACTTTATAAAGCAGGTCCTCACATAGCTTGCGTTGACCCTCCTGCATGCCCTGCAGTTTTGTGGCAGCCATGCAGGCAAAGGCCTCTTCAGGAGTGGGTAAGGCTCTGAGGGACGCAGAAGCCTCCTGAATAAGCCTGAATGCAGAATCCTGCATGTGAGTCGTCTTCCTCGCTCTTTTGTATGGATGGCGGAGGGGAGGAACCTGCGATTCTGTCAGGCTGCGACTTGTCCCAGGCTCCTCCTGGCTGCCACTAACCCCCGCCTCCTCCTGGCTGCCACATTCCACAGCCTCCTCCTGGCTGAGGTCTTCCTGTGTATGAAAAAGGGACATAGTTTTAGTTTTTTATTCATCAATCACACACAATTTTAACCTCCTGACTGTTGCAAATTGAATGTTAACAAATAGAACAGACTATCATTCTGAACCCAGCATTTTTCATTCTTGTCCCAATTTTGGGTGCCCACTACTGTCTATTGATATGAAAAACACTTTTTTCCAATCAGCAATTAGTGATCAATAATAACATTTAATAAACATCATTTATTTATTGACCAGAAATCTGTAGAAGAATGCTATACCTGACTCCAGCTGGGCTCCTCCACTTCTTCCTGGCTGGAAGGCCCAGGTTGGACATCGGAAGCCTCAGCTGGGGTAGAAGGAAGAGTGGAAGGAAGAGTAGAGAGGGATTCCCTGACTTCAGTCTGGTCTGACAGAAATCGCAGTCTCTCATAGTACCACAGCCTGGGGACATAAACATCATCTGCTGTAGCTCCTGATCTCTGGGAATCTGTGACCTTCTTGCGTTCCCTAAGAAAAGTGCTCCTCAGGCCACCAATTTTGGCTTTTAAATAGGGGATGTTTGCTGTGGGGACCACCGGCGTCACCAACTCCAGCAGTTTCTCCAGCGCTGCCTGCCTCTTTTGTTTGTGATTATAATGCGGGTGTTTCACCTGCCACAGACAGGGCAGCTCCCTGTATTTGTCTATGAACAGGGGGAGGAAATTGTGGTCGTTGAAGCCATCCATTTTCTCTGCAAGACACAACACAAGACAAACCCTAAGGTCAGGCCAAACTCTCCTAATCTTGTTACAATATAGGCTTCAATTTCGAAGCTGTATAGGCCCAAGTTTAGATCTTACCTTCGTTATCACGATCGGCGCCTCTGATGCTCCTTCCTCCGCTCACAGATCGTACGTACTAAGCACGCGTGTTCCGCTTTATACACACTGCGCATGCGTGTAACTCCGCCCGCCCCTGACGTTCTTTCTAATCTATTCCCCGCCCCTTTTCGTTCGGCGCAGTGGGGGAAGAGCACATGACGGATACACAGCAGGTGTGTGCTAATTATAGCAACGAGGAGGAGGAGGAGGAAAGGCCGGAGCCGGAAATGTCCCGATCCAGAAGGAGACGATTTAAGGCCTCAAATATGTCCTTTGTGGAGATGTTGGAGATGGTCGAGATCCTGAAGAAGGCCGACTATGATGGAAAGTATGGACCTTACCCCAACCACAATGTCAGAAAGGCCAAGATCATGGCGAAAGTGGTCAAGAGTCTGCACCGGAATTTCGGGGTACGACTATCGAATGTCGAAATCGTATGAAACTAATTTGTTTGTGTAGATGGGTTTGTTACTAGAATTAAATGAATACTAGATTCTGTGTAAGGAGAGGACACTCAGCAGCAGTTTTCACATCTGGACGCGGGAGCACTAGTGTGGGACACAAGAACACCCTTTTTATTAAGGGGTCCCACACAGGTGCTCCAGTGTATACTATAGGGGTGACTCCATCTGTGAAGCTTGTACAAAACAGGTAAGTATTCAAGCTTGACAAAGGACACTGAAAATGCTACATTTTGGAACTCTGCCAAAATAGACAATTGTACCACACATCCAAGCAATGTTTCCTATTTATAGTTCTGCCATCAAATATCTGTGTGCTAAGTATAGCATTTTTGTTTTACATAGGGGAGAAAAGACTCGGAGGACACCCCTCATCCGAGGAGACCACAGACCCCCCACCTCGGGAAGAAGGGGAAATACCCCCAACCCAAGATGTGCAGGAGGAGGAGGAAGACGTGGTGGAAATTGTCACCACAACAGGTGAGTGTCTGCGACCACAGGCTCAGGTAAGAGATGGATGCCGGCATATTTTTGATACCTGTTTTTTTTTGGTTTCTCTCTTTTTAGGTGATCGTGATGTTGTGGATCCAGATCCTTTCACATCAGAAAGTGCCCAGATCCTGATCGGGGAGATCATGGGCTGTAATTTACAATTGGAAAACCTCAAGAAAAACATCAATGATGTTATTAAAAAAAATAAAAACATCATTGATGTTTTGGGGCGAGTTTAAAACCCCTCCAAATCCCTTTTTTTTGTGTGCTACAATGTTAAAAATGTTTTAGCGATTTTTCGAAAAGCCAAATTTGGAGGATGCACACAGTGTGTCAACATGTGCTATCTGCCATCACGGGAGATCAATGTAGGCCTTTTGGTGGTGCAACCCCTTCCTCAATAATAAAGTAGCTGAGAGGAAGGGGTTTCTCCCCCAAAACACGTCCCTTGATCCCCCGTGATGGCAGCTAGCACATGTTGACATTGGGAAATTTGTGTGCATCTTCCAAATTTGGCTTTTCCTGGGGTGACTTCAACCCATCTGAACGCAATATCAAACACAGTTCCTAAATACTCATGTCTGATATTGCCTTCAAGTTCTACCAAATGTGAACTTTGTACGTTCTAGATTTGTGTCTTTCTTGTTGGTTTTACACATGCCTGTTTTATCTTAAATGGACATTTATCTTTTTTCTAATGCTACCCCAAAAATTGTTATACAACAAACATGTTGGTTTGTTTTAAAAACCTTTTCTAAATGTACATGTGATTGTGCAGGTATTAAAAAGATTGTTAATCAAGAATGTGTGGATTATTGTCTCAACGCTACAACACTTTTGTGGTGATGTAATTGCTGCTTTATGTGAAAATGGGGGTTATTTCCTAAGGGCAAATCCTCTTTGCACTACAAGTGCAGTTTCAGTGCAGTTTCAAGTGCACTTGTAGTGCAAAGTATCTTTGCCTTTAGTAAATAACATCCAACAGTGCTTTGTAAGGTTACACAATCACGCCATTTTCAGGACTCCCCACATTGCTGTCAGGGTCAGCTAAAATAAACACAAGCAGTAAATGTCAACAAAGATTAGCTTTTCTTTTGGTTTTTATTTGATAAAAGCTTCACAAATTTGCTGGCATATTGATGGCCCCCCTACCCGCAAAGAACTCAAGGTATCTTAACCGGACATCACGGACACTCAGTGAGGGCAAGCCACGACGGCCACTTTCAAGCGCCGTCAGGGTTGTTTCATTGATCATTCCGGCCTCAGGCCCAACAGAGCCAGCATAGTTGGCAGAATGTTGGCGTATAAAGTTATGTAGAACACAGCACGCCAGGATTATATGATTAAGTTTATACTCTGCCATATGGATGGGTGTCAGAAATAGGCGGAACCGGCTGGCCATGATTCCAAATGTGTTCTCCACCACTCTTCTGGCTTTGGCCAGCCGGTAATTAAAAACCCTCTGTTCCGGGGTGAGGGTCCTCATCGAGAATGGCCGCATAAGGTCCCCCAGTGCAAATGCTTCATCCGCAACAAAGACGAATGGGAGTCCTTCCACATTCTCTTATGGAGGTGGCAAGTCCAAGCTGCCATTCTGGAGACGCCTGTAAAACTCTGTCTGGGCGATGACTCCACCATCGGACATCCGGCCATTCTTCCCCACGTCCACATACAGGAAGTCGTAATTAGCTGACACCACCGCCAACATCACAATACTATTGAACCCCTTGTAATTATAATAGTACGACCCCGAGTTGGGTGGTGGGACGATGTGGACATGTTTCCCATCAATTGCCCCTCCGCAGTTAGGAAAGTCCCACCGCTGGGCAAAGTGGGAGGCCACAGTCTGCCATTCCTGTGGCGTGGAAGGAAACTGTTGAGGAAAACAAAAAAAACTTAGTATTTTTGCACATAAACATGGAAAGCAGATTAGACACAAACATTCTTGGCCAACATCCAGATAACATTTATTAAGGGGAATTTTACAGCACCAAAGTATAAGGTACACCTATCATATTCCCCCTCCCCCCTCTCATGGGCCATTTCTAACATTATAAGGGGGAGGGGATCTTGGACAGGTAACCCTCTCCACTTCATTGAGAGATGAATACCTAAATACAGGGTATTACTTGGAACAGCCCCTCCTTAGTTACACTATTGGCAGCCCACTGGACAGGTAAGAAGTGTCCTAATACAAAGATATAAATACACACTGTACACATTTGAGCCCATTTGGACATTCTGCTATTACCTATCAAGATAATAAAAGAATCCAAAAACTTGAAACAGTACCATTTGAAAATATACAGGCAGGCCCTTGCACTACATGCTTTGGGGAATTCATCCATACATCTGACCACAAAAGAGATGGGTATAGTGTGTATGGGTTTGGCAAAGTCAGCAAATAGATGATTGAGGATAGATAGAGAATTGTGATCAGCTGACTTAGCAGTTGGGGGGAGGGAGGGTTACTAAAAATGATTTGGGGACACCACAAAAAAAAGCCTCTGGCACTCTGCCTGAATTTAAAGCACAAATCACATTTCAAAACATTTTAGGGGGTGTTTGGGGTAAAGCACTACTATGGAGCTGACAAAATACATTGTTAAGTGACTACATGAGGTGAATATAGGGGCAGGAGAGCATGCTGGGGAGGTAAGTGAAGGCAAATATGTATGAAGGACTAAAAAAATAATTACATAAAAATCCAGCATGCATGAGAACAAAGGGGACATTCACAGCATATTCCAATCATGGTAATTTGGGAATGAGGAGAGAAATACAATATATTAGCAAACATTCAATACAATAAAATGTGATATTAAAAGGGGTGCCTAGGGGGAGATGCCTGTTGAGAACCTCAAGTCCTGCAGGCTTCTCCCTGTCACCAAGTACCGCAGGGTGGCGACAAGCCTCTGCTCCAGAGTGATGGCTTGCCTCATGCAGGTATCCTGCCTGCTGATATAGGGGGTCGGCAAAGCCAACAAATGGTGAAATACGGGTTTTTTTCCTGCCTCCAAATGCCCCTCCATGTCAGCCTGTGTGTCCATGCACACATAGGCTTTTAGCAGTGTTTAGTGGCAGGAGCTTTTAGAGCAGGGATATGCAATTAGCGGACCTCCAGCTGTTGCAAAACTACAAGTCCCATCATTCCTCTGCCTCTAGGTGTCATGCTTGTGGCTGTCAGAGTCTTTCTATGCCTCATGGGACTTGTAGTTCTGCAACAGCTGGAGGTCCGCTAATTGCATATCCCTGTTTTAGAGGCTTTTAGAGGCAGGAAAAAAACCCACTGCCAGTGAATCAAGAAGCAGCAGAGTTTGGGCAGAAAAAACGCTTGACGCTACTAAAAGCTACTAAAAGCTGCTAAATGCACCTAAACGCAGCTGCTTGAGCATTAATTACTTTCAATGACCAGAATAAATTATTTATTCTGGCCAATTAAATGAATTAATGCACAAGAGCTTGACACTTGTAAAAGCTCCTAAAAACATGTAAAAGTTGTAGACACTTACAAGCGTCAGGCATTTTTTCTGGAATAACGCTGCTGGCTTCTAGAAGAGTTAAAAAAATGCCCTGTGCGCATGAGGTGCCACATATGTCTGTTTGTATAAGGAACTGATACAGTGCCTTGAAAAAGTATTCATACCCCTTGACATTTTTCCACATTTTGTCGTGTTACAACCAAAAACGTAAATGTACTTTATTGGGATTTTATGTTATAGACCAACACAAAGCAGCACATAATTGTGAAGTGGAAGGAAAATGATAAATGGTTTTCAAAATTTTTTACAAATAAATATGTGAAAAGTGTGGCGTGCATTTGTATTCAACCCCTCTGAGTCAATACTTTGTAGAACCACCTTTCGCTGCAAGTACAGCTGCAAATCTTTTTGGGTATGTCTCTACCAGCTTTGCAGAGAGTGAAATTTTTGCCCATTCTTCTTTGCAAAATAGCTCAAGCTCTGTCAGATTGGATGGAGAGCGTCTGTGAGCAGCAATTTTCAAGTCTTGCCACAGATTCTCTCTTAGATTTAGGGCTGTACTTTGACTGGGCCATTCTAACAAATGATTATGCTTTGATCTAAACCAGGGATATGCAATTAGCGGACCTCCAGCTGTAGCAAAACTACAAGTTCCATCATCCCTCTGCCCCTGGGTGTCATGCTTGTGGCTGTCAGAGTCTTGCTATGCCTCATGAGACTTGTAGTTCTGCAACAGCTGGAGGTCCGCTAATTGCATATCCCTGATCTAAACCATTCAATTGTACCTCTGGCTGTATGTTTAGGGTCGTTGTCCCGCTGGAAGGTAAACCTCTGCCCCAGTCTCAAGTCTTTTGCAGACTCTAACTGGTTTTCTTCTAAGATTACCCTGTATTTAGCTCCATCCATCTTCCCATCAACTCTGACCAGCTTCCCTGTCCCTGCTGAAGAAAAGCATCCCCACAACTTGATGCTGCCACCACCATGTTTCACAGTGGGGATGGCGTGTTCAGGGTGATGTGCAGTGTTAGTTTTTTGCCACATATAAGGGGTTATTTACGAAAGGCAAATTCACATTGCACTATAAGTGCAAACTACAAGTGCAAAGTGCACTTGAAATTGCACTGAAAGTGCACTTGGAAGTGCAGTCGCTGTAAATCTGAGGGGTAGATCTCAAATGAGGAGAAGCTCTGCTGATTTTATTATCCAATCATGTGCAAGCTAAAATGCTGTTTTTTTATTTTCCTTGCATGTTCCCCTCAGAGCGGTTGGCGACTGCACTTCCAAGTGCACTTTCAAATCAATTTCAAGTGCGCTTTGCAATTGTAGTTTGCACTTGTAGGGCAAAGTGGATTTGCCTTTAGTAAATAACCCCCATAGTGTTTTGCTTTTAGGCCAAAAAGTTCAATTTTGGTTTCATCTGACCAGAGCACCTTCTTCCACATGTTTGCTGTGTCCCCCACAGGGCTTCTCGCAAACTGCAAACGGGACTTCTCATGACTTTCTTTCAACAATGGCTTTCTTCTTGCAACTCATCCATAAAGGCCAGATTTGTTTAATGCACTACTAAAAGTAGTCCTGTGGACGGATTCTCCCATCTGAGCTGTGGATCCCTGCAGCTCCTCCAGAGGTACCATGGGCCTCTTGATTCATTCTTTCCTTACTCGGCCTGTCAGTTTAGGTGGACGGCCATGTCTTGGTAGGTTTGTAGTTGTGCCATACTCTTTCCATTTTTGGATGATGGATTGAACGGTAATCCAGGTTTATAACCTAACCCTGCTTTAAGCTTCTCCACAACTTTATCCCTGACCTGTCTGGTGTGTTCCTTGGCCTTCGTGATGCTGTTTTTTCACTAAGGCTCTCTAACAAACCTCTGAGGGCTTCACAGAATGGCTGTATTAATACTGAGATTAAATTACACACAGGTGGACTCGATTTACTAATTAGGTGACTTCCGAAGGCAATTGGTTCCACTAGATTTTAGTTAGGGGTATCAGACTAAAGGGGGCTGAATACAAATGCACGCCACACTTTTCAGATATTTATTTGTAAAAAAAATGAAAACCATTTATCATTCTCCTTCCACTTCACAATTCTGTGCTTCTTCAAGGCACTGTATACTGTGTATACATTATATATATATATATATATATATATATATATATATATATATATATATATATAAAATTTTTATTATTATTTATTTATTTTAATGTATATATTAAAATACTTCTAAGGTGATGCACTTCCAAAGATACAAGAAATGAGGAAAAAAAAGACTTTATGCTCTAAATCTGATTACTTTCAGCAGAATAAAGTGTGTTTAGTGTATTAGTTTAAGCAAGGACAGGAATTGGTGTAGAAAGCAATTATTCAAACGCACATAATCATCTCCACTGAGCTCAATAACACACGAACCAAATAGAATGAGCAATAGCAGTAGAGCATCTAATGGAAAGAAATATAGTCAATGATGTGTAGTTTCAGTAGAAAAAAGTAAAATAATAGCAGTCAGTAACCCAATGCACAGTCAATGATGTGTATTTCTACCAAAAAAAGAGGAAAATAATAGCAGTGAGAAACCCACTGCACACGGTACACGGTAAGTGGACACAATGATGAGTGGATGCGGACAGTTTACATTGTTCATGAGGTGTAATGGATCAGGAATCAATGACATCAATATGACATTAGGATATACAGTCATTCTCAAGATATAGGACAAATACGTATTCATGCGAAACAAGTGCCTGTATTTTCAGATAAGATTCAAGTAACTTTATAAAAAAAAAACTTTCTGTATGTGGCAGCAATATAGCTACAATAAAGCAATTTCAGTCATGGTACCTCTGCAGATATAAAAATGTAATATATTTGTGCACAGTAACACTGGAAAACATGTTTAACAATATTACAGTGTGTGCAAAAAGCGTTTCTCCTGAGAGAGTTCTCTACTGTTAGGCAGGGCCATGCTTTTATGTTTTTTGTTATTTTTTCTTTTTATTTCTTTTTTTTCCTTTTTGTATTGTCACTTTAGGGCTCATGCACACTGCATCACAAAGAAGCTGCTCCTACAGGCTTTTTAGCTTTTTTGAGCTCTCATTTTTTTCTGCCTGGAAACTCCCCTCCATGTTAGCCAATATGTCCATGCACACTTTGGCTTTTTTTTTAGTTTACAGGCATATGCTCTTACAGGCAGAAAAAAAAACCCACCAAACTTGCGTTTTTGAAAGGAGCTTTTGAGCAAAAAAGACGCCTAAGGTGTCAAAAAAAAAAATCAAAAAAGCATGAAAAAGCGAAAGAAGCATAAAAACGCACAAAGACAAAAGGAGGGAAATGAGCTGAGGGGAGGGATTGTGAAAGAAAAAGGTTATGCTCAAAAAAGCTCAAATAAGCTCAATAAAAACTTAACTTCAAGCTTTTAGGCACAGAAATAAAAGCTCAAATGTCAAAGCATTTTTTTTTTTTTTTTTTTTGCTGCAGTGTGTATTAGCCCTACAAGTGTCATGTTTGTACTATGTTTAAAACTTCAATATAAAGAACTTTCTAAAAAAAAAAAATAAAAAAAAAAATAGGTGTATGCAAAAGATAAACAGTGGATGGGTTAGTACATTGGCGCCTGTTCCCCTCTTTTCTTTGTTGTTAGAGAAATAAACGGATGTTCTGGTACATATCCTATGGGGATCTTGACAAGCAGCGAGAGGTGGATGTGTATGTCAGATGACAAAGATTTTCCCATGGCTTGACTGTTCCCAAATGACTACTGAGATGTCAGTGCATACCTAGTATAGTCCCTATTAGTGAAATAGTTCTTATACTCATAATAAATATAGCTACATAGTAAGAATACATTTGCATGAACCTAGATTTTAATCTTTAGTTTGCAGATTACAATTATTGTTTTTTTTTAGCAGAGCTTTTTAACCAAGAACATTTAAAAAATGCATGCTAATGCAGCTGTGTAATAAATAATACATCATTATTTTTTTCTTAAATTAGTGTAAGTACTTTCATTTCATTAGACTGCCTCCTGCAGTCTACTGTACAGCGGAGCTTGGAAAGGGGGAGGGAGAAGCAGCACAAGGAGCTGACCCGGTGTGAGCTGCGATGCAATGAAAGAATCATGTTGATAGGGAGAGAGTGAGCTCATCCGTTTGCTGCTTCTCCTTTTACTGTCCAGTAACAGGGTGGCAGTGGAGATGAGACCTGTAGTGAAAGTGAAACTGCAACATAGTTGGCTCCCCCCCGTTAGACAGGAAGAGGGGGTAGAGGGGGAGGGGGGAGAAGGGGGGGAAGGAAGTGAGAGAGATCCTAGTCCTGTCTGCAGTCCCTTCAGTGGGAAGGTGTGTGTGACATAGTACCTTCCATGCAGTGGTCAGGTACGTTCATATAGCTGGGTGAGGACAGGGGGTCACTGAGCTGCTCCATCCAGCAGATGTCTTTGCTGCTGTCCTTGGCTGCCTGCTCCCGTTGCCTGCCTGTCCTCGTTCTCCAGTCACCCTGTCCATTGGTCTTGGGTTGGGAGGTCTTTGGAGCTCTTCTCCCTGCTCCAGGGCAATCGGTTCTGGCAACTTCAGTCACAAAGGCACCAGCTAAGCGGGCACTAACAATTTGCCCTATTTGAAGCTCAGTAAGCTCTGACATCCATATTTTTGTCCATGCGCTGTATATATCTTAAAGATATAAAAAAGCGTTCTGGGCTTCTTTCTAAGACAGTTAAATCAAGATTTGGCACTCTCCAAGTGATTTGCCCTAATGAGGCCAGTAGACATTTTTACCAAAATTGGAAGGTTCTGAAAACATTGAGGAAAACAAGTGTGACGGATCCTATTCCACACTCCACTGAGTGCCTCCGTCAATAACACCACTTCCTCCAGTATGACCATCAGACAGATATAATATTATAGCTGCATTAAATACAAGTCTAGTCGATAATAGCTTGTAGAATCTTGACTGCTTTATTGGGCAGAACACAGCCTTTTTATACACATTTAACACAAGGGGTTAGATAACGAGGTAGGGCTGACTCATGGACAATCCCCCCCTCCCCTCTAGCAAAAACTTAAAAGACAATAATATAATTAACATGTCAATTAACACAACACTTAAGGCAGACCTGGTGACCAGACAGTTCATCTCTGCAGGTTAATGTGATCAGCAATTTCAAGAATCATGTATTGTTCAGAATAAACAATTGAGAATAGTCTTTGGGCAAGTTCAAAAAAATAAAAGATTAATATAGAAATACCAAATAACAGGGTGAATGTGGACAGAAAAAGGTCCTTGCAGCCAGTGTCCGCGACAGTGCCCCCCCCCTGTCTCATAGTCCGGCAGACCCAACTAGATCCACCACGGGTCAGCTTGGGGCTGTCCGGGAGAGTTTTATAGTTCCGTTTGCCGGGAAAGTCCATCAGCATTCCCATTCTGCTTTCCTGGCCGATACTGTATGGTAAAATTGTAGGGCTGCAGTGCCAAGCTCCATCGTAACAAACGTCCATTATCCCCGGAGACCCGATTAAGCCAGATTAATGGATTGTGGTCGGTGAGCACCGTAAAAGATCGTCCGGAGAGATAAGGTTGGAATTTCTTGAGAGCCCATACCAGCGCCAAACACTCCTTCTCCACGGCTGCATAACCGACTTCCCTGGGTAGCAGCTTCCGACTGATGTAGGCCACTGGGTGCTCACCGCCATCAGGTCCTACTTGGCTCAGTACTGCCCCCAGCCCGAATGTAGAGGCATCTGTGTGGACACAAAAACGTTTGGTTGGGTCAGGGGCAGCTAGAACAGGAGCTGAAGTTAGTGCATTCTTTAATCGTTGGAAGGCAGCTTCACACTCAGGGGACCACAGTACCTGTCGGGGAAGGTGCTTCTTAGTCAGGTCTGTCAGGGGCTTAGCGATGGAACTATATTGCGGGACAAATTTCCTATAGTACCCAGCTGTGCCGAGGAACGCCAGGACCTGGGTTTTAGTACGGGGGGTCGGCCACTTGGCAACTGCCTCAATCTTAGCAGGCTCAGGTCGTTGTTGTCCACTGCCTACTCGATGTCCAAGGTACTGTACCTCAGACATCCCTATGCTGCATTTCTCTGGCTTAAGGGTTAGTCCTGCAGCCTTGATGCGGTCTAGCACGACACCCAGATGAACCAGATGGTCCTCCCAGGTATCACTGTAGATCGCAATGTCATCCAGATATGCACAAGCATAGTCCTGGAGGCCATCGAGGAGTTGGTCTACCATCCTCTGGAAAGTCGCCGGTGCATTCTTCATCCCAAATGGCATTACTTTAGACTGGTATAAGCCAAATGGGGTAATGAACGCCGATTTATAGATAATAGATTCCGCATCCAGAGGAATTTGCCAGTATCCTTTGCATAGGTCAAGGGTTGTCAGGAATTTTCCCCGAGCAATGCGATCTAACAGATCATCGACCCGGGGCATAGGGTAAGCATCAGTGGTGGTGCACTCATTTAATCTGCGGTAGTCTACACAGAAGCGAGTTGTGCCATCCCGCTTCGGTACAAGGACCACCGGGGAAGCCCAGGGGCTGCTGGATGGCTCAATGACTCCCAATTCAAGCATCTCCTTAATCTCATGATGCATCCCCTCTCTCACTGCGTCAGGTATCCGGTAAGCCGCCTGTCTTAGCGGCAGTTGTCCCGGGGTCTCCACACGGTGCACTGCCATAGTAGTGTACCCAGGGACTGTGGAGAACATTTCCCTTCTCTGACTAAGGACCTGTCTAGCTTGTTCTCTCTGCGTCGGCCCTAGCTGGTCGTCAAGCTTTATCATCTCTATCCCTGCAGTAATTCTATTTAGCTCCGGGAGCACCAGCAGGGGAAGATTCTCAGAATCTTCCACAGCTGGAGCACATATAGTGGCTACCTCTCCTGATCTTTCCCAGTATGCTTTCAACATGTTCACATGAAAGGTCCGTCGGACTCTTTCATCCGAACATTTAGCCACTAGGTAGGTTGTGTCACAGAGCTTTGCCACAACCCGGTAAGGTCCCTGCCAAGTGGCCTGTAACTTGTCCTGCTTGGTTGGTCTGAGGGCAAGAACCTTCTGCCCAACCTCCAGGGTGCGGTTCCGAGCAGTACGATCGTACCATCGTTTCTGCCACCTTTGGGCAGCCCGAAGGTTCTCCTGGACAGTGTCCGTGAGCTCCTTCAGTCTGTCCCTAAACTCAAGAACGTATGCTACGATAGAGGACCCTTGGGGATCAATTCCCCCTTCCCAGTGGGCTCTGACTAGATCTAGGGGCCCCCTCACCCGCCTCCCATACAGTAACTCAAATGGGGAGAACCCGGTAGATTCCTGCGGCACCTCCCGATAAGCGAAGAGAAGGTGTGGCAGATATCTCTCCCAATCCCTGTGAGAGGTTGCAAATGTCCTAAGCAGCTGTTTCAGTGTTCCATTGAACCTCTCACACAGTCCGTTGGTCTGGGGGTGATAGGGAGAGCTCTGTAGGGGCTTTATCCCACACAGCCTCCATAACTGCTGAGTGAGCTCAGCAGTGAACTGGGTCCCCTGGTCAGAGATGATTTCCCGAGGGAAACCCACCCTGGCAAAGATCCGGAGCAAAGCATCAGCCACAGTTTCTGCATGGATATTTGCCAGGGGAATGGACTCCGGGTACCGGGTGGCATAATCCACCACAGTAAGGATATATCTCTTCCCAGAAGGACTAGGTCTGGGCAATGGTCCAACCAGGTCTACGGCAACACGGCTAAAGGGTTCATCAATGATCGGTAAAGGGTGTAGGGGAGCTTTCAGCGGGCCCCCATGCTTACCCACCCGCTGGCATGTGTCACAGGTCCGGCAATACTGTCGGACATCCCCTGTAATCCCTGGCCAAAAAAACGACTGAGTCAGACGGTGGAGGGTCCAGGACATCCCCAGGTGTCCGGCTAAGGGTATGTCATGCCCAATGCGCAGCAGGTCATGACGATATTTCTGCGGCACAACCAGCTGCCGCTTGGGTGGATGGGAGGCTGTCTTTCCCTCAGTAACCCGATAGAGTAATCCCTGGACCCACTCTATTCGCTCCCTCTCCAACCCCCCAGGGTCCAATCCTGCTCTTTCCCTATAGCTAGCTAAGGAAGGGTCGCTAAGAGTTGCCTGAGCAAATTCTTGGGGAGAAGCCCAAGTCGGGGTAGGGATAGTTGGGGTAGTACAGTCTAGGTCAGGGGTGACAGGTCTTACCTGGGTCCCGTCCTCGAGGGAGCGCACCTCCATCCGGGCTTGCTGGCGGGTGGTAACAGGATAGGCTTCCGGGGATACATCCAGGGAGAAGGCTGAATTTAAACGTCCCAAATCGTTGCCCAACAAAACCTCTGCAAGTAAGTTCTGCATTATTCCCACTTCCACTTCTTTGGCCCCCGAACCCCAATCAAGGTGAACCCTGGCAGTGGGGACCCGCATAACATTTCCCCCGGCCACCCGCACAGCCACAGACCGTCCCGTCTGCTCTGCCGGGTTTATCATTCGGGACTGTATCAGGGTAATAGTAGCTCCCGTGTCCCGCAGTCCCTGGGCAGCCCGACCATTAATCCACAGAGCTTGTCGATGGTGCAAACGATTATCTGTAGTGGCAGCTTGCACAGGGTCTGCCTCATGTAGAATTCCAATATTCTCCTCGCTTGGGTAAGTCACATCATCTCTCTCCAGACAGTGTGCAGCAGCCCGGGCAGGTCCAAGGGGCCTGTTGTTCCGCGCGTCCTGGGAAACATTCTGCGGACAATACCTCCTAACATGCCCTGATTGGTTGCATCTGTAGCAGAGGTCCCCTTTTCCTCGTGAAGATGGCAGCTGAGTGGGGCCGGGGATCGATGACTGGTGTGAAGGGGCAAAGCTCCGTGGAATGTTGGGCTCTGGTTGTACAGTCCGCCTTGAATCCACGTATTGGTCAGCTAGGGTGGCAGCTTCATCTACTGTGACTGGCCGCCGATCCTTTACCCAGTCTCTAACCTCATGTGGGGTATGATCGTAGAATTGTTCCAGGAGGATTAGCTGGAGCGCATCTGCCATGGTAACAGCTTGGCGCCCGGTCATCCAACTCTCCGTTGCTCGGGTCATTTGATGAGCCCATTCTGTGTAAGGCTCTCTCTCCTTTCGGCGGAGGTTGCGAAACCTCAAACGGTGTGCCTCTGGAGTAATGCCGAAGCGAGCCAATAGTCTTTCTTTTACCCGGTCATAGTCCTGGCTGATCTCATCAGGGACATTATTGTACGCCTCTGCAGCCCTTCCTGTGAGACGGCTGACCAGGAGCGTGACCCAATCTGCTTTATTGACACCTTGGAGACCGCATTGACGCTCAAACATTTGCAGGTAAACATCCATCTCATCTTCACCATCTTGAAACATGCGGAAGGCGGCATAGGGTAGCTTTTTGCGGGCCGCCGGAGCTTCCCAGTTGAACATAACTGACGCTCCTTGGTCCCGCTGGAGTTCAGCCATTCGCAGCTGAGACACCTCTGTTAACACTTGACTGATAACCTCCTGCGGGGGGTGAGTACCATACAAGGCCAGTCGCCACTGGACGTCACGCTGGAACTCTGTCGCCTCTGAGGTGTCTGCTGGTGGGTTGCTGGCCTGGTCAATCTCCATTAGTTCGGTGATGAGAGTCGCTTTGGATTTGTTGCTGGAGACTTTTCCACGGGCTTCCAAGAGATCCTTCAAGGTGCTGCGCTTGAGTCTGGCGTAGTGATGTTCCATCTGCTGTTAGGAGCAGGGGGTCCCGGTGGTGATTTGGGTGTGCCTAGGCAAGAGGAAGCATCCCAGACCTTGCCACCAATTGTGACGGATCCTATTCCACACTCCACTGTGTGCCTCCGTCAATAACACCGCTTCCTCCAGTATGACCATCAGACAGATATAATATTATAGCTGCATTAAATACAAGTCTAGTCGACATAGGCGTGCGCACGGGGTGTGCCGGGTGTGCCTGGGCACACCCTAATCACCCCCTGCTGTGTCCAGAGATTTGCCCCAAAATGCTGCATCCAAGAGAGTGTGTGGCCCGCGCTGCCTGTGAAACAGTTTCACAGGCAGCAGAGCGTGAGAATTGCCAGAGCTGTTCAGTGTATGAAACTGTCAGATAATGACACTGCATGCAGGGAGAGACACCAGCTGTCAAAATGTCGGGGTGATGTCGGGGTGGGCGGGACAGAACGGCCATCAAACACCAGCCAATGGGATGGTTTCTGGGCGGGCCGCTACATTTATGTGGCCCCGCCCCCTCTCTGAAGCAGCTCAAACATTGGCTGGTGTTTATAGCGCTTGGTCCCGCCCACTCCCGACATCGCGGCTGAGTTGTAAGTCATCACAGCTCAGCCGCGATGTCGGGGGTGGGCGGGATCAAGCGCCAACACCAGCCAATGATTGGGCTGCTTCAGAGAGGGGGCGGAGCCAGAGAAATGTAGCCGCCCGCCCAGACCCATCCTATTGGCTGGTGTTTGGTAACTGTTCAGTCCCGCCCACCACCAACATCACCGTTGACTTTTAACAGCTGGTCTCTCTCCCTGCATGCAGTGTCATTATCTGACAGTTTCATACACTGAACAGCTCTGGCAATTCTCACCATCTCGTGAATGTGAAACTCCCCCTCTCTCCTATCTGTGCCACCCAATGCTGCCAATCAGTGCCACCCAATGCTGCCAATCAGTGCCAACCAATGCTGCCTATCAGTGCCAACCAATGCTGCCAATCAGTGCAAGCCAATGCTGCCAATCAGTGCCAACTAATGCTGTCTATCAGTGCCAACCAATGCTGTCAATCAGTGCAAACCAATGCTGCCTATCAGTGCCAACCAGTACTGCCTATCTGTGCCAGTGCTGCTTATCAGTGCCAACCAATTCTGCCTATCAGTGCCAACCATTGTAAACCAGTGCTGCCTATCAGTGCAAACCAGTGCCGCCTATCAGTGCCAACCAATGCTGCCTATCAGTGCCAGTGCTGCTTATCAGTGCCAACCAATGCTGCCTATCAGTGCCAGTGTTGCCTATCAGTGCCAACCAATGTTGCCTATCAATGCCAACCAGTACTGCCTATCTGTGCCAGTGCTGCTTATCAGTGCCAACCAATTCTGCCTATCAGTGCCAACCAGTGCTGCCTATCAGTGCAAACCAGTGCTGCCTATCAGTGCCAACCAATGCTGCCTATCAGTGCCAACCAATGCTGTAAATCAGTGTCAACCAATGCTGTCAATCAGTGCCAATCAATGCTGCCTATCAGTGCTGCCTATCAGTGCCCATAAGTGCTGCCCATCAGTGCTGCATATCAGTGCCCATCAGTGCTGCCTATCAGTTCCAATCAGTGCTGACAATTAGTGCCCATCAGTGCTGCCAGTCAGTACCCATCAGTGCTGCCAATCAGTGCCAACCAATGCTGCCAATCAGTGCCAACAAATGCCAATCAGTGCCAACCAATGCTGCCTATCAGTGCCAACCAGTACTGCCTATCCGTGCCAGTGCTGCTTATCAGTGCCAACCAATTCTGCCTATCAGTGCCAACCATTGCAAACCAGTGCTGCCTATCAGTGCAAACCAGTGCTGCCTATCAGTGCCAACCAATGCTGCCTATCAGTGCCAGTGCTGCTTATCAGTGTCAACCAATGCTGCCTATCAGTGCCAACCAGTACTGCCTATCTGTGCCAGTGCTGCTTATCAGTGCCAACCAATTCTGCCTATCAGTGCCAACCAGTGCTGCCTATCAGTGCCAACCAGTGCTGCCTATCAGTGCCAACCAATGCTGCCTATCAGTGCTGCATATCAGTGCCCATCGGTGCTGCCTATCAGTGCCCATAAGTGCTGCCCATCAGTGCTGCCAATCAGTGCACATCAGTGCTGCATATCAGTGCCCATCAGTGCTGCATATTAGTGCCCATCAGTGCTGCCTATCAGTGCCAATCAGTGCTGACAATTAGTGCCCATCAGTGCTGCCTATCAGTGCCACCTACCAGTGCCCATCAGTGCTGCCAGTCAGTGCCCATCAGTGCTGCCTATCAGTGCCCATCAGTGCTTCCAGTCAGTGCTGCCTATCAGTGTCCATCAGTGCTGCCAATCAGTGCTGCCAATCAGTGCTGCGAATCAGAGCCTATCAGTGCCCATAAGTGCTACCAATAAGAGCCCATCAGTGATGCATATCAGTGCCCATCAGTGCCACCTATCAGTGCCAATCAGTGCCCATTAGTGCCAATAAGTGCTGCCTATCAGTGCCACCTATCAGTGCACATCGGTGCTACCAATTAGTGCCCATCAACACTGCCAATCAGTGCTGCCTATCAGTGCCCATCAGTGCTGCCTTAGCAGGGATGGTGGAAACCCCTCTACCGATAATTGCAATACAAATTACCTTCAAGTGCAACAACTTTTTAGTTGGGAGGTTCACACCATTATAGCACTTTGGATTTTTGATTTTTTAGAGTGTTACACTTAATTGTATATGTTTTAGTTACAGTTATAATGTGAATTTTTTGCACTTGAAGTTAATTTCCCACCACCCCTGCTAAGTCCATGTCTTTATGGACCTTGCTTTGTGCTCTGGTGCGCAGTCATTTTGAAAGGGGCCATCCCCAAACTGTTCCCTCAAAGTTGAGAGCATGAAATTGTCCAAAATGTCTTGGTATGCTGACGCCTTAAGAGTTCCCTTTTCTGGAACTAAGGGGCCAAGCCCAACCCCTGAAAAACACCCCCACACCATAATCCCCCCTCCCCCAAATGATTTGGACCAGTACACAAAGCAAGGTACATAAAGACATGGATGAGCGCATTTGGGGTGGAGGAACTTGACTGACCTGCAAAGAGTCCTGACCTCAACCCGATAGAACACCTTTGGGATGAATTCGAGTGGAGACTGCGAGCCAGGCCTTCTTGTCCAACATCAGTGCCTGACCTCACAAATGCCCTTCTGGAAGAATGGTCAAACATTCCCATAGACACACTCCTAAACCTTGTGGACAGCCTTCCCAGAAGAGTTGATACTTTTATAGCTGCAAAGTGTGGGCCAACTCAATATTGAACCCTACGGACTAAGACGGCATTAAAGTTCATGTGCGTGTAAAGGCAGGTGTCCCAATACTTTTGACAATATATATGTATGTATGTGTGCTTGAGCTTTCGGGTGCACACCCTAATGCAATAGGCTGCGCACGCCTATGCTAGTCGATAATAGCTTGTAGAATCTTGACTGCTTTATTGGGCAGAACACAGCCTTTTTATACACATTTAACACAAGGGGTTAGATAACGAGGTAGGGCTGACTCATGGACAATCCCCCCCTCCCCTCTAGCAAAAACTTAAAAGACAATAATATAATTAACATGTCAATTAACACAACACTTAAGGCAGACCTGGTGACCAGACAGTTCGTCTCTGCAGGTTAATGTGATCAGCTCTTTCAAGAATCATGTATTGTTCAGAATAAACAACTGAGAATAGTCTTTGGGCAAGTTCAAAAAAATAAAAGATTAATATAGAAATACCAAATAACAGGGTGAATGTGGACAGAAAAAGGTCCTTGCAGCCAGTGTCCACGACAACAAGGAACAGCGTCTGGTGCTGGAGGCCATGGATAAACTATGTGATTAAAATGGTGTAAAGAAAAGTGTTTTCGCTCAATATGATATGGCATAATGCACCAAGTACTGTAATTTAAAGGCTGTTTCCACCTTTGTGGCCAAATTTGAAAAACGGCCACAGCATATTGTGATAAACATATGTATTGTCTGCTGACTTTTAGTCAGCCACAGGTAATTGTTTACCCTCCAGCCTTAAAGTGGTTGTAAAAGCAGAAGTTTTTTTTTTATCTTAATGCATTCTCAGCCCCCCTAATACTTACCTGAGCCCCATCGTGATCCAGCGATGTCCACAAGTGCCTCGGCCATCCAGCACTCTCCCTCCTGATTGGCTGAGACAAAGTCTGTTAGCCAATCAGAAGAGAGAGGGGGCGGGGCCGAAACAATGGCTCCGTGTCTGAATGGATACACAAAGCTATTGCTTGGGTGCCCCAATACCAAGAGCACCGAAGAGGGTCCAGATCTGGGCTGCTCTGTGCAAAACCACTGCACAGAGCAGGTAAGTGTGACACGTTTGTTATTTTTATAGAAAAAAAACAAGACTTTACAATCATTTTAAGCTGGTCAAAGATGGGGTGAATCAAACCAGCCAAATTTTGATCCATGCTCAATGGCTGAATGAAAAAGAATTAAATCATCTATGGCGAACTTTAAAGGAGTTGTAAAGACAAAAAGTTTTTTTATCTTAATGCATTCTATGCATTAAGATAAAAAACCTTTTGTGTGTAGCAGCCCCCCCCAGCTAGGGTTGCCACCTCATCCCTTTAAAACCAAACACATATCAATTACACAGGTTCTGTGGCTGATTAAGGTGGTAACTAAACTCGCTTGGTACCTTATCTGCATTAAATGAGCCTCAGAACCTGTGTAATTAATATTTGTTCGGGTTTAAAGGGATGAGGTGGCAACCCTACCCCAGCACCCTCTAATACTTACCTTGAGCCCCTTCTCTATTCAGCGATGTCCACGATTCCATCCGGGACTCTGTTCCTGATTGCTTTGGGGCATAGCCAAGGTGCCATTGGCTCCTGCGGCTGTCAATCAATGTTAGTTAGCCAATCAGGGGAGGGGAGGCAGGGCCAGGAAGGTGCTCTGTGTCTGAATGGATACACAGAGCGCTGACTCGGCTCGGGTGTCCCCATAGCAAGCTGCTGGTCTATGGGGGCACTCGTCAGGAGGAAGGGGCCAGGGGCAGCGAAGAGGGACCCGAGTAGATGAGGATCTGGTCTGCTCTGTGCATATCCACTGCAACAGGGCAGGTAAGAATAACATGTTTGTTGTTTTTTTTTTAAAGCAAGACTTTACAATCACTTTAAGCTAGGTATACACTAGTAGATTTTCGAGCGAAGATTCCTACAAAAAAATCTCAGTATAGTCAACAACTTGACAAATGTCATTTGAAATTTTGATTGCTTTTAACATTTGATTTTGGAATTAATGTAATTTCCCATACAAACCCACATACACAGAAAAAAGTTAATTCTAGAAATATTTTCAATCCTGCTCCTTCAAATTTCCTCCTCACTATGGTTAGAAACAAACATCAATTTCACCCCACTAATGATTAGAAAATTTAACAATGCTCTTATGGAAAATAAACATTCTCATTCAAAAATCTGCTGGTGTATACCCAGCTTTACAAATAAAACCAAGGAATTTCCAATCGAATTGACCTGTCTAACAGTATGTGTTAAAAAAACACATGTATTCTGATGGATAGATGAAGAGCAGGTGACTGGAGGGCACCCAACCCTCCTTAAAGGCGCAGGAACACACTGAACACCCAGCATACATGTGCTCCCACAGTGGAGACTCTTAAAAGTTAGAGGTAGGGTCTGTAGGATACAGGGTGCCTTGCTGGGGCCTGCAGCTTACGCATGTATTTGCAAATGTGTGTAGCCTAAACCCCTGTTTTTAACGCATACTGTCAGACAGGTCAATTCGGTTGGTCGCAGGCTAGATGGTAAGTTGAGCCTGGAAATTCCTTGGTTTTATTTGACATACATTTGCCCTTCCAGTGCTCCTTGCTGTGAAGACCAGTTATAGGTGGGGGCAGTGACCTTTTTTTGTATACCCAGCTTTAAGTTGGTCATACACTATGCAAATTGTATCCAGTTCCTGATAAAGCAGCCACAATTTGCTCTGTGGGTGGCCCTCTTGCCACCCTCCCATCCCAACACCCTTCAATTAAAAAATGCAATCAGATGCAGCTGCTGTTTAGAAAGTACCAGCTGTCAGAATACAATAGCTAGAGTGGGGAATTCATCCATTTGTGCTGTTTAACGTTGATGGAGGAACCTGTTCAATTTTTGAAAAAAGAAATTCTAATAGTGTGTAGCCAGTTTAGTGCACATCTGCATAAACACTGGAGGTAAGACAATTAACACCTCTATAATGTGGTCCAGGATTTTTGGGCAAATGGTTTCCTCTTATCTGTCTGCAGAATGCACAAAGCTTTGTTGGGTGCTTTATTTATGCCACAGCGGACATAAATGTATAGAAAAGATACATTTATATGTTATAGAAGTACTTAAATATGTTAAGAAATACTTAAAATGAAAAATGTACAAGGATCATTTTTACTATATGTTGTCAGGATTACAGACAGTATGCAGACATGTGGGACACTAGAAAATATTATATATACAATACCAATACCCCAAGGTTTGGTATCTAATGGATTGCCTCAATTAGAGGAGAATTTTAGAAGCAGGTGTTACTAAATGCACTTGGGGGAGGTCATACATAGATGGTGTATATTACATGAAAGCACATTATCTCCCTGTGCTCGGTTTCCTTAGAGAACATTTGTCAGGGTCTGTTGACACCTGTACTTTAAAAGAAACGGGTAAATAAACGGAGATAGTGAGTCAATAGGAGTTTGCTATTATTGGCGTTGGCTTTTGCTGTTATTTGTTGTTGATGGAAGACAGTACAAAGTGAGAAAAATGTATTAATTAGTTAATATTGGAAAATGTTGCTCCAAAAGCACAGCACCATTTTCACACTGGGCAAACAGAACCACTATACCTTACTCAGATTTAAATATTTACAATTTTAAGAAAAAAGACATAAGAACACTTCTGAGTAATAAATAATTCCAACTTCCGATTAGTGATTCTTAGCTCATGAATGGCTTTTTTTCCAGAATATCCTCTCCAGTAGTTTAGCTGCAAATTCCTGACATGACTTTTAGCAATTCACAGCTAAATTCCATTTCCATTTAATGGAAAGAATGTTTATTTTGGAACGATTTGAAATCCACATCATATTCACATTTGAAATCACTTGTTCTACAGGGGCATTGCTTCCAGGGTTACATAGGATTAGCTGGATTAGCATCCGAAGCTGATTATATGGTACCATTCTTTCACTGAGGTGGGAAAAGACTTAACTCTATTTGTTAACCTGAGTATACACACAGTTTTTCAGTTTTTTTTTTTTTTTTTATTCAACGCTACGGGCGGAAACGAGGGGTGAAGCGCAAGCCAAACGCGGACCACGGTACCGTTTAACACCCATCCATATCTGCTGGATTAGCTTAGTGCCGGCTTTAAGGCACTTTTAAATGTGAGTGTACATCTATTGGTTTTTATCTATATAAAAGTTTTAAATATACTGCGCAATGATCGTTTATCCATTACCTTACATGAGGAAAATTTAAGCATAGCTGGTGAGCAGTGATACTAAGGTGGAGTGATACTAAGGTGGAGTGGTTATCCCATGAATGAACCAAAGGCGCATCATTTAACAAGTTCTGGTGAGTGGCCAATCTATAAGGTGGTGGTGTGTCACAAAGTCACATATGAATAGAAGAGACACAGGAGCACGATAAGAACACAGTTACAACGATTGATAGAAGATTTTTTGATTCTCATCTTGGGGACCTTGAAATGTATAATGCACAAGTCAACTAATTTGATTTATGGTTTTGTTTGTTTTGGAATTTTTCTTTGTGATTTTTACACAGACGATGGCTATTGGTATATATGCACGTGTTAGTTAATTTGATTCATGTTTTTTGTTTTTTTGTGACCTTCACACAGAAGTAGGGTACTGTAATATTTAGAAGATACTGTCGCATGATGTAAAATATTTTTTATGACATAATATTAGAAATAGATATATAACATTGTGAGTGGTGGAGATATATGAGCAACGCCACTAGGACTTTGCTGTCTGATCTGCAGCTTTTACCCTGTATAACTGTTCCTGTAATCCTTATCTGATACCTGTCTTTGATCCAGCTTACTCTGACTATGCTTGCTATCCATTATCCTGACCCCGGCTTGCCTTATTGACTCTGCCTTAATCTCTCCGCTGCTTGATATCCTATTGCCAAACCTTGCCTGCATCCTGACCATTCCCTGCCTAACATCTATGTCTGCATCTGATCATCTGTTACCAACCCGGCGTGTCTGACCACGCATCCTGTATCGCCTCTGTTCTGCATGCACCTGCCTAGTCCCTGTTTCCTACTGCCACCAGTCTGGAATCTGCTGACCTGCCAACGCCTGCCGTTTAATCTGCTGGCCCACTCTAGTGACACATCAACCACACGGAAGACGATCTAGGCACCCATAAACTAACACGCTTTTGCAACCACTATTACAACATTGGTGGTCCCTGAGCAGGGGTTGTACAAGAAGCCTTTCCTCTGAACATCAGGCTCAACCGTCAGGTACGTGACAAAGAGATACCTGGAATACCCTGTTCATGGTATCGACCACTACACGCCAATACATATGTAATTTTGGGCATCTCCAGAGCATATGTATGAAATTGCCGTTATCCCATTTACATCTAGAGGACTCAGGTGTTGGTCTCAGACCCATGACATGCAACTTATGAGGGGTATAGTATACCTGCAACAGAATATATATAGCATTTTGGACTTTAACATCAGTAGTAACCCGTTCTATTCAGGCCACCACAATTAGTATTTTTGATATTAGCAGAAAGCCCGACTATTCTGTTAGTAATTTCAAAAAGTATTATTACATCTATTATATTAGGGTTTGAGGTGCTCACCCTCAATTTGCAAAAAAATCTACTAGCTTGGTTTTACCTGAAACCTGACAGTTACTACCCTGGTTATTGAAAAGTACATATCTGGCAAGCCCAGGAAATCATCTCTGATGACAATGGTTGGGTGAATTTATTGGAAGAGTTAAATATGGAGCTGTAGCAACGTCTGCCTGTAACTCCTCTATTCATTTTGTACTAGAACTTTGTAATTAGTGGGACTGCTTTAGCAGTCCCACTATTGTTATTGGATTTTATTTATTTTTATTCTTTAATTTTATTCCGTACATTTTTTGGCTCTGCGTAACTTCTGCATACTTTCAGCTATTAAAACCATTCAACTATTAAAATGTTCGTCTCTTTCAGCTGATGATGGGACTTTTTCAACTTTTTTTCTACCATTTATACTTTTTAAAATATTAAGCTTTTTATCACTTTTTTTTAACATTGAAGTCAATGGGAGCATGCTTCAGATCCTTAAAATCTTCTTCCGCTCCCAAAAGTTTCAGCTCCTTCATACTTTCACCTACAGACGCCAAACAAACTTTAAAATGTTCACAAAATATTCAGCTATCTGGCTATCTTTTCAGTTTGATATCTTTTACAGTTTTTGTGAAAAGCTTTTTATTTAGAGGTCATTTCAGGAAATTTTAGCCATTAATCAGAGTGTACTGTGTTGCTTTTGTTGCCATGGTTACCAAAGCTTCTGTTATACACAGGGGGGAGGTGGCTGCAGCATCTCAGCTCCAATTACAGAGCCCGGGGGAGGGGACAGACACACCATGTACTGATTTATAATAGAGGAATATGATGGGGCAGTTTTGATGGTGGCAATATGATGGGGCAGTTTTGAATGCACAATTCTGACGGGGCAGTTTTGATGGTGGCAATATGATGGGGCAGTTTTGATGGAGCAGTTTTGATGGGGCAATTCTGATGGGGCAGTTTTGATGGTGGCAATATGATGGGGCAGTTTTGATGGGGCAATTCTGATGGGGCAGTTTTGATGGTGGCAATATGATGGGGCAGTTTTGATGGTGGCAATGTGATGGGGCAGTTTTGATGGTGGCAATATGATGGGGCAGTTTTGATAGTTACAATTTTGATGGGGCAATTCTGATGGGGCAGTTTTGATGGCAATATGATGGGGGCAGTTTTGCTGGGGGCCATTTTAGCAATTCAGCTATTCAGCATTCCCACGCATTTTCCCCAGGGAATGCATTTTCTAGTTTATTTTTATTCTTTAATTTTATTCCGTACGTTTTTTGGCTCTGCGTAACTTCTGCATACTTTCAGCTATTAAAACCATTCAACTCTTAAAATGTTCATCTCTTTCAGCTGATGATGGGACTTTTTCAACTTTTTTTCTACTATTTATACTTTTTAAAATATTAAGCTTTTTAACACTTTTTTTAACATTGAAGTCAATGGGAGCATGCTTCAGATCCTTAAAATCTTCTTCCGCTCCCAAAAGTTTCAGCTCCTTCATACTTTCACCTACAGACGCCAAACAAACTTTAAAATGTTCACAAAATATTCCGCTATCTGGCTATATCTTTTCAGTTTGATATCTTTTACAGTTTTTGTGAAAAAGCTTTTTGTTTAGTGGTCATTTCAGGAAATTTTTGCCATTAAATAGAGTGTACTGTGTTGCTTTTGTTGCCATGGTTACCAAAGCTTCTGTTATACACAGGGGGGAGGTGGCTGGAGCATCTCAGCTCTGATTACAGAGCCCGGGGGAGGGTACAGACACACCATGTACTGATTTATAATAGAGGAATATGATAGGGCAGTTTTGATGGGGACAATTTTGATGGAGCAGTTTTGATGGGGACAATTTTGATGGAGCAGATTTGATGGGACAATTCTGATGGAGCAGTTTTGATGGTGGCAATATGATGGGGCAGTTTTGATGGTGGCAATATGATGGGGCAGTTTTGATGGGGCAATTCTGATGGGGCAGTTTTGATGGTGGCAATATGATGGGGCAGTTTTGATGGGGACAATTTTGATGGGGCAATTCTGATGGGGCAGTTTTGATGGCAATATGATGGGGGCAGTTTTGATGGTGGCAACATGATGGGGCAGTTTTGATGGTGGCAATTTGATGGGGCAATTCTGATGGGGCAGTTTTGATGGTGGCAATATGATGGGGCAGTTTTGATGGGGCAATTCTGATGGGGCAGTTTTGATGGTGGCAATATGATGGGGCAATTTTGATGGAGCAATTCTGATGGGGCAGTTTTGATGGCAATATGATGGGGCAGTTTTGCTGGGGGGCATTTTAGTAATTCAGCTATTCAGCATTCCCACGCATTTTCCCCAGGGAATGCATTTTCTAGTTATGGCTTCACAATTCATTCTAGAATGACTATATAACCCCTTCATGACTAGAGCATTTTTTAACTGCCAATTGCTCAGTCATGCAACACTGTACTCAAACTACAATTTTATAATTTTTTTTCACACAAATAGAACTTTCTTCTGGTGGTGTTTAATCACTGCTAGGTTTTTTCGTTTTTGCTATAAAATGAAAAAAATACCAAAAAGTTTGAAAAAAACCCACATTGTTCCAAATTTCTGTTTTAAAAATTTGCAAATAAATGAACTTTTTTCTTAAATTTAGTAATTTTGTAATTTGGTAAAGATAACCCAAATCGGTGTATATTGTTTAGTCTGTGTGAAAGTCAACAGTCCAAGGTATTTAGTAAGAGGCATGGTAAGTTGTAATTCTTTGTCACAATTTTCTGGAAAATTAAGAAATTAAATAAAATGTGTGTTTTTCCACATACTGTCACCAGTACAGTGTTGTCAGTGTGGCAGTGATCAGGGACACTGACTGGTGAAAACATGAAAGAAAAAAAAATTATTTTTTTTTTTATTACATTTTTGAAACTTTTATTTATTTATTTATTTTTTTCCATACTTTCATCAGAGTAGTTAAGTATCACCACAGTGAACTTTATCCCTGACCTATTTGGTGTGTTCCTTGGCCTTATCTGGGGTCCCTAACTGGCGCCCCAGGCCCCTCCTTTTCGGCGAGTGCCCCAAAGGAAAGCCCCTTTCCATGGGGGCACCTGTAAGTGCTTGCTCCCGAGACGCCCAGTCTGTGTCTATTGACACAGACTGAGTGAATCGGCCTCGCCCCCCCCGCTTCCTTGTCATATTTGATTGATAGCAGCGGGAGCCAATGGCTGCGGCTGCTATCAATCTATCCAATGGGGAGGGAGGCAGTGGCGAGAGTGGCTGTTCTTGCGCACATCGCTGGATTGGATCTGGCTCAGGTAAGGGGGAGGGGGGCTGGGAGGCTCCTGCAGCACAGAAGGTTTTTACCTTAATGCGTCAGGGTAAAAAACCTTGTGCCTTTAGAACCACTTTAACTGTCATGACTAGCCGTCAGGTACCCTAGCCACCCAGTTTCACCGGGGAGGGGATAGTGTGCATGTGCTCGGCGATGTACCAGTATGTTGCCCAACCTGACTGTGCCCCCTGCTAACAGAATATGTACTGTTAGTGGCAGCAAGTGGTTAAAAAACAACCTAATTAAAGTATAAGAACATTCCATGGATTTAAAAATATAATAACATTTTACAGTATAAAATGCAAACCTACCTTACAATATGACTAAAGTTAAATTTTTGTCTGACTCATACTTCTTGAAAAATGACTGGTGCTTTGTGTATACATTGCACTCCTGTGTTTCCTGGATGCTATGTGTTTTGTAACACATGCCCTATCACTATTAGCAACTGTGAATAATACCTGGCACAGTTTACTTGCTGCCTGGGCTGTTAAAGTCAGTAAGAATTTATTTAGCAAACATTTGTTTCTCTGTTTGTCTCAACATTACACATGCAAGAGAAACAAATAAAGATGTGATAATGATGCACATAAACTTAACTTGACTTCAAAGTCCTGATTTGAGCGCTCCAATGGAATCAGGCAAAGATTTTTAAACAGGAACAGGCCAGTGTGCAGAGAGATGACAATGAAGAGCAGAACTTGCTACAAAGTTTCCACAATTCATGATCAATTCCCTTAAAAGAAAAAACAAAAAACAAACACTCAAGTGATATCAACAGCTATTGTGCAAGTCAAAAGTATAGAAAAAGTTTACAAACATGGTATGCATTTACTTACCTGCTATAGGGGACATGGGAGAAAAAGGACCGTCTTGGAAACCTACAGGTTCATGCCAGTAACAGTTAGGCAAGTCGGTATTGGAAGCGTACATTGACACCCATAAAATGTATGTTTTCCTTATGGAGAAGAGGGGTTGTTAATCAGCAATTGCCTGAAAAGTTCTGCAGCGTTAGATGCATGTTCACTACCTACTCTGGGGTCTGTGGGAGATTATGGACCACTGTGGCAACCTTAAAGCAATAGTAAACTAGCGGGTATGCCATTCCTGCAGAGGAAAACAGTGTAGACAAATCCGCGCTTGATAAGTGGGGCTGCACCGATACCACTTTTTTATCACAGAGTACAAGTACTGATACTTTTTGTTCAAGTACTCTCCGATACTGATTACCAATACTTTTTTAATGTTACATGACAGTGGCACTAATATGCAGCACTGATGAGCACTGATAGGTGGCACTGATCTACACTGATAAGGCGTGAACTGTGTCAGTAGTTTTCTTTTTTTACAATTTATATATCTTTTTAAATGCTTTCTAATTTTATTTATTATTTTTAACATTTTTCTTTTAAATATTTATTTATTACCATTTTTCTTTTTTTTTTTAATCAACCCTGTTGGTGGGGGGGCTTTGGTGAGATATATTTAACCCCTGACAACTCCCCTTTGAGACAGGGAAATGGACTGAGGACACAGATTCCCCAGTCCCTTTCTCTGTAGCCTCAGCTGCACTGAAGATGAATGGACAAGATGAATGTTCATTCATAAACTGAGGCATCGTAGATACAGTTTTTTATTGTTTTTTAAAATGTAATTATTTTAATACTTTTAAATATTTATTTATTACAATTTTTTCTTTTTTAATCAACCCTGTTGGGGGGGTGCTTTGGTGAGATATCAGGGGACCCCTAACATTTCCCCTTTGAGCCAGTGAAATGGACTGAGGACACAAATTCCCCAGTCCCTTTCTCTGGCAGCCGCGGGAGGGAGAGGAGGAGGAGCGGCTGTCAGAAAAGCTATACAGGGAGATCTGTGCTTGTAACTGCCCCCACCGCCGCACCGATCATCTGTGAGGCTGTCCGGCCCCCCTGCTACACTGAGGATGCCGGGTGTACCGGCCTCCTGACAGGTATTCGGTCAAGCATCAGAGCATTTAGTATCGGTATCTGTGTAACCCGGTATCTGTGCAACTCAAAAAGCAGCTTGCTAAAAAATTGTAATACCAATTCTTGTAATATATGTGTCAAAGCAGCGCTATAGATCAAACAAATAATGTGCAAATAATTGCAATATGAAACAAAGAATGAAGTGCAGAAAGTGTAATATGGAACAGCAAACTATAAGTGCAATATGAGAAAATATTTAAACATGCATGTTCCAATAAGAAACAGTAGACAAAGTGCCAGAGAGTGCAATATGGAACAACATTCAATAAATTGCGGATATACATGCAACATTTAACCGTGCATAAAAGTAACAACAAATGTGAAAACAAACACGGTGCAAGCATAAACATCCTTATGCCATAAATAAAAAGGAAATTGTGAAGTCCATAGTGAGAACAAAGATCATTAGCCTGTGTTCTTCCAAACTATACTATATATTCCAACTGTAAAGAAATCCACCACTGGCTAGGAATAATCATCATGCCTCTTACCAGAAAAGATGGGCCAAAGTTTATAATGGGCAAAAGCGCATGTAGCACAGGCTGGGTGGTCAGCAAGAAAAATGATGGTCATCACTCCACAGTCAATTCCAATGGAATGCCAGGAAAGAAATACGAATCTCCATTGTGGAGTCCATAATAAACATCAAAGTTTATTGAAAGCTTGCAGGGTTCACTGACAAGCTTCACAGCAGGGAGGATCAGCAGGCGGATAGTGTAAAGCATGGAGCACTAGATGGTGCTTTAATATAAGCTTACTAGTAGGTAAAAATACAAAAACAAGAGTTTACTACCACTTTAAGGCCTACATTGGTCACAAATGGGTCAATGTGAGAAGCCTTCAGTAAGGCTCACAAAACCTGTGATGAAGATCAATAATATATTTATATGTATTATATGACCCAAAATCATATGTGAGCTACTGTGTCCAAAAAATCCCTGACACGCTACCGCAACAATCATCCCCGGTTGAGTTGGTAAAGTAATAACTCCATATCGGCTGTCATAATACTAATATTCACAGCATTTCCATTGACACACAGAGCGCAGCTTGGCCCCGCCCCTGACTCCCGCTTTACTGGCTATGATTGAATGTAGTAAGAACCAATGGCTCCCATTGCTGTCTCTGAGCTAATGAGGAGGGAGAGAGCTTCTGCACAGCACTAGATCGAGATCGGGCTCAGGTAAATATTTAGGGTGACTGGGGGTGCTGCTTGCAGAAGGTTTTTTACCTTAATCCATAGAATGCATTATGGTAAAAAAAAAAAAAAACTTTCTGGCTTTAGAACCACTTTAATGTTTCTGAAAATGTTTCGAGAGTGCTTTGGTAATATTACCATTTTGTATTTTCCTACTATAAACTTGGACTTGCAAAATATGACTTTGGATTTTTGTGCGGTGTTGTTGTTCAAATAATACCTGGAAAAAATAGAAGTGGAATTTTATCTCTTTTCACGTATGTAAAAATGGACTATACCTGGGGGAACAAAGATATTAAAACGTGTCCTGGGGGGGGGCGTGGCCGGACGCTGACCAAGCTGGACGTGTGATTTCCTCGCTCCTCACGGACCTGCTTTGAGATCGCATTTCCTGGGGACACAGCTCCACTCTGATGGGCAAGAACAGAGCCAGCAAAACACCAAGACAAGGGGGTACCTCCGGACGCTCTAATTCGCGGGGTCCCCGATCCAATCTTGCTTCTCGCCGCTCCCGGACTCCGCCATGCTAGACATGGACTGCATCGCCTTCATCCAGAGGCCTGGGAGGAGAATCGGGCAGCTGCGGAGGCTCCAGCGGATGTCTCAGTGAGCGGTATGATTACCCGCAGCAGACCCGCTACCAAAACCTTAGCTCCACCGATGAGGTCCGGTCCTACTTCATCTCCCCATGGAGAAAACTCCCCGCCATCTTGCGGCCTACACACTGCGCCGCTACAAACAGCTCCAGGGGTGAGTCTCTCTTTGATCCCCCCCTCTTGCTGCTCACCCTACCCACGAACAGGACTCACTCTCCCTGCGGGGCACCCCTCCTGCCTTCCAACACTGGGGACTGTCTCCTGATCTCCAGCAGAGCCGCTAACAATCCCTGCCGTGGCTGTGGCCTACTTCTCCAGCCACCCTAACCCTATCCTCTGCCCCAGGCTCCCCAAAGCCACAGAGGCCTCTCCGTTCCCGCGAATCCAGCACCGCGGCCTTGACTGGAGAGCCCCCACCATCATCTCCTGGCCCGCACATGAGCCCCGCAAGGGAATGGTTTGAACCCTGGGCCCCCCCTTCGCAGCCCCTGGCTCACCAGCAGCCCCTACCCAAGATACCCTCCATCCTCACAGCAGATGAGCTGATCTCTTGGCGACTACAACTACACTCACTGCCCACAAAAGCAGACTTTAAAACGCTGATTTCTGAGGTCAAAGAAGCCTGCCGCAGCGAAATTAAGACTCTCTAAGCAGATTTTCGCCAACTGGCCACACAGGTAGAAGACCTAGATGAAGACCTGCAAGCCACTAAACTCACAGTCCATCGAACTCAATCCCATCAAACAGATGATCGATATATGCTCCGTGACATGCAACGTCACTTGGAAGATCTGGACAATCGCAATCGCCGCAACAATATTAGGATTCGGGGGCTCCCGGAGTCTTCTGGTCCAGAAGACCTACATTCGATTCTACAAACAATTTTCAAAAATTTGCTGGGAGTCCCTACTTCCATGCACAATGAAATGGACAGGGCCCACAGAGCTTTAAGGCCTAAAGCAAGGCTCGGGCAATTAAACCTATCCTTGTGTATGGCACCCCAATTCAACTTTTCCCTGATCTTATATGGATCACTCTGCAGAAGCATAGGCTGCTCCAGCCACTCCTCCACTCTCTACAAGACAACAACATCAGCTATCGATGGGGGTTCCCATTTAGCCTCACAGCTACACATGCCGGCAAGACGGCGACGCTTCGAGTTCCTGAGGACCTTCTTTTTTCTGTGAGACTCTCACTGTCCCTACCCCAGATCTCCCAGGATGGGACATTATCCCCCCCCCCCCCCATCGACCGGCTGGCAAAAAGTTCTGGCCAAGCGTAGAAGACAACCCCCAGATGGCCCTCGGATGAGCCCCAAACACCGGCCTACATGAACATTACTACTGGCCTCCTTGATTCACCTCTTTTTTTTTTCCCATAGTAGACGGGCCCGCTCCGGAAGGGACACACTGACCGGGCACAGTTTGATATACTTAGCTTTGGTTTGTGTGTTGACTATATTAACTAGGTATTCGCCCCTAGGTGTTTAGTCCCTTCTACTAGGAGCCGGATCCTGTCCCTCCTGGACATTATGTCCTCTGAGGTCTGGACCGTCAGGTCAAGGTTTTGACCTCTCTGGAGTCTGGTCCAGACCCGGACGACCTTAAGTTGGTGGTTCATAGCCTGCCTGTTTTTGCCCACAGGTTCAGAATGTTTGATTTACTTATAACGACTAGTATTGTCCCCTAGCCTTTGTTTAAATATTTAACAGTTTGATCTCTTAGCGGGTCCTAGATCATAGGTACCGATTAGACTTTTTCCCGGTACTACCCGCCTCGTTTAGTTAGTGATTTAATAGTCCCCCTGTAATTATCACTTACACCCTTCGTTCTTGATAGACGATGGGGGTAACATGGGACTTTTACTTATTGTGTTGATTATGGTACACTCAGTTTTTTTTGTTTACCTGTTCTTTTCTTTTTCCTTCCTCTTCTTTTCTTTCCCATGGCTCGTCTCTCCTGGGCCCCTGAGTTACTCCTTGGATGGAGGGGACTGTCCCTGGTCTTGGAACGCATCTCCCTGGGCTCATAGGCCAGATAAGTATACCGCACCACGATACATGCCTCTTTATCATTTCTCGTCCACACTTAAACCACAACATGGTACGAATACACTCACATAATGTAAATGGCCTTAACTCTAATTTTAAACATCAATTAGCACTACGAAGTTTCAAGGACTCTGGCGTGGAGGTCATTTTTATACAAGAAACACACTTTAACAAAACAGGCACTCTGGCGTTTGGGTCGCGATTATTCCCCACGGGATACCTTGCCTCTAGCACTAAAAAGAAAGCAGGGGTGGCCATCTTGATTAAAAAGGGATCTCCGTTCACTCCCACTTCCTCTTACTCTGACCCTCATGGTCGTTTTTTGATCCTTAGTGGCAGATGGCAACAATCTGACATAACTTTCTGCAACATTTATGCACCAAATGTGAATCAGATGCCCTTTGTGACTAAGGTTTATAACCGTCTTTTCCGCACTAAACATTCCTTTTTAGTCGTAGGCGGAGATTTTAACCTCCCGTTCTCCCCCACTTCGGATAGAACATCCCTCACCAAAAAAATCCCCTCTGCGCATCTTTCCAAACAATCTCAACAATTTCATCAGGTCACTCGTAAATTTGCTCTGTTTGATGCATGGCGCGTAGAACACCCAGTGGACCGTCAATACTCCCAATACTCTCACCCATTTAGCACACATGCTCGTCTAGACTACTTTTTTGTTAATGCTCCCTCCTTGCGTGCGATCGCGGACATAAATATCCTACCTATGTCATGGTCTGATCATGCGCCAATCTCTTTGACACTTAAACTGCACCCTTCTAAAATCAAACACTGCCATTGGCAGCTAAAGACTTCCTCTTGAAAGATCTCACATATAGGTTGGAAATTGAGAAAACTTTAAAACTATACTTTGTAGAAAATAATACCCCTGAGATCTCTGCAGGAACCCTCTGGGAGGTACATAAGACTGTTATAAGAGGACAATGCATTTCAATCTCCACAGCTTGGAAGAAAAACACCACACTATTGAGACAACAGACGGTACAGCGCTTGCAGGAGCTAGAATCCAGGCTCATAAACTCATCCTCAATCCGTTTATTGAGGGAAATTATACGGCTCAGAGCTACACTCAAAAGTATAGACATAGGCAGAGTAGAGAAAGCCCTTCAGAGATTACGCCAGCTATACTATGATAAAGGCAATAAGGCCCACACCCTGTTAGCACGTAAACTCCGGGAAAATACACACACGTCGGCCCCCCCAAACTCTACAAGACCCAACAGGTACCCTTCACTCCCATGCTGACCGTATTGCTCAATTACTTAGGGACTACTATTCAGATCTCTATAATAACCCTTCCATACCGAATTTACCTATCCAAGATACTTTTACAGAACATGTCAGGACTTATCTTGCCACCAGTGGGGTGTCCACTTTATCATCAGAGGCCCTACACTCCCTTAACTCCCCTATTACTGACGAGGAAATTTCTGACACTCTAAAACACCTCCCAAATAATAAGGCTCCGGGTCCTGATGGCCTTCCTTATGAGTATTACAAGACATTCCTACCTACCCTACTGCCACATATGGTTTGTTTATTTAACGGTTTTATGGGCAAGGAAGAAATACCTAGAGACATGCAGACATCACACCTTACGCTTATACCCAAGCCCGATAAAGACCACACGCTGTGTGGGAATTACAGACCCATAGCGCTATTAAATTCAGATCTGAAAATCTTTACAAAAATACTGTCCCTCCGAGTAAATGAGGTCCTCCCCTCCCTGATCCATAAAGATCAGGTTGGCTTTGTCCCGGGTCATCAAGCAGGGGACAACACTAGAAGAGCCATCAATCTAATAGATATCATTAACAGACAAAAAAACAAAGTGCTTCTCCTTAGTCTGGATGCTGAGAAAGCCTTTGATAGGCTCAGCTGGCCTTTTATGTTCTCCCCCCTTGAGCATCTGGGCTTTCGGGGGCCGTTCCTCGCGGCGATTAGGCACCTGTATGCAACCCCAACCGCTTCTATCAAAACGCCTTTTGTGGCAACCACCTCCTTCCCTATTTCGAACGGAACTAGGCAGGGTTGTCCACTCTCGAGCCCCTGGTGGCCCAGATCCGGGGAGACCCAAATATTAAGGGGGTAATGGCTAGAGGTCGCGAATTTAAAATTTCACTGTTTGCGGACGATGTCCTCTTGACCCCGACACAGCCACATATTACTCTCCCTAACCTCCATAAACTTTTGCAGGAATATGGATCCCTATCGGGCTACAAGGTTAACCCAACTAAATTGGAAGCCCTCCCGCTTAACCTACCTTCAGTGGAGGTACACCATCTGTTGGAAAACTTTCCATATGCTTGGAAGTCACAGTCCATTAAATACTTAGGGGTGCACCTTACGCCTCGATATGAATCCCTATATAATGCAAAATTTGGACCTCTATTCGCATCCATCCGATCCCTTCTGACCAAATGGAGACACTATCCGATGTCTTGGTTTGGTCGAATCGCTTTGATCAAAATGAACGTATTACCTAAACTCCTGTACTGCTTTATGACTCTCCCAGTACCCATCCCATCGGCCCACCTCACAAAACTCCAAAATGACCTTCTAAATTTTACATGGATTTACAAACAACGCCGAATAGCTAGATCTGTAATGTTTGCTTCCAGAGGGAACGGGAGTTTGGCCTTTCCGCACCTTCAATGCTACTACTATGCTGCACAACTGAGAGCCATAACTTCTTGGGTCACTCTTCCAGCGTACAATCGCTGGACTCAGTTAGAAAAAATATGGCTGGCTCCCATTCACCCGCACAATTTATTGTGGAACGCCAGTGCCGATGCCCCCGCCTCTGCCCTACTACACACTATGCATCTCTTACGCACTCAGGAGGCGGCTAAACAATACCACCCCCCTACAATCTGAGGCCTGTCTGGTGACGGCCTTCTTTATAACACTAAATTACCTGACAGCTTAACCTCTCAGATAATCTTCCCATGGCAGCAAAGAAAATTCTTTCATTATGGACACTTGGTGGACCCGGTGTCCAGGATCTTGTTATCCTTTGACAAACTCAGAGCCAAATATGAGCTCACCCCTAGTGCTTTTTTGGCTACCTCCAGATACGGCATTATGCACTCACCATCTCCCCTACCCTCCAATTTTCCAAGCCATCCCCTTTTGAATGTTTGGTTCTATCAGGCCCCATGCAGAAAGGTCTGACTTCAGACATATATAAGATCATAAACTCATATGACATGCTTACTAGGGGTAGACATAAATACATGCATAGGTGGGAGGAACAACTTGGAGAGGAACTGACACCTGAACAATGGGCCATTATATGGAAATGGGCAGCTAGGAGCTCTATATGCACACTTTATAAAGAAAACTCATACAAGGTGCTCCTTCATTAGTACCTTACCCCATCACGTTTGCGGGCCATATACCCGTCGGCCTCAGATCGCTGCTGGAGGTGTCGCCGGGACCGGGGTACGCTATATCACATTTATTGGAGCTGTTCCTCTCTCCAGCCCTACTGGCGGGCAGTTCAGGACCTCCTTCACTGGCTATTTGAGGTAGAAATTCCTCTCTCTCCTAAATTTTTCTTATTGGGGCTCCCTCCCGCCATACTTCCAGGACTAGCCAAAAAACTGACAACGCAAATACTCACGGCAGCCAGATGTATCTTTCTGATTTGTATACCAGAATTAAAGACGTAGAGATTATGGAATCCATGACAGCCAGACTTACAGATGGATTGGATAGACACATAGCAACATGGGAGCCTTGGCGCAAGCGAATGGATCCCCCCGCGATTCCATGAAACCCCCCCCGCCTTGTAGGATGTACATACTTGGGGCCCCGGGGAGATGAGCCTTAATATATGGGTTCTTTTTATCTACTTCTTTCACTTCCCTTTTCTCTCTTTTCTTCTCTCTCTCGTCTCTTACCCCCTCTTTGAGCAGCATGGACAAAACACTATTTATGTGCTCGTCTAGATTCCTAAGGTCCGGTTGTCCTTTTTCCTAGAGAAATTTGTTATGACTGCTATGCTTATATTGCCTCTATTTTCTCTATGTTTATGTTTTGTTGTACATACGATGTTAGTTTCAACAATTGTATTGTATAATTGTAGAAACTTAATAAAAATCGTCAATTATAAAAAAAAAAAAAAAAATAATGGCTTATTGGAGGAGGGTCTGCTTGCTTGCTCGGGAACTTGGACTCCCATGTCTTATGGTCCCAGGGTGTTTGGTGGGACTACCTGCACCCCCCAGTGTAAACAGAGAGGCCTGTCATAGTCCTGTGAATAAGTTTTTTCAGACCAGATGTACAATATGAGTGAGTAACCTGAAAAGTGGTGAATAGAAGGGGTGGTTACTGGGGTCCCAGACCTGCCACCACTGAAAATTAGAGTGTAGGCCTCCACATAGAAACTGGCTTAACAACTCACCACAAGGGATCACTATAACTATATATATATATATATATATATATATATATATATATATATGTATAAATATAGTTTGGTTGTAAGGGCTCAAGGTCTTTTACCAGCATGCATTCTATGCATGAAGGTAAAAAACCTTCTGTGTGTGGCAGGCCCCCCCAGTACTTACCTAAACCCCATCTTGGCCCAGCGATGTGCACGAGAGTAGAGGCTCTCTGGGTCTCTGCCTCCTCATTGACTGAGACAGCAGCAGGAGCCATTGCATCTAGCTACTGTCAATCCCAGCCAGTGAGCCAGTGAGGAGAGAATGGGGGCGGAGCCAAGCAACGCTGTGTGTCTGAATGGACAAACAGGGCAGCAGCTTGGAAGCGAGCCTGATTGGGTGCCCCCATAGCAAGCTGCTTGCTATGGGGGCACTCGGCAGGAGGGAGGGGCCAGAAGCACCAGCAGGGGACCTGAGAAGAGGAGGATCGGGGCTTCTCTGTGCAAATCCACTGCACAGAGCAGGTAAGTATATAAGTATAACATTTTTTTAATCAGCCTTTAATATTACTTTTCAAAAGTTAAGAAAAAATAAGTCACAAAAAATTTACACCTAAACCCCCCAAATATATTAATAATGTATTTATTTTTTTGTGTCAGGGTTAGGGTGTTTAGTTATTTATTATTTTATTTTTAATGCCAAAGGTCAAAATCGCCAATAAAAACGTGTAAGTTGTGCATTAAAAACGCGCCAAAATCACGCATAAAAACGCACAAAAAAACACAGGCCACAACACTCATTTTTATTTCTAAACATTTTGTAAACTTCTTTTGTTGTTTTTAAGTAGTGTAAGACAAACTCAAGCACATAGTATATCAGGTAATCAATAGAGGCAAAGGTTTTGGCAGTTCAAGGCTATGAATCTGCCTTTTCTTTTCTCATAAGAGTTGACCTTTAAGGCTCTTCTATTGGTTCTTGTGCATTCATAATTGAATCTGCTCTTGTAGTTGATGTTAGTTTGTTTAGCATATTGATTTGTCTCACAGTTAAAAAGGAAGCATAGCTGAAATTCAAAAACTGATAAAAACCCAGAAGAATTTAATAAAAAAAGAACATATTTTTAAAATAATATTGTAAGGATGAACGGCCTGTAGAGAGGAAAGGGAGGAAATTCAGAGTCATTGTGTACTTAAGTGCACCTTGTCAAGACTGACATGAGGGTGGAATGACTAATACATTCATCAAATAATATTTAAATATGTTTATAAAAGCCTTGAAAGTATTGAATTTAATTAAGGCTGTGTACACACAGATGTTCAATTTCAAGTTTAAATGTTTTATACATGATTAGTATTGTATAAGGGTTCAGAAACGCTTTCCTATATTTGCTAAAAGAGCTCAGAAATATTTTCAGGCTCAGTGAGCAGAATACCTCTCCAAGGCTTCCTGTAAGGGAAGATCCATTGACCAGTTGGTGTAGGCACCTGTCTATATGTGCATATCAGTGCACAGCTCTCCAGGTGTACGCTCAAAGGGGTCAGTTTGTGGACTTCACAGCATGTGTGTGGGCATGCATTCCACATCTAGCACTAGAATTGGCTTCAAGCAATGCTAAATGATCTTCAGCTGTAATCCTTGTTATCTTTCCAACACTGCCAAGTGCCCACAGGTTTTGGCCTAGGCAGACAAGGCCCAGTCCTAGGGCGGCACTTTGCGGGGGGCGACAAATAAGTCGCCCACCCCCATGACAAAGGCACCTGCCCCCTCCTCCGACGCCGCACACAGGTCCACCATCAGGGAAGTACAGCTGAAGAGAGCAGTGGCGTCGCGGGTGCTTAGGGGGCCAGGAAGCAGTTTTAGTAGGTGCCCTCAAGCCGCCCCCCCCCTTGGTACAGTGGTGACTCTCTCTCTGATTGGCCCTCTGCTGTGGCCAATCATGGGGAGGGAAACAGCGGGCAGGGAAGTGAGCGGCGATGCGGTGAACCCAATTAGAGCCGCTCTTTCTCTTCTCCCTTCGGCTGATAGGAGAAAGGGGAGGGGGGGGCGAGTGGAGGAGATACATAGACAGCCCACAGCTCGCCACAATGAGCTCCAACGCTGGGCCTCCAGTCCAAAAATAGGGGGGGTGACACCATTTTTACTGCACCAGGTAACACCAACCCTAGAGATGCCACTGTCCAGGAGCCCAGTGCCACAACAAGTTCCAGCACTGAGCTCTGGTAACTGGCCAGACAGGGGTGCACTAGGGTGGGCACCCAGGACATCTGCCACCTGGGTTCCCACAAGCGGCGATCAGCTTCCCGTAGCAGCTGACACTCTCTCCCCACTGTCAGCCACACACACTCCTCGGCTCCTCCTCGGCTCCAATGTTCTAGTGTACACAGCCAGGAGGAGGAGGAGCCACAGAGGAGGGACACGACTTCAGTGCAAGAGCCGCGCTGCTGGTCTGAGGTCTGTGTATAGTTTACAGTGGAGGGGGACACAGTAATTGGAAATGGGGGGCAGATAACAGATGCACACATGGAGTGATAGGAGGGGGGTAAGGGGATATGTGCTGGGTGCTTTGGGAGGGAAGAGGATATGTGCTAATGGGGGGGTCTGATGCCCCCCCCACAACTAGCACATATCCTCTCCCCCTCTCCCCTCCCCAAGCACCCGGCACATATCCCCTTACCCCCTCTCTCCCCCCAAATGAAAATATGCCACATCCCTCTCTGTCTTCTTCTCATGGCGTCCCTCTGTCCTCTTCCCGTGGGGTCCCTCTGTTCTCTTCCCGTGGCGTCCCTCTGTCATCCTCCCATGAAGATGACAGGGCGGATTTTAAAAAGGAAGGGGTTTGGCATTGACAGGAAGGAGTGGCTCATATTTAAATTAGGGGGTGCGTGAATTTAGTTAGGCCTGGGGGAGCACAAAACCTAAATACACCACTGCCTGTGGGTGCTTGTTCTCCTTACCTGATTCTCAATATCCATTTCTAGTGAAATACCTAGACTGGAGATGGATAGTGTGGATATATGCCTCTCTATCAGGAACCATGTATCAGACCAAGACAAAAGTATAGTTAAATCACACTTGTTTATTAATAATAATAAAAAGGTAAACAGAGTAAGGGTGGTCAAAAAAAGCCAGAGTTCAGTACCTGGATCAGGTAGTCAGCCAAGCCAATGTCAGAGAGCCAGAGGCAAACGTAGTAGTACAGCAAGCAGGATCAGGAGCCAGAAGGGACGTCAGCCGAGCAAGTCTTCAACAGGAACGCAGGAGAAAGTCTCTGCCTTGACAAAGGCGAAGGCAGAGATTAAGTGAGCTGGACGGCTTTAAGTAGGCAGGACTGACGAGCAGAATCAACAACAGCTGGGTAACTGTGGAGAGAGATGGGAGCTGGCAATTAGCTGACAGCTGAGCGGTCAGCAGAGAGAAGGAAGGACTGAGCCCAGCCCTGACAGTACCCCCTCCTCAACGACCACTCCCCCTCGGAGGACCACCAGGCTTGAGGGGAAACTGTCTATGGAAATCACAGAGGAGGACAGGGGCATGTATGTTCGAGGATGAGACCCGAAAGCGTTCCTCCGGACCGTACCCCTTCCAATGCACCAGGTACTGTATGCGCCCACGAAACCTACGGGAGTCAACAATGGACTGTAGTTCATACTCCTCATGGTTCTCAACCTGTACAGGGTGAAGACGTGGCACCGAGGTGGTAAAACGGTTGCAGACCAAAGGTTTTAATAAGGAGACATGAAATACATTCTAAATATGCATAGCAGAAGGAAGGTCTAATGCGTAAGCCACTGGGTTAATCCTGCGAAGAATACGGAAGGGCCCAATAAACCGAGGTGCGAACTTCAGTGAGGGAACACGAGGTCGGAGGTTGCGAGATGGAAAAGAGATGTGTAAATATCGCACTGTCCTGTGAAAAAAGCTAGATAAGCGGCTAATACAACAAGTGATCTAATCTTGCAAGGAAAATGTGGTATAGAAAAGTGCAGCGCTAAAGAATGTGAAGGTAGTTAATAAGACTATTTCGTATAATGCAACAAGTAATGCTTATCAGTGCATAAGATCCATAAGCATGTGATAACATATGATTGACATTCTTAATTGTATAAATTGAGTCCATACACAGGTGACACACAAAAATGTGGCACACATATACTTGGTGTTCTTAATTACATAAATCCAATAAAATATACATATATATGGAGCCACGGCCTAACATGGAAAACCAAAGTGACAGATACATATTCTATAAAAGTCTATAAAATGTATATTATAAATATTATCCAACGTGGACAGAATTTTTTTTTTTTTTTTTTTTTATAATTCAAGAAGGACAGACATGAGAAAGCATACTGATTTAGGATTGATTAATAAAGGCGTTAATGTCCCACTCGACATTGAGCACCAATGGCAAGTGGGATTGGAGCTCATATATTCAGTAAGTCTCTAACTGTGATACGCCCCGAGTTAAAGTCCCTCCCCGCCCGGATGGACATTATTCTAATGTCACCCTTAAATGTAACCTGGTTTGTGTATATTTTTGATACAAAGTTTATCAATATACACATTTACACTGTTTTGTTTGTAAGAACCAGTGAAATACAAGGTCTATTAATACACATATTTACACTGCCTGTTTGTAAGAACTGGTGAGACATGTTTATTTGTTGTTTTTACTATAAGTCCACCTTGCAATGCAGGACCTTGTACATACATTTTAATTTTATATACACATGTTATTATTTAATGTTTTCTAGTAGGACACTCCGTTACTAGTCAATTTATGCAAATTTTCGAGAAGGTGTCTCACTGTAAACATGGAGACGTCTCCGCTGTGAGCTCCACCCGTCTCCTTCCACAGTGAGGCTAGAAGGGCAGCGTCGTGATGTCACGACGCCGGCCCCTTAACTCAGACGCCGTCAGCGATGCATCGATGTGTTCCGGACATGCGCTCTGTGAGTTCTCTGAGAGTAAGAGCGAGGCTTGCAACGCAGGATGTTATCATGACGTGCTTTACATTTGTGTGCCTCAATATATCTATTCAAAGCGAGGCTTGCAGCTCACGCGGCCAGCGCCATTTTGCGTACCCGGAAGTTGCTGTCATTGAACGGCGTCGCCGATTGGAGCCACGTCTCAACATGGAGGTCTCTTACTGTATATATAGGGCAGTGTATGCAGTGGTGTGGTACCCCAGATGATGTCCTAAAGGACGAAAAGCGTCGGGATGGATTACTGACACCACTGACACTGCCATACCATCCATCTATTAAGCGCTTTTTTATTCTTAACAAATGTGAGTGTTTTTTATCTTCAATAAACATGCTTTAAGCTTTTTATACAGTATTACGCTATGTGTTCTCACATTCCTTCCACATATACTTTGGATGCCTGATTGGACCTGCCCTTTTACCAAATATATCCTTGCAAGCACCCGGGCCACCTGGAATTGCGTTTTTTGCAACAGTTACCATCAAGGATCCCCACTTTACAAGCTTGATTGACTCAGTGGGTGTATGCCTATCTGTGTCCAATCTTTGTGGTAAGCCTCCTATAAGAGCGGTGGTGAATCTCCTATCAACACTTTATTTTCAATTTCACTTTTTCCGGAGGTTGCGAGATGACAGACAGACCCTGTCCCCAACCTGGTAGGAAGGCACAGGTGCGTCTGTGGTCAGCATGGAGTCTGTACCTATCATTAGCATGACGCAAAGCCTCCTGGACTTGTGCCCAAGTGGAACGAAGACCACAGAGATGCTCCTCTAATGCAGGAATACTCTGCAGAACAAACGAGTCAGGCAACATGGAAGGTTGGAAACCATCATTTACTATAAACGGGGACAATCGGGAAGCAGAATTCAAGGCACTGTTGTGAGCAAACTCTGCCCACGGTAATAGGTCTGACCAGTTGTTATGATGGTCAGAATTATAGCAACGTAGGAATTGCTCCAAGGACTGGTTGGCTCGTTCTGCGGCCCCATTAGACTGCGGGTGATACACAGAGGAGAAAGCAAGCTGAATTCCCAACTGTGCGCAAAAGGCTCGCCAGAACCGGGAGACAAACTGACTACCCCTGTCCAAGACAATCACCTTGGGTAGCCCATGTAAGCGAAAGATCTCCCGAGCAAAAATGGAAGCCAGTTCCTTAGAAGTGGGCAACTTCTTAAGTGGAATACAATGACACATCTTTGAGAACCGGTCAACCACCATAAGGATAACAGTGTTGCCTTGGGAGTTGGGTAACTTCACAATTAAATCCATAGATAGGTGGGTCCAGGGCCTCTCTCCATTGGGTATGGGTTGTAGGAGGCCCACTGGAAGGTGTCATGGAGTCTTACTCTGAACACACACGGAACAGGCAGCTACGAAGGCAGTTACATCAGCCCGTAGACTAGGCCACCAGAATTGTTGGGAAATAGCCCAAACGAGTTGATTCTTCCCAGGGTGGCCAGCTGCCTTGGGAGAATGGTAAGTCTGGAGCACAGCAGTACAGAGACTCTCTGGGACAAAGCAGCGCTCACAAGGTTTCTCAGGAGGAGCATGGACCTGAGCAGCAAGAATTTTGTCACCCAAAGGAGAAGTAAGACTGGTGCGAACCGTTGCCAGAATATGATCATGAGGAATCATAGGAACCGTCACCAATCTCATAATTGCACTATGCAAGTGACAATTTCTTGGAAAAGTAGACACAAGGATGCATAGCGCTCTCAGAGGTAGGACGTTGAGACAGAAGGGCACCAACACCAGTCTCAGAAGCATCAACCTCAAGGATAAAAGGCAACGTAGGATCAGGATGTGCCAACACAGGAGCAGAAACAAAGGCAGCCTTGAGACTCTCAAAGGCCTAATGGACTCCGGAAACCAACTCTGTGGGTTACCATCCTTTCTGGTCATATCAGTCAGGGGCTTGACCAGAGATGATAAGTTACTAATAAACTTCCGATAATGGTTGGCAAAGCCCAGGAAACGTTGCAGAGGATGTAAACCCACGGGTCAGGGCCACTGTAGGACTGCCGAAAGTTTCTCTGGGTCTATCGAAAAACCAGCACTGGAAATGACATAGCCCAGGAATGTAACCTGTTCACGATGATAGAGATTGTTCTCTCTTAGTTTCTGAAGCACACAACAGACATCTGTGTGGTGGCTCTCCAGGGACTTGGAAAATATGAGGATATCATAGAGATAAACCACCACACATAACTGCAACAAGTTTCGGAGGACATCGTTAATAAATTCCTGAAAAACTGCCGGGTTGTTACAAAGGCCAAAAGGCATTACAAGGTACTCATAATGGCCTGTTCTGGTATTAAACGCAGTTTTCCACTCGTGGCCCTCCCTAATCCGCACAAGATCGTATGCCCCTCTCAAATCAAGCTTCGTGAGAACCGTTGCTCCCTTGAGGCGGTCAAATAACTCTGTAATCAATGGAATTGGATAGGCATTCTTAATCGTGAAACGATTGAGACCCCTATAATCAATATAAGGTCTCAGTTCACTACTCTTCTTCTTCACAAAGAAGAAACCAGCACCAGCAGGAGACGAGGATTTGCTGATGAAACCTCGAGAAAGTGCATCTGCAACATACTCCTCCATGGCCTTATCCTCCAAGACCGACAAAGGGTAAACCCGGCCACGAGGGAGTATGGCACCAGGTTGAATGTCAATTGCGCAATCATAAGGCCGGTGTGGAGGCAAACTAACGGCCTGACCTTTGTCAAAGACATTGGTAAAATCGTGGTACTCCTCCAGCAGGGAGGAGAGTGAAGAGGTGCACAGGACCTTGGCTACCTTCTGGAAGCATGTCTCAATGCATTGAGGTGACCAGGAGAGAACCTCAGCACGGAGCCAATAAAAAGAGGGATTGTGCCTCTGTAACCAAGGATAACCAATAACCAGCGGAAACCTAGGTGAGGAAATAACTTGGAATTGGATTATCTCATGGTGAAGAGCCCCTATGGCCATGGACAACGGAACCGTCTCATGAGTCACATGGGCAGGCTGTAGAGGTCTCCCATCAAGAGCCTTAATGGCAAGTGGAGTGTCTTGTAGCTGCAGCAGAATCGAGTGCTGCGATACAAAGGCAGCATCAATGAACAGGCCTGCAGCCCCAGAGTCGATTAGAGCCTGTATCTCGATGGACGACTCAGCCCAAGAAAGGGTGACCGAAACCAGGGGCTTATCCTTCTGGATAACTGGGGACAAAACAACGCCACCTAAGGTCTGTCCATGAAAGGACCTCAAGGTTCGGGCGTTCCCTGGACGGGTAGGACAAGACTTCAAAAAGTGACCTGTCTGGCCACAATAAAGGCACAATCTCTCCCTCCAAGGTTCTCTCATCCACAGAGAGACGAGTGGAGCCCAAGTGCATGGGTTCATCTTCACTGACCAACTCGGTACCAGGAGGCATGGGAGGTGAGGGAGGCACGGGTGGGATTGCAATGCTCGGAGGCAAACATACAGGAGGCTTCCGCAAGCGCTCCTTAAAAGAGAGTCTCTCTCTGAGTCTGGAGTCAATGAGGATGGCAAATGTGATCAACCTCTCCAGCTCAGCGGGTATATCTTGGGCTACTATCTCATCCTTGATGGAATCCGAGAGACCATGAGAAAAGGCAGCCACGAGGGCCTCATTGTTCCAAGCAACCTCTGCTGCCAGAGTACGGAATTTAATGGCGTACTCGGCAACAATTATCTTACTCTGTTTGATGGACATGAGGCACTTAGCAGCAGAAGTGGAGCGTGCGGGGATGTCAAATACCCTTTTAAAGTAGGCCACAAACGCTGGGTAACTTAAGACAATGGCATCTCCCATAGAGGGTTTGCCAGGCCAAGGCTCTCTCTGAAAGCAAAGATATCACGAAACCTACTTTGTTTCTGTCCGTGGGAAACGCCTGGGGCAGCATCTCAAAGTATATCTCAACCTGGTTAAGAAACCCTCTGCATTGAACTGGATTGCCCCTAAATCACTGGGGAAGCGGAGCGGAACCAGACATACCTTTTATAGGGGTAATACTCAAGGCGAGTGCATGCACAGAGACTGGTGAAGCAGCAGGGATGGCCTGCAACTCAGGTTGTACCAGAGCAGCCACAGTGGGAGATTCCAGGTGAGCCGTGCAACTCAGGAGCGTTTGTAATGCTATGGCAAACTGATCCATGTGGTGATCTTGCTTATCCAATCTGGAAAAAATATTACCAACAAGTGAAATGACTGTATCTTCTGAATTCATGGCCTTCGCCTACTATTAGGAACCATGAATCAGACCGAGACAGAAGTATAGTTAAATCACACTCGTTTAATAATGATAATGAAAAGGTAAACAGAGTAAGTGTGGTCAAAACAAGCCAGAGTTCAGTAACTGGATCGGGTAGTCAGCCAAGCCAATGTCAGAGAGCCAGAGGTAAACGTAGTAGTACAGCAAGCAGGATCAGGAGCTAGAAGGGACGTCAGCCGAGCAAGTCTACAACAGAAACGCAGGAGAAAGTCTCTGTGATGTTGACAAAGGCGAAGGCAGAGATCAAGTGAGCTAGATGGCTTTAAGTAGGCAGGACTGACGAGCAGAATCAACAACAGTTGGGTAACTGTGGAGAGAGATGGGAGCTGGCAATTAGCTGACAGCTGAGTGGCCAGCTCAGAGAAGGAAGGGCTGAGCCCAGCCCTGACACTCTCTTCACTTCCAGTTAAAGTAAACCTGTATGAGATAAATCCAAGTGTTGCCATGAAGATATCCTGGCATTTTCTGTTGTCTGGCCACTATGTTGACCGACCACCAATTCTTTGAGCTGGAACAAGCAAGCAAATTGGGAAAATTAGTTGTTCTTGGTCAGTGAAGTAAATTATAATTATAGTGTTAAATGAAACTAATATTAACACTGCGCTAACCCAATATAAAAAGTGAAGCTGCTACACACAAATGTGACCAATATTCAAAACATACTATAATATAAATGTAGCGCTAAGACAAAAACGAAATCCAAAATGTGAACATATGATATAGTGGCCAGTGGATATAGCCCACTGGGACATAAAAGCATAAGACCAAGGTGATGTGTAAAGTTAAATAGTTCATGTATATTATAGACTAAGACATGAGTATGAATAAGTGAAACAATGAAGTCCCATAGTGTAAAAAGTAAAAAATAAATCCAGTGTGAATGGAAGATCTTCTGTTCTGTGACTCATCAGCATGAAAATCTTGAGTTGGAAATAGATGGAATACTCTTACCAGAACAGGTGGATTCAAATGTCAGCGACACCGAATCAAACAGGCTTAGAGATCCAAAGGGGAAGTTGTCCTAAAGGGAGTCCTGGATCACAAGGGACATCTCCTCTCCGCTCTGCCATTCAGGATGATGACCATCAATCATCTTGATGGCCTGTTGAATCTGATGAAACGCGTCGGACAAGGTATACTCTTCACTACACTTTATTTTATCCTACGTGATCACGCTTTTAATTGTTTTGTTTATTGGTGTGACCCAATAAATGTATCTTTTGATCCGCACTATTGGCGCATTTCAATTTTTTCCCCCCACATCCCTGGGACTCCCTATGAGATTTGGATATCTCCATCTTTCCCTCACGGTCCTTCTTGATTGATGGTCATCATCCTGACTGGTGGAGCGGAGAGGAGATGTCCCTTGTGATCCGGGACTCCCTTCAGGACAACTTCCCCTTTGGATCTCTAAGCCTGTTTGATTCGGTGTCGCTAACATTTGAATCCACCTGTTCTGGTAAGAGTATTCCATCTATTTCCAACTCAAGATTTTCATGCTGATGAGTCACAGATTTATTTTTTACTTTTTACACTATGGGACTTCATTGTTTCACTTATTCATACTCATGTCTTAGTCTATAATATACATGAACTATTGAACTTTACACATCACCTTGGTCTTCTGCTTTTATGTCCCAGTGGGCTATATCCACTGGCCACTATAACATCTGTTCACATTTTGGATTTCGTTTTTGTCTTATCGCTACATTTAAATTATAGTATAATTATAGTGTATTTCTAGTGAGCCCATATTTTGAGGTTTTTTTTTTGTTTTTTTTTCAATAGCTTACTTTTTGTGACTTTTACATCTTTTAAGTGCTTCTTCCATGTTTTTGTTACTCTGGTATATGTTCCCTCCTCCAGTAGGGGGCAGCATAACACATTGCATATGTTGCTGAACTCCAGACAAATAAAAAAAATGATTGTAGCCATTTATTTATTTTTGTTAAATTATTAAAGTGTATTTTAAATGCAACTAATATAGGTAGGGAAATAAAAGGAGTAAACATTAGGTACTATAAAACAAGAACAATTCATAAAGGGGTTAAAGCCCAACTTCAGCAAAAAGTAAACTCCTCCCTTGCAGTGGGGCTGCACCTTCACCACAAATTTTAAATGCTCGTTTCTGTCATGAGGGCAGTAAAAACGAATTAGCTAAATAAAAAGTGCTTTTCCGAATCAGCTAGAGCAGGGGTGTTGAACTGTGACCCTCCAGCTGTTGCAGAACTACAAGTCCTATCACGCCTCTGCCTTTGGGAATCATGCTTGTAACTGTCAGCCTTGCAATGCCTCATGGGACTTGTAGTTGGGCAACAGCTGGAGGTCTGCAGTTTGACACCTCTGCCCTAGAACTATAGAAGTAGTTAATTTTAATGCAGATGCAGCCCTACTGAAAGGGAAGAGTTTTAGTTTTCCTGGAGTTCAGCTTTAGGGGGTCCTACAAAAAGGAAAACAAGAAAAATACTGGAGTGTGTGTGTATGAACAAAATGTTTTATTTAGTTTTAGAGTAGGGAAGGATTAAGAACCTTATCAGGTTTTGTTTCCTTTCTGTATCCCAATGAAGACATTTTCCTTTACTTCCTGTTCTGAAAATGCAAAAGAAAGTTAGAGGAACTTCCAAAGTGAAGATAACCCCTTTAGACAATTGTCACCTTAACAGGTATTTCCAATTGAAATTTTACCATTTTACTTGTTCTATTGACAACTGTAAATTATTGTATATTCCCTAACTTTCTGTCTGTTTGACATTGGCTACCAATTCAAATTAAGGGGTGAATTGAGGGGTTTTGCTTTACATACACTTTAAACCAGAAAAGACAAATACATGTGATAGGTACAAAATGTTTTAAAACCCAACCACAGCATGCCTATCTTTTTTTTTATGTATATAACTTAAAAAACACACAGTACTGTACAAATGTTTTAGGCAAGTGTGAAGAAATGCTTTAAAGTAAGAATGCTTTTAAAAATATATATTTTAATTGTTTTTTGTGATCAATTTACAAAATGCAAAGTGAGCGAACAGAAAAACAATTGAAATCAAATCAACATTTGGTGTGACTACCTTTTGGCTTCAAAACAACATCAGTTCTTTTAGGTGCACATGCACACAGTTTTTGAAGGAATTTGGCAGGTAGGTTGTTCCAAACATCTTGGAGAACTCACCACAGATCTTCTGTGGATGTAGGCTGCCTCAAACCCTTTGGTTTGAAATCCCAGACAGATCTGATGCTGATATCAGGGCTCTGTGGGGACCAAACCATCACTTCCAGGACTCCTTGTTCTTCTTTACTCTGAAGATAGTTCTTATTAATGTTGGCTGTATGTTTGGTGTCGTTGTCCTGCTGCAAAATAAGTTTGGGGAAAATCATATATCTCCCTGATGATATGGCATGATGGATAAGTATCTATATATCTCAGCATTGAGGATATCTCAGCATCATTGAGTCTGTCTGGGATTACATGAAGAGACAGAAGGATTAGAGGCAGCCTACATCCACAGAAGATCTGTGCACTGATAAAAATGATTCTGTTGGCTTATAACTTTAACATAAAATTTTTATAATTTTCAACATAAAAATAAATGTTAATTAATTTACTTTGATATTTTAATTACCCTTCTTAATTTTCATTAATTCTTAAAACACATCTTTTACATTTACAAAAATAATGTATAATATTGAGTAATCTAGACAAAAAACTTTTAAGGTATTTCATTTGACTGAAATTGTGGGACGCATATGTTTGCCAAACGTGCAACCGCATGAGTTTTAATGCTTTATATTTTAAAGAGCTTGACTTCTTTTGGAACTTTGAAAGCCTGCAGAAGGCAGTTCCCATACATTTGAGGCCCATCAGGACAAGAGAGCACCACCAGTAACAAGAATTTTTCCAAGTCACTACAAAGCCATTCAATGCCATAGAAAGGTAAGTGTGAACATTGAACAAATTATTGTAAACATGCTTTAAATTTGCTTAAAATACAATCCAAAATGTTTATTTTATTTGCAGATTGATATATTTATAATAAATGGACATACGTCCATTGTGTACACCTATTGGGACAACTCACTTGTGCGCACGCAAAGTTGGCGCTTACTGCATGCGGTAGAACGCAACCAAGATGCAGAGTGAGGTGCCGCCAGCTGTTAAGCTTAAAAATAAATTTATGCCACAAAAATGAATGTTTCAGCCGGTTCGGTTTTTGAGATATTGGAATTCAAATTCAGATTATGTAACATAAAGCCCCGCCCACTTTGCATCCAATGTTATTAAAATTTAAAAACAAAGATAACATTCATTTGCACTGCATCTGTGCCGATTTGTGCTGCAAAAATGAACGTATGTGCTGGTTTGGTTTCAGAGATATCGTACATTATAGTTGATGAAACCTCTCCCACTTTGCACCACTTATTATTACATTTTAAAAGCAATTATATAATTTGTTTGTGCTGCGTGTGTGCTGATTTGTAGCACGAAAACAAAATTTCAGTTTGTTTGGTTTTTGAGATATTAGACATTCAATGTTAGAGTATGTAACCTAAAGCCCCGCTTTGCAATGTTATTACATTTCAAAAACAAATATACCATATTTATGCTGCATTGGCAGGAAAAACAAGCATATTGATATAGTGTATTTTTTTCATATAGCACTCTCATTTTGTATCAGAAAGAATGATCATGGGACTCATTTATGCTTTTAGCCTGAGCTACCATGAAAACCTAAAATAAACCTTTGAAGTTTTTCAGAAGATCTTTTAGAGCTAGATGTGGGGAATCTATCTTCAAAAGTTCACACTTTAACTGCTTGCTGACCAGCCACCATCATTATACTGCGGCAGGTCTGCTCTCCTGCGCAAACCGCCATAGGTGTACGACGGTCTATGCAAAGAAGATGGTGGGCGTGCAGAACGGGGAACTGCCTATGTAAAAAAGGCGATTCCCTGTTCTGCCAGATGACATGTCAGAGATCTTCTGTTCCCAGTGATCGAGAACAGCTATCTCTGTCATGTCCCTGGTAGCCAACCCCCACACAGTTAGAACACACCCGGGAACACAGTTAATCCCTTGATTTCCCCCTAGTGTTAACTCCTTCCCTGCCAGTGTCATTTATACATTGATCAGTGCATTTTTATAGCACTGATTAATGTAATAATGTCACTGATCCTAAAAAGTGTGATTTGGGGTCAGATTTGTCTGCTGCAATGTCACAGTCCCACTAAAAATCACAGATCGCCGCCATTACCAGTAAAAACAATGAAAAAAATAAAAGTCCCTAAATCTATCTCATAGTCTGTAGACGCCTTAACCTTTGCGCAAACCAATCAATATACGCCTATTGCATTTTTTTTTACCAAAAATATGTAGAAGAATATATGTCGACCTAAACTGAGAAATAATTTAGTTTTTTTTTATATTTTTTGGATATGTATTATAGCAGAAAGTAAAAAATTATAAAAAATAAAAGTCCCTAACTCTATCCCATAGTCTGTAGACGTGTTAACTTTTGCACAAACCAATCAATATACGCCTATTGCAATTTTTTTTACCAAAAATATGTAGACGAACATATATCGGCCTAAACCGTTAAATAAATTAGTTTTTTTATATTTTTGGGATATGTATTATAACAGAAAGTAAAAAATTGTCGTTTTTTTTTTGTTTATAGCACAAAAAACAAAAACCGCAGAGGTGATCAAATACCAACAAAAGAAAGCCCTATTTGTGGGGAAAAAAAGGACGTCAATTTTGTTGGGGTATAACATTGCACGACCACCCAATTGTCAGTTAAAGCGATGCAGTGCAGTATCGCAAAAAATGTCCTGGTCATTAAGGGGGCAAATCCTTCCAGGGCCGAAGTAGTTAAAGTACAAATTACTTTCCTAAAAGGCTTAAAAAAAGTGAATACATTCTGTATTATATGTTCTTTACAGATATATTGTATATACATGTGTGTGTTTTAGTTTGATTTGTTAGCTGAGAAAGAGGCTTTTTTTTAAAATGTTTACATTTCATGCTGCTTTAATAATATTACATTTGTAACACTTTATTAAAAACCGTATTATTATATTATTTTTATATAAAAACATATATCAAATACATTTGGAAAATAAGTTTTGCCAACTTAAAAAAACTGAGTAAGTTGCAAGTTAATATCACTTAAAACTGAGTAATAGAGTAGCACAGTGGTGTAGTGATTAGCACTTTCACCTAGCAGCAAAAGGGTCGCTGGTTTGGATCCCGACCACGACGCTACCTTTGCCTGCGAAGGTTTCCTCCCACACTCCAAAGACATGCTGGTAGGGTAATTGGCTCCTGTGTAAATTTGCCCTAGTATATGAATGTGAGTTAGGGATCCTTTGGTTGAAAGCTCCTTGAGGGCAGGGACTGATGTGAATGTATAATGCTAGGGGATCTTTGATTGAAAGCTCCTTGAGGGCAGGGACTGATGTGAATGTATAATGCATATGTAAAGCGCTCCGTAAATTGAAAGGGCTATATACAGTAAGTACCTGAAATAAGTTAATCTATGTGTTCCTAACTTAAGATTTTCTAGAAACTGGAAAAATGTAGTTGGCTTTACTTGAACCTATGGTTTATAAACTGGAAAAATGTAGTTGGCTTTACTTAAAACTATAGTTCCAGGAAAGTTAACCACTTCAGCCCCGGAAGGATTTACCCCCTTCCTGACCAGAGCACTTTTTACAATTTGGCACTGCGTCTCTTTAACTGCAATGCTGTACCCAAACAAAATTTGCGTCCTTTTCTTCCCACAATTTGATCACCTCCGCCGTTTTTATTCTTTGCGCTATAAATGGAAAAAGAACAAAAATTTTGAAAAAAAATGATATTTTCTACTTTTTGTTATAAAAAAATCCAATAAACTCAATTTTAGTCATACATTTAGGCCAAAATGTATTCGGCCACATGTCTTTGGTAAAAAAAAGTCAATAAGTGTATATTTATTGGTTTGCGCAAAAGTTATAGCGCCTACAAACTAGGGTACATTTTCTGGAATTTACACAGCTTTTAGTTTATGACTGCCTATGTCATTTCTTGAGGTGCTAAAATGGCAGGGCAGTACAAACCCCCCCAAATGACCCCATTTTGGAAAGTAGACACCCCAAGTAAATTGCTGAGAGGCATGTTGAGCCCATTGAATGTTAATTTTTTTGTCCCAAGTGATTGAATAATGACAAAAAAAAAAAATTTACAAAAAGTTGTCACTAAATGATATATTGCTCACACAGGCCATGGGCATATGTGGAATTGCACCCCAAAATACATTCAGCTGCTTTTCCTGAGTATGGGGATACCACATGTGTGGGACTTTTTGGGAGCCTAGCCGCGTACGGGGCCCCGAAAACCAATCACCGCCTTCAGGATTTCTAAGGGCGTAAATTTTTGATTTCAATGAGAGGGGCGCCTCTGAATATATATCAATAAGTCATTTATTTAAAAAACACAATATCCACTCACATGAAGGACTGCGTGTATGCGTATGAGCATGTCTCAGAAGGAGAATGGTGGAGGAGGACTAGAGGTCTCAGCAAGTCCATGGATGGCTGGCATCAGATCCAATGGGGATGGTGTAAGATGGTGAGGCACAGCGGTTAGTCCTTAGGCTCATCAGGATGGCACACTTGGCAGATGTGAAGTCCCTGGTGTGGTTATCCAGGTATAAGTTCCGGGGATAGGGGAAATAGACGCCTGGTCCCGTCACGGGCTGTGCCACGGTATTAAGGTAGCTCGTCTGGCGTCCCGGTGGAAGGAAAGTCACGGCCGTGTATGGGGAGCCAGAACAAGGCCTGGAGAGCACAGCGGAGCGTGTCGCAGGGCCGTGATGTCACAAGAATGCGACGCGTTTCTGAGTATTCACGCTATGGATGGAAAACATATCAGCACTCCTTTTGTCTCCTTTGCTTGAGTTTTACTTGTTTAAATTTTTGATTTCACTCCTCCCTACATATTACAGTTTTGAAGGCCATAAAATGCCCAGATGGCAAACCCCCCCCCCCCCTCAATGACCCCATTTTGGAAAGTAGACACCCCAAGCTATTTGCTGAGAGGCATGTTGAGTCCATGGAATATTTTATATTTTGACACAAGTTGCGGGAAAGTGACAATTTTTTTTTTTTTTTGCACAAAGTTGTCACTAAATGATATATTGCTAACACAGGCCATGGGCATATGTGGAATTGCACCCCAAAATACATTTATCTGCTTCTCCTGAGTACGGGGACACCACATGTGTGGGACTTTTTGGGAGCCTAGCCGCATACAGGGCTCCGAAAACCGAACACCGCCTTTGATTTCACTCTTCACTGCCTATCACAGTTTCGGGGGCCATGGAATGCCCAGAGGGCACAAACCCCCCCAAATGACCCCATTTTGGAAAGTAGACATCCCAAGCTATTTGCTGAGAGGCATGGTGAGTATTTTGCAGACAAGAAAAAAACATTTTTTTTTTTTTAAATTTTCAAAACTTTGTGACAAAAAGTGAGGTCTGCAAAATACTCACTATATCTCTCAGCAAATAGCTTAGGCTGTCTACTTTCCAAAATAGGGTCATTTGGGGGGGGGGGGGTTGTGCCACCTGGGCATTCCATGGCCTCCGAAACTGTGATAGGCAGTGAAGAATGAAATAAAAAATTTACGCCCTTAGAAACCCTGAAGGCGGTGCTTGGTTTTCGGGGTCCCGTATGCGGCTAGGCTCCTAAAAAGTCTCACACATGTGGTATCCCCATACTCAGGAGAAGCAACAGAATGTATTTTGGGGTGTAATGTCACATATTCTCATGGCATGTTTGAGCAATATATCATTTAGTGACAACTTTGTGCAAAAAAAAAAAATTTGTCTCTTTCCCGCAACTTGTGTCACAATATAAAATATTCCATGGACTCGACATGCCTCTCAGCAAATAGCTTGGGGTGTCTACTTTCCAAAATGGGGTCATTTGGGGGGGGTTTGAACTGTCCTGGCATTTAGAAGCTTATGTCACGTATCACCCACTCTTCTAACCACTTGAAGACAAAGCCCTTTCTGACACTTTTTGTTTACATGAAAAAATTATTTTTTTTGCAAGAAAATTACTGTGAACCCCCAAACATTATCTATTATTTTAAAGCAAATGCCCTACAGAATAAAATGGTGGGTGTTTCATTTTTTTTTCACACAATATTTGCACAGCGATTTTTCAAACGCATTTTTGGGGGAAAAAACACACTTTTTTAAATTTTAATGCATTAAAACACACTATATTGCCCAAATGTTTGATGAAATAAAAAAGATGATCTTAGGCCGAGTACATGGATACCAAACATGACATGCTTTAAAATTGCGCACAAACGTGCAGTGGCGACAAACTAAATACATTTTTAAAAGCCTTTAAAAGCCTTTACAGGTTACCACTTTAGATTTACAGAGACGGTCTACTGCTAAAATTACTGCCCTCGATCTGACCTTCGCGGTGATACCTCACATGCATAGTGCAATTGCTGTGTACATTTGACGCCAGACCGACGCTTGCGTTCACCTTTGCGCGAGAGCAGGGGGGGACAGGGGTGCTTTTTTTTTTTGCTTTTTTTTTTTTGCTTTTTTATCTTATTTTTAAACTGTTCCTTTCATATTTTTTTTTTGATCATTTTTATTATCTCAGGGAATGTAAATATCCCCTATGATAGCAATAGGTAGTGACAGGTGCTCTTTTTTGAAAAAAATGGGGTCTATTAGACCCTAGATCTCTCCTCTGCCCTCAAAGCATCTGACCACACCAAGATCGGTGTGATAAAATGCTTTCCCAATTTCCCAATGGCGCTGTTTACTTCCGGCGAAATCTAAGTCATTAAATGCTCGTAGCTTCCGGTTTCTTAGGCCATAGAGATGTTTGGAGCCACTCTGGTCTCTGATCAGGTCTATGGTCAGCTGGCTGAATCACCGGCTGCATTCTCAGGTTCCCTGTTGGGACAGGAGAGCCAGAGAAAAACATGGAAGATGGTGGGGGGGCATTCCCTCCCACTGCTTGTAAAAGCAGTCTAGAGGCTAATTAGCCACTAGGATTGCTTTTACATGAAAGCCGACCGCTGGCTGAAAGAATGATACCAAGATGATACCTAAACCTGCAGGCATCATTCTGGTATAACCACTCAAAGTCCAGCAACATACCAGTATGTTGCTGGTCCTTGTTGGGCATATATTGTAATCTTTTTTTTTTCATGCAGCCTGTGGGCTGAACGAAAAAAAGAGATTGATCGGTGGGTATGCCCACCATTAGAATACCTCCCTTCATCCACCCACTTCTAATGATGGGCATACATGCATTGTTTATATATGCCGAAGCATGGGGGCATCCTCCCGCAAAATTTAGGAGCAAATCGCTCCTCCGCCCCTGCTGCCCCCATGCTTCGGCATATATCACCTCCGGTGGAGTCACGGCTTTATATATCGTGGGAGCAAACGCTGTTGCTGTCAAGATAAATAAATCTGCGCTGCAGCTGAATGCCGTACCTGAAGACAAAAAAATGGTAAAGTATAAAAAATTGCATACCTGATAAGCAAACATGATAAAACTTAATAACAATAAAACATTGCAGAATAGAATACAATAAAAAAGAGCAGAACAATAGAGAGAGAATAGTGAGCGAGAACAATAAAACGACAACTATTTTTTTTTATATTTTTTTGTGTTTTTTTTTTTTTTAACAGAAAATTTTTATTAAACAAATCAGCATTACAATACAAAAAACATTAGTACAATCATTGTGGTGATAATAATGATAGTAAGATCTATCTTCAGCCGATAGCCACTATTTATCAGCTATTCCAGTTGTGTAAGTATCAGAAGTTTCGCTTAACAATACTCCTATGGCATTACATCCTTATAAACTCTTAGATAATATATAGTAAATAACCAATATTCAATCAAGCCTGGTGGGGGCGGCGGAGAGGGGGGGAGAAGAATGGGGGGTTGGGAAGGAAGGGAATGAAGGGGAATGGGCATAAGAAGAATAGACCTGAAATGTAGGATGTCCTCCACTGTGCTCCACATCCTAATTATGGGGTAGGGGGTTCAGGGTCCCGGAGGCGTCCACCCAGGAGGACCAGATTTTGTCGAACTTCCCCGGGCATTGCCTACTTTCATATGTTAATTTATATAGGGGGAGTACCATATTCACCGACCTTTTCCACGAGGCCGGGGTAGGAGGCTCTACCAGTTTCCATCCCAGTAAAATTTCTCGCCTAGCGTAGTACAATGTGAAGGTTAGACACAGTTTACTATACCTATCTACCTCAACATCCTCCAGATGACTGAGCAATAGTATTTGGGGATCCACCGGTAAGTTTGAGCCTATGACTTTGCTCAGTGTGGAGGCAACTGCTGACCAAAAGGGTCGGATTTTGGGACAAGACCAGACCATGTGCCAGAACGTGCCCACCTCCTGCCTGCATCTCTGACAGCTGGGATCTCTTTGATGCCAAATGCGCGCCAGTCTCTGTGGGGTGAAATACGCTCTGTGTAGGAACTTAAATTGTATGAACCTGTCTTTTGCAGCGATCATGGAGGGAATGTAGGAGATTAAACACTCCTTCCATTCCTCCTCGTCCAAAGAGGGAATATCAACCCTCCACTTTTCCCAGGTTTTAGTTAATTTGGCATCATACTCCACTGTAAGATAAAGATATAGTGTTCAGAGAGGCTTCCCCATCACACTGGAAGTCAAGAGCCGTTCAATGGAATCTGGTTCTAGAATGAGGGGGGCTGGGAACTGAGCTTCAAAGGCGTGTTTCAGCTGCCAGTACCTAAATTGGAAGGAGGACAGAATACCGAAGGATTGCCTCAGGGCTTGGAAAGTCATAAGCCTACCATCCTTTACCACATGTTTTAATGTAAGGATTCCCTTTTTCGCCCAGAGAGAGGGGTCCAGTATACTGTAAAAGTGGGGGAGCATAGGGTTACCCCACAGGGGCATGTGAGGTGAAATGTAATTGGGCTTCCGATATATTTTCCTAGCCTCCTGCCAGACCCTCACGGTGGTTCGCATCAGAGTTGTCATGGACGAATTGGCCCAGAGTCCACGAAACGGGAGATTGCTCAGGGCAGCAAAGGAGCCCAGAATGGCCGCCTCAAGAGTGACCGCCAGATTCTGTGTGGGCTGGGAGAACCACCACCGAATCATGACCAGAACAGATGCCCAATAGTAGATTTGAAAATTCAGCAGCGCCAGACCCCCCATCCCCCCCCCCCGAAAGTGGGAGATATAAGATCTGCTTGGCCACCCTGGGTGGCCTCCCAGCCCAGACAAATTGTATCAGCAGACTCTCCAGCCTTCGGAAGAAAGTCCTAGGGATGTGTATGGGTGTGCTACGGAAGAAGTAGAGATACTTGGGAAGGTAAATCGTTTTTAGTAAATTGACTCTGCCAACAGGGGTCAGTGGAAGGGAACGCCAAGCAGCACACCTAGCCGTAAGCTACGTAATGAGTGGTCGCAAATTATTGTCCACATAGTCCTGGACTTTAGCGCTAGTTTTAATCCCCAAGTATTTGAAGTCATCCACCCATTTGAGCTGCGAGTGTGGTACCCTTGGGGTTGAGGGATGGAGCGGGAAGAGAACCGACTTGTCCCAATTAATGTGAATCCCCGAGTAGCCACCGAATCGGTTAATCAGATCCAGTGCGGTTTGCAACGAGGACGAGGCGTCCGCTAAATAGAGCAGAGCATCGTCCGCGTACAAAGATATCTTCTCCTCCATTGGACCTACTTGAAGTCCCCTTACCCCAGGGTCAGCCCTCAGCAAAACAGCCAGGGGCTCCATCACCAGAGCAAATAGGCCTGGGGAGAGGGGGCATCCCTGTCGTGAGCCTCAAAACAGTTGGAACTTCCCCGATAGGCATCCATTGGTACGTATTCTAGCTGAGGGGCCATGGTATAACATGCGGAGCCATTTCGTGAAACCCGGGCCAAACCCGAATCGTGATAGCACTTCCCATAGGTAGCCCCACTCGACGGAGTCAAAAGCCTTCTCCGCGTCGAGTGAGGCCACCGTTCCTTTAGTCACCTCGTCTGCCCTGTCTATGTGAGTGTGAAGGCGTCTGATATTAATGTCAGTTCCCTGCCCGTTTGATCCCTGTGGATGAAGGCAGTAATGACCAAGTTAAGCCTATTGGCCAATACCTTTGCCAGTACCTTTGCATCCACGTTCAGAAGGGATATAGGGCGATACGAGGAGCATAACGTGGGGTCTTTCCCTGGCTTAGGGTTCACCACTATGATCGCTTCGCTCATTGTGTCCGGGAGTTTTTCGAGACGCGTTGATGTAGAGAAAAGGCCCTGAAGTTTATCAACTAGTTCTGTAGCATATTGTTTATAAAACTCCAATGGGATGCCATCAGGTCCCGGTGTTTTCCCTGTCTGCATCGATTTAAGTGCCAGGAGTATCTCCAGGGACGTAATTGGGGCGTCAAGCTTGTCACGATACGTTACTGTAAGGGTTGGAATATCAATGTCATCTAAGTATGCTACCAGATCCTCCCCTCTGTAGTCTACCCTGGACCTGTAGAGAGATTCAAAGAATTGCGCAAAACAGCCATTGATCCCTTCAGGTGTATGGATCAGCTGTCCCGAGGAGACCCTAATATGTGAGATGCTCATCCCTCCCACCTGTTCCCTGGAAAGCCAGGCCAACAAACGGCCTTACCTCTCTTCCTGCTCAAATATCCGTTGGGATTGAGCCAACATTTTCTTCTGGGTAAGAGAGGTACGGAGACGAACCACCTCCTTCGTCATAAGTTGTAGATGCGAATAGTGCACAGGGTCTCGATTACGAACAAAAAGAGCCTCTGCACTACTTGCCTCCCTCTCTGCCTTAACCAAGTCCGCCCTATGCTCCAGACGGACTCTGGCAATGATGGTCTGGTAATGTCCCCTCGTCGTGGCCTTGAAGGCATCCCACACAACTGTGGGGTCAGCTGAGCCCACATTTACGGCCCAGAAGTCAAGCAGTTCCGTTCTAAATTGGGAGTCTACTGCAGTGTCTGAAATCCAAAATCTGGAGAGCCTCCATATCCTTTCTACTGTGCCCAGGGAAAGGTCCAAGGACAACAACAAGGGTGCGTAGTCGGAGATTCCCCTAGGGAGTATTTGTATGTCCGTGACCCGTGGGAGGACCGGGCTCCCTGCGAAGACCAAGTCTATGCGGGAAAATGTTCTGTGAGAGGCCGAGTGGCATGTGTATGCCCTGGTCTGGGGGTGACGCCACCTCCAGACATCCGTCAGGCCATAGGTATCCGCCCACTCAGCCAACCCAGGGCAATGATGTCCTGCAGGAGTTAGCCTGTCAAAGTCCGGGTTAGGGACCAGATTAAAATCACCCAATATAACATTATTGCCGGTGATCTGATTGAGCACCAGCAAGGAAGCCAGAGGAGGTAAATATAAGCCCACAATGGTCCACGTTAGAGAGTATATTTTAGCATGAATAATAACATACCGACCGTCAGGGTCCAGGGCCACGTCCAGAAGCCGAAAAGGAAGTGATTTCAATACCAGAATAGTAACACCCCTAGAGAAAGTGGAGTGCGTAGAGTGGTAATGGTGGCCCACCCATGTTTTTTTTAGGGCCAGAACCCTACGTCCTGTTAGGAGTGTCTCTTGGAGCACACATATATGTGGGTTATAAGTTTTAATGAATTGGAACACCAGGGAACGCTTGACCGGGGAGTTCAGTCCCCTGGTGTTCCAGGAGATGATGTTAAGGGAGGACATGTCTACCAAGAATAATAAGAGTGTTAGGAGTAATGCAGGTCACGGCTCCTGAACTGGACCCTGGGACACATCTGGAAACAGTGCAATGCTGATAAGTCAAGTATTTTGGTACAATTATCAAACAAAAACAAAACCAAACTAAAAAAAAAAGGATGAGGATACCAATATCTAAAGTAGATGAAACTTGCCCCATTAGGGGAACTTTCCCCACCCCCCACCCCACCCAACCCCCCAAAACTGAGGCAATCCCAAACTTATTCAGCTCGCCGGCTGCAACAGGGGGTCCGTGGAAGAGGCGAGCCCACCCCCCCGAGACTTCACACGGGGGGAGGAAGCAGCAGTTCAAGCAGCTTTCCACACATGAGATCTCCACTTGTGATACAGCAGGCTGTGAGGACCTAGAAAGTTAGACGAAGGGGATTAGCCCATAATGCGGCCTCACAGTGAAGTCGATCCGTGTGTAGGAGGATATACAGAACAAGAACTCCAACAGTCCTCAAGGGAACAAGCAAGTGTAAAGAAACTGCATATCTCAACGGTCTCCTGACCAAGTTCTTTGGCAGGGGCATTAACTTAAAGTTTCCCTGGTAGGGATAGTGAGCATCCCCCTCAAATCCGTACACAGCATAGGTTGAACTGGGCATAACCTGTGCAACAAAACTAAATCATCAATGTGGTAGTTCGTGTGGTAACTCAGACCTGGGCCCAGGTTATGGTGGGTAAACAGTGAAAAGGGTCATACAACACATACCAGGTAGACCCTCATCGAATCTGAGGTAGGGAGTCCAGCCAGGCGGAGGCCTCTCTCGGTGTAGTAAAGAAACGAGTTGTCTCGCCGTCCTGGACTCTGAGGCGTGCAGGGTAAAGTACACTGTAGTGAATGCTGCGTGATCGCAAAGCCGCTTTAACTTGGTCAAAAGATTTCCTGAGATTCTGGGTCTCTACCGAGTAGTCCGGGAAGATCATCAGCTTAGTGTTCTGGAATCTGAGGTCCCCGACATTTCTAGAAGCGCGGAGAACTTCGTCTCTGTCTCTGAAGTTGAGGAGATGGAGAATGAAGGTGCAGGGAGGGGATCCAGGAGGCCCCGGCTTAGGCGGGATGCGGTGCGCCCTCTCTACCGTGTAATAAGGTGACCAGCGGGCCTCAGGTAACAGGTCACGCAACAGACCCTCTATGAAGGAGGTAGGATTATTCCCCTCCACCCCCTCTGGTAAACCAACAATGCGAAGATTATTACGCCGCTTCCTGTTCTCCGCATCCTCGGCTCTGTATTCAAGGGCCTTTACTTTGGTTTGAAGCATACATGGTGATACCCCATGTTCCGCAATAGTGTCTTCGGTGGTACTCAGTCTTTGCTCCGTCTCAGTGACTCGCGATCTGATTTTATCTATATCTTGGCGAATTAGACCCATATCCAGATGGACACTTTCAATTTTTGTTGTTAACGTGGATTGGCAAGTGGCGATGGCCGCCATGACGTCCGCCAGCCAGGGGGGCCGAGAGTCATCCGACTCCATAGTGGTCATCTGCGAGGCTCTGTGGGAACTGCTTGTAGTAAGATCCTCTGGAGAGGGGCAGGCGGGCGTCTGAGGGGAGTCCAACTGTGGTGGAAAAGTCAACCTCTTACCCCCTTTACTATATTTTGCGCTGGAGTTCCTGCGTCTCATTCAGGTGTTAGGAAGCCCAAAGCCGGGCAGTAGTCAGCAACTGAGTGTGGGAGCCTGTCTGCAGGGTCAGGGGTAGTCAAGCAGTAGGTATGGTGCAGTGTGTGTCCCCTTAACAGTCTTTCCTCTTACCTGCAGTTAAATAATGTAGAAGCTGTCCACTTCAGGCCTCCACAGGCTTATCGGAGTATTCAGCCCAGCCGGCTCCCCCCACAATCGGGAGGACAGGGGGTGAAGGTGCTCCAGGAATTGTTCCTCTTCACAGGCAGATGTCCCCAACCGTCACAGGGCCTCCTCCTCCAGGCCACCAGGATCAGGGCCTCCCCCAGGCAGTCCGACGGCTCCAGACCTTCAGGGAAGGCCGCGATTGTGGCCTAGTTACACGTGGGGGGGAAGGAGAGTCCAGGCCCAGAGCACGGCCTATTTGCTGTCCAGGGTCACCTCACCCGCCCCCATCCACAGTCCACGGCAGCCGGTTAGATCTAACAGCAGGGGCGATCGTGGCTCCCTTGGGTGGGCTGGGCTGGGCCGGGCGGGGGGCAAAACGCAGGTGCTAGCAGGTATCTGGGCTGATCCCGCTAACACTGCGTTTTTGGAAACCCTAAACTGCTGGGGACGCTAGTATAGATCTGGTCGGATCAGATATTGATCCGTTCAGATACTATACCACTAAGGGAAGTGTATGCTGCGTGCGTGGGTGTTAGCGGTACTGGCGCTAACCTGACGCTGCCTGGGGTGACGCAGACCTTATCTGACCCTAAAACCTAAGTTATATCACCGCCGGGCGATCAGGGGGCTAAACCTTTATTCGGTAATAAACGGCGGGTGCCCTGACGCTATAAAAAATAAACAAACTAACCAGTGTCACCCGTAACAGTTATATGGTGATCACTGGTGAAAGGGTTAACTAGGGGGCAATCAAGGGGTTAAAACCTTTATTAGGTAGTATATGGGGGTCCCTGGCGCTATAAAACGCTGACGGCGAACCTAAATATTTACCTCCCTAACTAGCGTCACCAGTGACACTAATACAGCGATCAGAAAAATGATCGCTTAGTGACACTGGCGACGGGGGGTAATTAAGGGGTTAAAACTTTATTAGGGGGGGTTAGGGGGGTACCCTAGACCTAAAGGGGGCTAACACTAACTGCCCTACCACACTAACTGTCACAAACTGACACCAATGCAGTAATCAGAAAAAAAAAAACTGCTTGGTGTCAGTGTGACGGGGGGGGGGGGGTGATTAGGGGGTGATCTCGGGGTGATCGGGGGGTAAAGGGGGGTGTACAGTATTCCTGGCATGTTCTACTGTGTGTGTAGTGTTTGTGCACACATATCGATGTCTTCTCTCCTCGGCGCCGGAACAGAAAATACCGAGCCAAGGAGAGATGACATCACTTCCTCCGCTTCTGTTTACTATGCAGAAGCCGAGGAAGCCTGTCATTCGCCAGGAGCGATCGCGAGGGGGGAGCCACGAATGAGTGGCCTCCCCCTCACCTCTTATCGCTCCTGACGAGAATCCGACTGCCGCAGGCACCGGGGGGGTCCGATCGGACCCCCCGCCCGCGAGGAGGCAAGGACGTACCTGTAAGTCCTTTTGCCTGCCCGTGCCATTCTGCCGACGTACATCGTCGTGCGGCGGTCGGCAAGTGGTTAAGGTATGTATTCCTAACTTAAAACACTATGGTCTATAAACTGAAAAAAATTGAGTTGGCTTTACTTAAAACAACAAAGTTGAAAACATGAAAAGTCTAATGAGTCAGACAAAAATAAATTTAGTTGACAGTACTTAACCAGCTAATGCAAATATTGCCTCAATTTTTGAGTAGACCCAGCACAATATTTTTTACAGTGTGGTTAGTTCTCCAAGATGTTTGGAACAACCTACCTGTTGAGTTCCTTCAAAAACTGTGTGCAAGTGTACCTAGAAGAACTGATGCTGTGTTGAATCCAAAGGGTAGTCACACCAAATACTGATTTGATTTAGATTTTTCTTCTGCAAATGAATTAGCATTTTGTAAATTCATAAAAAAAAAAGCAAATAAAATATATATTTGTGAAACCATTCTTACATTATAACATTTCTTCACACCTGCTTTTTGCACAGTTCTGTACCTATAAAATAAGTAATAAAAATAATATTAAAAAAGTAATAAAAATGCAAGACGTATTTTCAAATATCTGGTTACTAAAATACATTGGTATCTTGCACCTTTGCCATTATGTAACTCCCAATGTTTCCAAATAATTTTATGAGTTCTCTTCTTACTGCTTTATTATATGCCCTTTTGTTATTATTAATGTCTGTAATTCTTATGGAAGTATTAAAACCAAACCTCAGAGTCCACAAGGCCGCATGCTTACAACCAATTAGCTTGTTCTATACAACCATTTTTTGTGATCTTAATATTTCTGTGCACAGCTTCCAGCCTGCTCTGTGAATTAATCATTGGCTTCCTGCGCCGAGTTCAAAGAAAATTACAGTTCATTGTTCTCATTTGTTAATCAATTAATCCTCTAGCACTCTTCTACTGCTACTCTGCTACTGTTATATAGACTAGCAGAGACCTGTGGAGTGTCATTTATGTTATGATGTATTTCAAATGGAAATCGAAATTTTCATGACATTTCACCAAGATCACAGAACAGAATGCCAACCCTGATATAATTAGACCAAATCTTTATCTTAATTTTTTGTTTTCTAAAGACCCTTTTCTACACATAGCCTTTTCATAAAATTAAAGTATTTGTTAACCCATACATAAAAAACACTGCCAGCCCCTCTATTATAGGCAGGCATACCACACTGTACATGTCTTTTATAAAAACGAGGCATGTAAATACCTTTTTAGAGCTATCTTCAGACCGGTCACGTGACTCGAGGGCGCTTTTCAGCTCTGATACATGGCTTCTTCAGGGGGGGCCGAGAACTCCCTCTGACGTCAGCCGGGGAGATCACATGGCCGCTCAGCCCCTCCTGCAGTAGCCCTGGAAAATGGCTGAGAGTCGCTCTAAAAAGATATTTACATGCCTCGTTTTTATAAAAGACTAATACATTGTGGTATGGCAATCTATAATAGCGGGGCTGGAAGGGACCCTTTAGAATTTTTTATTTGTACTAATAGCGGTGGAGGGGAGGGGGGCGGACACAGAGACACAGAACACGGAGCTGACAGGCAGGAAGGAGGGGGTGAGGGGGAGAGAGGAGAGCTGAGAGCAGGGCTGCGAATGACAGAGGGACGTACGCTGACCACGGTGGTCAGGGCTCAGCAGCCCTGATTTTCGTGGTCAGCACAGAGAGGGGGATACAGGAAAAATGACAGGATCGGGCAGGTTTTTACAGCTTAGAGGGGGGCAGATTACACAGCATAAGCACCGTGCTGTTTATTCTCTTATATCTCTTTTTTTTGGGGGGGGGGGGTTACAAACACTTTAAACATTTTTAAAGAAATATTACCTTAGGGCATAATTTATGTTTAAATATCTAAATGTATCTATCTTTAAAGTACAACTGTATTTTTTTAACACATAGGGTTTTTTTTAACTATATCAATGAGTATCAAGAATCTTTAACCTCTGCCTGTTTCATCTCTCTGCTTGGAGAGCTATCATCATGTGTCCAGGACAGCATAAACATTGTTTTTGCTGTCTAAAACTGCAGACAAGGACTGACAACAGTGAAGTCATCTACTCCACATACCTGTTGAATGTCAAATGTCTTCATTAACAAGACAAATAAATGATGATTCCTATACCGAAATTCACTTATTCAATGTTTGGAGAGCACAACCTACTAGAAACCAGCAGTCTCCACTACACTAAAATGACCATGTCTCCAGGCCAGTGCTGAGAACAATGAAGGTATCAGGTATTTCTCGGAATGTGCTTTCTGTTTTTCACAGTTGTCTTTTTCTATCTCATGCAGGGGCTACCATCTGGCAGTTTGTGATCTCTACTGATTACATGAAGGCACTGTAGCATAGATATAATGATTTTTGGCTCCTTGCATTATTGACATTCATTGTAAGCCTTGTGATCTCCCCAATGCTCCCTATAGTACAGAGCCTCACAAATCCAGGGTATTTCTATTCCTCACTGCTTTTTTAGCAGCAATAACGTTTGTGCTAAACCTGGTCTCTATAGCCCACTGATAATGATTGTGTCCATCTTGTTTTCCTCCTCTCATTGCTTTTCCTCTAGGTCAGATCTTTAGAAGTCTATGTAAAATCTTATACACCCAGAAGCAATTGAAACCTGGAAGCACACTGTGTGGCATATCTCTAACTCTTCACTACTTCTCCAATTTAAGAGAAACTATGCTTTTGAGTCCATGTTTTTAAGTTAATATTTTAAACCACTTGAACTCTGGAAGATTTTACCCCCTTCATGGTCAGGCCATTTTTTGCTATTTGGCACTGCACTACTTTAAAATGGATGTAAACCCTCACATATACCCAGTGAAGTGCACAGCCTCAGGTGATACACAGGGATGAAACAAATCTCCCTTGATAATTTTTTTTTAAACTGCGTTTTTTTATTAATCTTTATCACAGAAAGAATACATTATAAGCATAGTACATGGTAAATGTAGTGTACATTTAACAATTTGTCAGTGTCATATGTATTTTTTTCATACATATATTCAATACAAGAGATTTTGTATTCAATTCTTAAGCAAATAGAAAAATTTTACACTTATTCACTAAACAACCCTAGCCATCTGAACACTTGCACATATATCAATGAATAGTACATTTTTTAAATTTTTAAGACGCCATAGTTCTTGTTTCCTAGATATTATAGGTAAATAAGATTTTTAGTCCCCATTCGAGTAGATTCAGTTCTTATGATCACACAACTGGATTACAGCCCATCATTCAAGGATGTCACATGTATCCGTAAGTTCCGTCCATTCTCCCCATATTGTCATACATTTACCAGCACACCCCCTGGCTTCGTATGTGAGTTTATATGTCGGTAATACCTGGTTAATCAGATTTTTCCATTGATTAAGATACATTGGTGTAGAATGTATCCACTGCAAAACTACTGTGTTTCTGGCATAATATAATAGGAAGCACAGGAATTGTTTTTGATATGAGCCCAGCTCCACATCCTCAAAAATTGCCAATATACACCACTTTGGGCTGCAAATATTAGGCAAATTAAAGTTACTCGCAATAAAGTGGGTTACTTGTGACCAGAACAGTCATATTTTTTCACAGCTCCAGAGCATGTGGAGTAGGTCTCCTGTGTTCCTATGACACTTATGGCAGATGGGACTGGTTAGCTTCCGCATACGGAAAAGCCGCAGAGGAGTGTAATAAATTCTATGAAAGATACGTAATTGTATCATCCTGTCCCTAGCAGAAATCGCAGTGACAAAATACATATTAAGGAGTTCTTTCCAATTATCATCCGATATATCTGGAATATCTGCTATCCAATGGTTTTTAAGAGCCTGTAATCGAGTGGATTTATATTGCCTCAACATCTTATAATAGGTGGAGATCAGCCCTGTGTGTGCTGGTTGTATTAATGCTCCTTCTAAGACAGAGTTTTGAAAGAAAACATTTCTAAGACCTATTTGAGCCATGGCTGCATCTTTTAGTTGAAGATACTTAAAACTCCATGTGTTAGGTATCCCAAGTTCCTGCCGTAGTGTTGGAAAAGATTTAAATTGACCTTGATCATATAACATATAACTATATATTTTAGGCCCATTGTCGCCCAGAGACAGGTATCAGGTAGATCATAAAAAGGAGGAAATGTAGGGTTAAACCATATAGGATGATTTGGAGATATAGAAGCTGAGTCATCTGGAACCAAGGGGAGACATTGTTTGTATATCTTAAGAGAGACCTTTATTATATCTGTACCCTCATCAACTCTAACCATTTTCCTAAATATTACATTATTTAGAGCTTCATAAGAGGAAAGCAGAGCCTCCTCTGCTGCAGTAGCAGCATTATCCAGCTGTGGAAAAGGCCACCAGTGTATGTAAACCAGTTGTGAAGCATAATAGTAAAGTCTCAAATTTGGCAGAGCTAGTCCACCCTGAGTTGTAGGTAATTGTAACGTACACAAAGCTATTCTAGGGTTCTTAGGAAACCATAAAAATGTTGACAGTAGAGAATCGATTTCTTGAAAAAAAAATTTTGCGTACAGGGCTGTTTGCCAAAATATACAAGAATTTGGGAAAGAAATACCATTTAAAATAGATTTACTCTACCCATTAGTGTCAATGGCAGATTTGCCCAACTGGTTATTTTGTTTTTAAAGGATTCTATGCATGTTAAGAGATTATTTATAATGTAGTTGGAAATCGGTAATTGTATGGTAACTCCCAGATATTTAAACTTTGGAGTGACTTGTAACGGGCAGTCCAAAGGGGAGATCACATGGGAGGGTGGGATCCACAGGGAAAACATTAGATTTAGTCCAATTCACCCTGAGACCGGAAAAGGTTCCAAATTTACTCATTAGTAAGTAAAGTAAAGTAACATATCATCCGCCTAAAGTGATATGCGTTCTTCTAGTGAACCGATCCACATACCTTGTAGATCAAATGAGGACCTAAGAAGTCTGGCCAGGGGTTCTATAGCGAGCACGAATAATAGTGGTGAGAGTGGGCACCCCTGCCTGGTGCCTCTATGAATTGTGAATGGTTTGGATACCATTCCATTAATCCTAATGCGGGCTATAGAACGGTTATATAATATTCTGATCCAGGTAAGAAAGTTCTTTCCAAAAAATAGGAATTTTTATGATTTTGGGGTGGGCAGCCTCTCCTCTTCCCAGGTGTCTCCCCTCTTTTAGAAAGTTCTTTCCAAACCCGATTTTTTTCCATTATATATAGTAGATAAGGCCATTCAACTGAATCAAATGCCTTGTGGGCATCAAGGGATACGACTGCTCTAGGGACCATCGACGTATTAGGTTTGTAAACAATCTACGTATATTACTATATGTAGATCTCCCCGGGATACGATTCACAGTAGAGGGGGTCCTTATTGGGCTTAGGAATCAGTATAACTAGAGCCTCCTTCATAGATGGAGGTAGACTTTTCTGTGTAAAGATAGTGGAGTAAAGCTTATGCAATCTCGGTACCATAACCTCTCGGTGCTCTAGATACCACTCAAGGGGAAAACCATCCGGTCCTGGGGTTTTATGTTTGGCAAGTGCTTTGGAGAGAGATAAGAATAGATAAGAATACGCTACAGCTATATAGGCATACCCCACTTTTAAGTACACAATGGGGTTTATTTACTAAAGCTGAAAAGCGCAAAATCAGGCTCACTTCTGCATAGAAACCAAAGAGCTTCTAACTCCAGCTTGTTCAATTAAGCTTTGGTAATAAAACCTGGAAGCTCATTGGTTTCTATGCAGAAGTGAGCCTGATGTTTCACTTTCCAGCTTTAGTAAATAAACTCCATTCTGTACTTAAATGTGGGCTATGCCTGTATGTGCTTAGGTCAAATTTCACAAATCAGGTTTACATCCACTTTAACTGGTAATTGTACGGTCATGCAACACTGTACCCAAACAAAATTAATATCATTTTTTTCAGAGCTTTCGTTAGGTGATATTTGATCATTACTGTGTTTTGTTTTGTTTTTGCGATATAAACAAAAAAAGGTGGGTAAAAAAACAATATTTTTTACTTTCTGTCATAAAACATATCCAATAAAAAAATGTTAAATATCTAATTTCTTCAAAAATTTTGCTCAAAATGTATTCTGCTACGTATTTGATAAAAAAAAATCCCAAAAAGTATTGATATTTTGTGTGAAAGTTATAGCGCTACTAATGGCAGCAACTTGTAACAGGACTGCGACATTGCAGCAGTCAATCTGACACTAACTGGCGCTGGGGGGAACTGATTAACTGCAACTGACATTACTAAAGTGATCAATGACACTATACACTGTCACTGTACTAATGACACTGGCTGGGAAGGGGTTAACATCTTGGACAATCATATATTTGACTGTATATATATATATATATATATACATAAATATATTTTAATACACCTCCTGAAGTGTATTAGAAACAGTACATCACTGAATGCACTGTAGATATAAGCTACACTGGATGCAGATTTTATATATATATATACAGTGGGGACGGAAGGTATTCAGACCCCCTTAAATTTTTCACTCTTTGCTATATTGCAGCCATTTGCTAAAATCATTTAAGTTCATTTTTTTCCACATTAATGTACACACAGCACCCCATATTGACAGAAAAACACAGAATTATTGACATTTTTGCAGATTTATTCTCCTAGGCCATCTATTTGTAGAGCAACAATTCGTTTTTTCAGATCCTCAGAGAGTTCTATATATATATGTATATATATGTGTGTGTGTGTGTGTATAAATATAAATGTGAAATATAAATGTGTATAAATGTAATGTCAATTTTGTATTTCCCTGGCTAGAAAAAATAAATATTTTTAAAATTGATGTTTTAGTCTTCAGCATAGTAAGTAAAAAGTAAATACATCTGTAGCACAGGGGTTTGCTACGAAGGTTATCATGTTAAGTAATGCATTGTTTCTTAAGTAAGGGTTTGGCTCCCTCTAGTGACTGCTGAAACTTAATCAGGATCTTTCTCTCTTCTAAGAGACAAATAGCTATGCATTGTGGGATATGTAGTTTGATGAGGAAAAGACTATTGTTGTTAACTCAGTTTGGGAACTACTGGACCCACAATGCCAAGTCACAGAACAGCCTGTTGAGAGCAGTAATAAAAGGGACAGCGCGGCCATCTTTCGGCCTCTCCGGACGTCATTCAACAACCAGCAGGGAGGTCTCAGGGAGGTCTCTGTGTGTGTGACCAATGGACTGTGGCCTACATGGCGCGGAGCGGAATCGCCAGCCTCTGAGGGACTTCGGGATACAGTCCCGCCAGCTCAGCAAGCAGATCGATGTGCAGTGCCAGGACATCTGGAAGTTTCCTATATCTCAGCTATCCGGAGGAGCGGTACAGCGCGGCGGCGCCATCTTTTCATTAGACTGAGACATCCAGGAGGAGAGTCCGGATGGAGCCTCACAGCCTCTGGGTCTATTGTGGTGAGAGCGCACCTGCCCATTTCAGTAGAGTGCAATATTTGCTGAGTGAGTTAATAACAGACTGCTGGTGAGACTTGTAGTCCCACAGAAATTATCTTACCTACTCACAGGCCTCATACAACTGAACTCTATGGATTATTATTCCCTGTGCTATAAATCCAGTATTGTATTATACTCACAGATAAGGAGGAAGTGTCACAAGAGCTCTATTCCTTCAGTTAAACAGTTATCAGCGCATCATTTATTCTACAGTTTGCTTTCTTTCTGTTTCCCTGTTGGATTACAAATACCGCAGTTTAAGCTACAGGCTAGCTGAAGATACCTGGAGAAAGGGAACTCTCATCATCTTCTGCAAAGTATCCCAGCTCTATTTTATAGTTTGAACATTGAATCACCGCCTAATGGGACCCGTTGAGTACAGGTTAAAATTGCATAGTATTATTGAATGTGAGAAATATTATACTGCAATTTGGTGTGTGTGTTGAGGCTTCAGTGGGAAGGTGTCCAACCACCTGCCGACCGCCGCATGCCGATGTACGTCCAAAGTTTGGTGGCGGATATTATTGTTATGGCAGCAGCTAGCTGCCATAACCCTGGTATCCCCATTTTCGTGCGGCTGTCAGCTTTCAGATAAAAGTGGTCTCTGCAGCGGATTCACCACAAGATCACTTTTATCAGTGGCGGGAGAGGGCCCTCCCTTTCCCGCCGCGATTCGGTGCCCTCCGCCACTTACTGGAGCCGTCGGTAGTGGCGGAGGCGATTGCGTCTGTCTCCCTACTGTGCCTGGAGACGAGTGAGGCTAAGATGGCGCCCATTCGTCTCCATGACACTGCTGGGCGGAAGCGACGTCAAAATGTCACTTCCGCCCCTACGTCTTAAAGGCACATTTTTTTCAATGTCATTTTTTTAAATGACTTTTTTTTTTTAATTATTGCATTTTAGTGTAAATATGAGATCTGAGGTCTTTTTGACCCCAGATCTCATATTTAAGAGGTCCTGTCATGCTTTTTTCTATTACAAGGGATGTTTACATTCCTTGTAATAGGAATAAAAGTGACACAATTTTTTTTTAAACAGTGTAAAAATAAATAAAATCATGTAAAATAAATAATAAAAATGAAAATTTTTTTTTAAATGAACGCATACGTGAGTATCGCCCGCATATGAAAACGGTGGTCAAACCACACGTGAGGTATCGCCGCAATCGTTAGAGCAAGAGCAATAATTCTAGCCCTAGACCTCCTCTGTAACGCAAAACATGCAACCTGTAGAATTTTTTAAACGTCGCCTATGGAGATTTTTGAGGGTAAAAGTTTGACGCCATTCCACGAGCGGGCGCAATTTTGAAGCATGACATGTTGGGTATCAATTTATTCGGCGTAACATTATCTTTCAGAATATAAAAAAAATTGGGCTAACTTTACTTTTGTCTTATTTTTTTATTCAAAAAGTGATTTTTTTCCAAAAAAAGTGCGCTTGTAAGACCAAATACGGTGTGAAAAAAAGTATTGCAATGACTGCCATTTTATTCTCTAGGGTGTTAGAAAAAAAACAATATATAATGTCTAGCAAAAAAACCTATTTTAAACATGTAAACACCTAAAATCCAAAACGAGGCTGGTCCTTAAGTGGTTAATATAGGTCTTGGAGAATATTGAACACTTGTCCCACTGTACACCTGTATACATATACTCACTAGACTACGGTGACTATTGAATCTACAGTTGTCATATCCATTATCAGTTGATCATTATTAACTGTCATTTCTTGTTTGTATTTGGACACATTGTTCATTGCATTTAATATCCACTTTAGTAAACTGTCTGAGTGGTTAATTGATATTCTGTGTGAGTCTCTATTACTTCTACAGCTGATGAAGGGACGGGATCCAGGGCCATGGTAAATAAATTTTATGGTTGGTCATTACTGCGTTTCTCTCTATTGCTGGATCCCCCATTAATATTACCAAGCAGATGTGCCAGAGGGATTGAGACCGCAGGGTGCAGAATCAAACCTTGGGGTTGAGAGGCAGGGTGCAGAATCAAACATTCATTAGCAGCTCCTTCGGGGGTAGTGCTACTCTGCAACCAAAACCCACCCTGGACAGCACCCCTATTAGCACCAGAATGGATCCCACCACTGTGATTCAGTGGTGCAAAAAGAAGGTGTCCGTTCGGAAGGGAGCATGGCAATTGAACTTGGGCGGAAAAACAAATCAGTCATGTTGTGAAGGTGCTGTCCCCAGACAGAAAGGCGTGGGTGATTGCTGTCAGACCAGATCGTGAGACCTCCCGCACTCACACATTGTTGGAATGGAGAAAGGGGGTATCTGAAAGTTTCAAAGGCACCATTCTTGGGGTTGAGAGGCAGGGTGCAGAATCAAACATTCATTAGCAGCTCCTTAAGGGGGTAGTGCTACACATCCAAAAATGCTATACATATTAAAGTGGTTGTAAAGCCATTTTGTTTGTTCCTATAATGCCCTGTGTTATCTTAAAGTATGTGCCCCAGTGCATGTTATTTATTTAAAAAATGCCGCTTCATACCTAATTTCAGAGCGCCCCTCGCCCCTCACGTGACCGGCTGCCGCTGTGTTCCCCGTCAGCCGGGAGAAGGGGAGGAGAGCGCCGGGTGGTCACTTGAGAGCTGAGGGGCGCTCCAAAGTATGAAGCAGCATTTTTTTTATAAATAACATACACTGTCAACGCAACTTGTCAGACTCCAGGTATAATCTATCTAGCTCAATGCAGTTGTGGTGGTTTTTATGTGGTCAAAACGAAACGACCATTCTTTAAACGAATCAGAGACCACATAAAACCCATCCTTAAAAAACGAATGGATACAGCTATTGCCAGGCATGTGGGTCTGCACCATAATTTTAACCCCAACACCATTAAGTTCCGAACTTTGGAGCATGTCCCGCTGGATGAAAGAGGGGGCAGTGTCGACAGGACATTGCTCCAGCTTGAAGCCCGCTGGATTCACACTCTTAAAGCCACTCATTTCCCAGGCCTGAACGAAAGCCTGAGCTATAGACCCTTCCTCTAAATGAATAGCTATCCATGTATGGTCTTAGGTGTCACATCCAACAGACACCCCCATCCCCCTCCCCCCCATCTTCTCCCCTTTTTTCCCCCTCCTCCAATGCCTTGTCCCCCCTCTTGTCATTTGTACATAATGACTTGTCTCTATCAACAAATGTAATTAATTGCTTCATAAGTTTTTATTTGTGGACTTGATGTGTAGTTATGTGTAACCTCATATATCATACATGTATTTTTGTTCTTTATGTAACTGTATTCCTGGTAATACGTGTTGTCCCTCTGTCGAACAGAGCCAATCGAGATTGGAGGATCTGTGGTCTCCTCCTTCTCGATCGACTACCTCTTTGGCCCGTCCTTGTCAGACCACACCTGGCCCACACCATGCTGGGACATATTTGGGGCCACCGCATCCACACGGACGCCCGGGGCACACCATTAGATGTGCCCATTCCGCGCTGTGCCTCCCCGCTAGACCTAATCCACTTAGGGCACTCTATGTGCCCTCCCCCTGCCCTCCTGTCCCATGACGCTGCTTCAGTACGTAGGGGGAGCCGCCGCGCGCTGTACTGCGCATGTCGGCCCCCTCGGCAGCCGCTGTGGTTCATGGGAACTGGAGTCTGGACTGGGCCCTGGTCTCCCGGGCATGCGCACTGGCGCCATCACGTCCGCATCGAGCCGGCGACGTCACACGCCGGCTCGATGGGGAGCATTATTTAACCGGCTTACCTGACAGTTCTGTCTGCCAGCGCCGGTAGATGGAAGCAAGATACTTAGCAGAGTGAGTGACTGGTGAGAACATCACACTCTGCTCTACATATACATGTTCATCCCTGTTCTTATCCTTCCATTCAACTTCCTTAGATCCCATACTATTTATTACTATTACCAGTTCACATAATCTTGAGACCTTGTGGGCTTGATTTAATAACCTAAACATATTATTATGACGTTTTTGTAAATTGTCAATATTCACCAATAGATATATTACTAGTTTAAATTACTTAGTCCAGTACCCTTCCTTACAGTAATATAGAAAAAAACTTTTTTGCCTTATTCATTTTTCTAGCCTGATCTATCCACCATTCCAACAATCCGTGCCACCACCATTCTACTGACACTGACGTATATCTGTATCCTTGCTTGCAGTTTTTATCAGTTATTGGTGTAAGTTTTAAACTTATTAGTTCTCTAATTCTAAATTAACCCTTTACATATAATCCTGCCGTTCATTAAATTTTTACCACCTATTATTCACACAACAGCTCCATCTTTTTGCTCCCTGTGGTTGCACAGAGGCCTTTATGCTATCCGATCTTGGTTGGGTCTGGTTACGCCGGTGCTGTTGAGGCTTTGCTGGGTCTAATATTGGGGGTAAGCCATCTTGGACTTCTCAGAGTGACAACACGTGTTTTTTCCTCTGTATCTATCTTTTGCAATATTAACATTGAACATTATGTATGTATGCACATAAATATTCTTTTTCTTTCTATTTTTGTAGAATTGCTAAAAGTGTTGGATGACTCACTTAACAGTTGCATATCCCTTGAAAAAGCGACAATGCGAAACATGTCGGGTTAATATGCAACAACTACCATCTGTGAATTTGTAGTATAAACTCCTTTTCTTTCCCTAATTTGACCACTTTATGTTTTACTATTACTATTGTAAAATGAATTTTGTCTGCTACTATATATAAATGATATTCTCTTTTTAATTGTTTGTAAACAATAAACTGTTTTTAAGAAAGTAAAAATCGCACCGTTAAAATCCCTTTAGTTCTTTTCTATGTTTATATACACTGGGGCACATACTTTAATACAACACAGGAGATTATTGCAAGATGACAATAATTTTTGCAGCAAGAGGAGAGGGATGGGCACTGACAGAACTGATAGGCAGGTAGGGGAGGGGGGAGAGGACAGGGGAGAGGAGGACAGAGGAGAGCTGCGGATGACGGAGGCACGTAAACCACGGTGTCAGGGCTCAGCAACCATGATAAACTGTGGTCAGTTTATAGGGGGGAGTGCAGAACCAGGCAGGATCAGCCAGGTAATTCAGGTGGTGCAGGTGGCCAAATTACACAACACAAGCACTGTATAATATGCATAATATGCTTTAAGGGAACACATTCCATTTTTTTTTTTTTTTTAGGGTAACATACGCTTTAAAGCCACAAGGAGATATTTATAATATAGTCAGTGTGCAAAACATGAACATTTTGGTTATGTACACAAAATATACGAGACAATGTAATTAATAAAGCCCAACTGCAGGCAACCTTGTTTCCATAGTTCTACAAGTGTTATTATGTGTAAGTTTTTTTTTTTATCCAATCTATTTTTATTTGCCATTTAGGTAAATAAGGCCTAATCTCTTCCAAGACCTAAAAATCTTGTTTTCCACATTTCCACATAACACAGCTCCCTGTGTACTTCCACACGAATTCACCAGCACTGGTGTTGTGTCTCTGTACCCATCTACTGTACACTTGGCCATTTACAAAACACCTAGCCATAGTATTGTTACAGGCTGCATTTTGTAAATGATTAAGCATAAAGAACAGGTGGAGACACTATACCAGCACTTGGTGTATATCATACAGGCAGCCTTGATGTAGACAGGGGACTGGAAGTACAGTGGTGTAGTGGGTAGCACTTTCACCTAACAGCAATCAGGTCGCTAGTTCAAATCCCGACCACGACACCATCTGCCTGGAGTTTGCATGTTCTCCCTGTGCCTGTGTGGGTTTCCTCCGGGTACTCCGGTTTCCTCCCACACTCCAAAGACATTCTGGTAGGTTAATTAGATCCTGTCAGAAAAATTAGCCAAATATGTGTGTGTGTTTGTAAGCGTGTCGGGACCCCATGGGGCAAAGGACCGCGCTATACCGCAGATGGACACCGGCAGCAAAAAAGCGCCCTGAGGCGATTCAGTTCGCATAGGTAGCGCTATACAAGTCACTCATTCATTCAACTGGAGTTGTACTATCCTGTAAAACTGAAAGCAATGTTTTTAAGCTTTTGGAAGAGATGAAACATTAACCTAATTAATCACAGAGATAAATGCTTAATAACCACTGTATAGCTATGAAAATTATGGTGTGCATCTGAAAAAAGAATAATGAGCAGAAAACGTTATGCAATCAAAGTAAGAAAACAAAGGTCCTCCACGACACTGTAATGCCGCGTACACACGACCGCACATTCCGACAACAAAATCCATGTTTTTTTTCCAACGGATGTTGGCTCAAACTTGTCTTGCATACACACGGTCACACAAATCTTGTCGGAAATTCCGAACGTCAAGAACGCGGTGACGTACAACAACACGTATGACGGCACTAGAAAAAGGAAGTTCAATAGCCAATGCGCCACCCTTTGGGCTCCTTCTGCTAATCTTGTGTTAGTAGAACTTTGGTGAGAGACGATTCGCGCTTTTCAGCCTCATGCTTTTCCGATCTTCAGTTTGTGCTTGTGGGTTCGTATCTGGTTTTCAGTACGTGTAGCCAGTTCGCATTTGTTTTTCAGTGTGTAATATTATTATTATAGTATGTATTTGATCTTCAGTGCGTTCTTGTCCGCTCGTTTCTGATTTTCAGCTCGCTCTTCTCAGGCCTTTCTGATTTTCCGTGCGTTCTGTTAGTTTGTTCTGACCAGCTGACCGTTTGAAGCCATGTTGCGGGTACATACATACTCACATATGTATACATATACATATGCGACATACTCGTCGTAGAGTTTGTGCTGTGCAGGGGCTTGGTACTGGGATTCTTACTCTGACCCAAGCCCAGTCCATGAACAGGGCGGGGAGGAGTTCATGGACCAAGAATTGGTTACTCCAGTGTGACCAATTCTCCCATATGCCTTTGTTGCGGGAGATCTGTGAGAATAATCCTGATGATTTCATCAATTATCTTTGGATGACGGACCCCATTTTTCACCGTCTGTTGGCTTTGCTGTCCCCTTATATTACCAAGCAGGACACCTGCTTGCGGCAAGCCATCACTCCCGAGCAGAGGCTAGTTGCCATGTTGCGGTACTTGGCGACATGGAGAGGTCTGTTTTCTCCTTTAACATCACATTCTATATATTTAATGTTTGCTAATGTATTGTATTTCTTTCATCATTCCCTAATTACCATGATTGTAATATGCTGTGAATGTCCCCTTTGTTCTCATGCATGCTTGAATTTTTTAAACTTCCTTTTTTGTCCTTCATGCATATTTGCCTTCACTAACCTCCCCAGTATGCTATCCTAGGCCCATACACACCTAGCCACTTAACAATGTATTTTGTCAGCTCCATAGTAGTGCTTTACCCTAAATACCCCCTAAAATGTGTACAAATGTTATTTGTGTCCTTAAATTCATGCAGAGTGCCAGAGGCTATTTTTTTGGGTCCAAAAATCATTTGGAACCCTCCCCCCCCAACCGCTAAGTCAACCGATACCAATCCTCTATCTGCTGACTTTGCCAAACCCATACACACTATACTTACCTTTTTTGTGGCCAGATTTCTGTATGAATTCACCAAAGCATGTAGTGAAAGGTCCTGCCAGAATACTTTCAAATGGTACTGTTTAGTTTTCTCCTATTATCTTGATAGGTAATTGCAGAATGTAAAAAAGTGCTTCAATTTGTACAGTGTATATTTATATTTTTGTATTACGACACTTCTTACCTGTCCAGTGGGCTGCCAATAGTGTAGGTAAGGAGGGGCTGGCCAAAGTAAAAGACATTATTTATGCATTCAGTTTTCAATGAAGTGGAGAGAGTTACCTGTCCTAACCCCCTCCCCCCCTCAATTTTTTACAATGGGCCATCAGAGAAGGTGAGGAATCTGATTTTTGTCTTTAAATACTCCTTGAAATAAATGTTATACTGATGTTGGCCAAGAATGTTTGTGTCTAATCTGCTTGCAATGTTTATATGCAAAATGACTAAGTTCTTTTTTCTTGTTTGACTCCACAGTTTCCTTCAACGCCACAGGAATGGCAGACTGTGGCTTCCCAATTTTCCCAGCGGTGGGACTTTCCCAACCGCGGAGGGGCAATTGATGGGAAACACGTCCACATCGTGCCACTCTCCAACTCAGGGTCATACTATTATAATTACAAGGGGTTTAATAGTATTGTGATGTTGGCAGTGGTGTCGGCGACATGTGAGTTTCTCTATGTGGACGTGGGGAAGAATGGTCAGATGTCGGATGGTGGAGTCATCGCCTAGAAAGAGTTCTACACATGACTCCAGAATGGTGGCTTGGGATTGCCACCTGCTGAAACGTGGAAGGACTCCCATTCGTCTTTGTCGCTGATGAAGCGTTTGGGCTGGGTGATCACAGGTGATTGCGTTCCCGATGAGGACCCTCACCCTGAACCAGAGGGTTTTTAACTACCGGCTGGCCAGAGCCAGAAGAGTGGTGGAGAATGCTTTCAGGATAATGGCCAGCCGGTTCCGCCTATTCCTTGCGGCAATCAACATGGTAGAATATAAACTTAACCATATAATCCTTGCATGTTGCATTCTCCACAACTATTTAAGGAGAAATTTAATGAACTATGTTGCCTCAGTTGGGCCTGAGGTCGGACTTAACGAACAAACCCTGATGGTGCTTGAAGCTGGCCGTCCTGGCTTGCCCCCCCAAAGCTCACCCGAGGTCCGTATGAAATATATGGAGTACTTTGCGGGTAGCCATTGATATGCCAGAAAATGTTTAAGAAATATTTTTAAAATACATTTTTGATTAAAACTGAAATAAGATTTCCTTTGATTTACTCCGTGTGTTTCTTTTAGCTGTCTCCTAAGTTCACCAATGGGCTTTTCTTTTTGGCCATTTTCTTCAATAGTGCAAACGTAATTTATTTGATACATGAGGTGACAATCTCTTCTTCAGCGAACTATTATTATGTTGTGGGTCTGCTACACACACACTTTGTTTTTGTTGTTAATGTATGTAATGCATTACTTATAAAAATTAACATAATTTTCAGCACCATGAATGAACTTTGGTAAGTCACAAAAATAGCATGCTTGTGGCAAATTATAAAGCACTGTGGGAGTTATTTGCTAAAGGAAAATCCACTTTGAAATCCAAATGCACTGCAAAAGTGCACATGAAACTGCACTTGAAACTGCACTGAAAGTGCACTTGTAGTGCAAAGTGGATTTGCCTTTAGTAAATAACCCCCATTTCAGTGTAAACACCAACTTAGTCCCAAAAATGATATTGAGCATTGAAAGAAGAAGCCACACATTATTGAGTTTTACTCTGTGCACATTCACATGTGCCTTAGAAAAGGGTTTTTGAACAAACCAACATATTTTCTTAATAACATTTTTGTTTTTGACAGTACAAATAGCCTTTTTTGTGTTAAAGCAGGCATGTTTAAAATCATAAAACAATACACAACTCAGGAACTTACAAAGTTCAACTTTGACAAAGTGAAGGCAATATCAGACATTAAAAAAATATGTTACCAAGGGTAGTGGCGCTTCCTATAGGGTAATAAATGGGAGGGGTGGTTACCCAGATGGTTTCTTTCAGTAGATCCCAATGGAGGTAACTGGTACCTACCAGGGAGAAAAAACCTTTAATTACCGTGAGGGTATATATGTCTGTACCTACACACACATATATCCCCATACACCCGTGTATATCAGCAGGTATAAATGAATAAATAGATGAGCAATGTCTTCAAAGGGTCTGGCCTGAGGCCCCTAATAATGTGGTAAATTTACACCATATGCCACCACTAGGTGAAAATATCAATATCATATATACATACTACTGATCTAAAATAATTAAACCATCAAAATAAACCTTTGCTCATCGTGCAGAAAAAACATGTGTAAGTATGAGTAAAAGACATTACATAATATCGAATTAGTGCAAATAAACGTAATAAAATCACTTATGTCCAAAGAAACAATTATATCCAAAGAAACAATTTTGCAGTGATTAAAGTCCTTAAAGTGAAAAAAATCCTTAGAATGAAAAGGCTTATGTGAAAAAACTTTTTAGTGAAACAATTTTTTGTTCAAATCCAACGTTTCAACAATTCCGTGACTTGAGTGCTCTCGGAAAATTCCTGTGACTTTTGTGCACCCCCTTCGGGTCCCCACTCACCAGATCCAACAGCCCCAAAAGGGGTGACCAGCATAAGATATCTCAATCACGGTCTCCTTTCCACGATAGTTATACGGGCTCTCCAAGGTGGTTTCCGTGCCTCTGGTTTTCCCAATGGATTCCTCCAATCTCAGATGGAGCAGGCTGCAAGGGGGGTTGCGGTCCCAATATTCTCTCCCCCACCTTCCTACCGACCATCCAAATAGTTTCCCACTATTGGTTTCAATGTACGCAGTGGCTCCCTCATAGAAAGAAAAGATAGGAAGCTCCCATGGTGTAGTATATATAAAAAACGCTTTTATTCAAAAAAACTCCATCAGCTTACAGCGGAGTAAAAAATGGTAAATATACCATAAAATTAACTAAATAAAACAACCAGTGAATAAACAGATTAATGAATAAAAACAAATTAGCTCACTCAGAGATGCCCTGAGAACAGGCCCGTAGCGGTAAAAAATATTGAAATTACGTGCCGCTGGTTAGAGCTATTGCGCTCCACCTGCGTTCCAGCTAGGGCCCGTACCCGGAAGTCCTGTTGGATCTGGTGAGTGGGGACCCGAAGGGGGTGCACAAAAGTCACAGGAATTTTCCGAGAGCACTCAAGTCACGGAATTGTTGAAACGTTGGATTTGAACAAAAAATTGTTTCACTAAAAAGTTTTTTCACATAAGCCTTTTCATTCTAAGGATTTTTTTCACTTTAAGGACTTTAATCACTGCAAAATTGTTTCTTTGGATATAATTGTTTCTTTGGACATAAGTGATTTTATTACGTTTATTTGCACTAATTCGATATTATGTAATGTCTTTTACTCATACTTACACATGTTTTTTCTGCACGATGAGCAAAGGTTTATTTTGATGGTTTAATTATTTTAGATCAGTAGTATGTATATATGATATTGATATTTTCACCTAGTGGTGGCATATGGTGTAAATTTACCACATTATTAGGGGCCTCAGGCCAGACCCTTTGAAGACATTGCTCATCTATTTATTCATTTATACCTGCTGATATACACGGGTGTATGGGGATATATGTGTGTGTAGGTACAGACATATATACCCTCACGGTAATTAAAGGTTTTTTCTCCCTGGTAGGTACCAGTTACCTCCATTGGGATCTACTGAAAGAAACCATCTGGGTAACCACCTCTCCCATTTATTACCCTATAGGAAGCGCCACTACCCTTGGTAACATATTTTTTAGTTAGCAGAGAATCCCTAGGGAAGCTCTTTTAAGGGAGGCAGCACACCTAAACTACTGTCCTAAGCGCAGCTCTTTGTATTCAACTTTAATATCAGACATTAGTATGTCCAAACTGTGTTGATGTTGCCTTCATCAGATGGGGTGATGTCACCCCTGTGAAAGCCAAATTTTGAAGATGCACACAAATTGAGAGTCAAAATGAGGATTTCCTTCCTGATCCCATGCCTAATGTCAACATGTGCTAGCTCTCATCATGGGTGATCAATGAACGTGTTTCGGGGGTGCAACCTCTTCCTCTCATCTACTTTAGTTGCGAGGAAGGGGTTGCACCCCCAAAATGCGTACCTTGATATCCTGCGAGGGTAGATAGCACATGTTGACACACTATGTGCATCTTCAAAATTTGGCTTTCTAAAAATATTTAAAATGTGTGAAAATAATAAAAATACAAACAAACTAGAAGAATTTTAGGGGTGTTTTAGATTCTGCCTAAAACATCAGTGATGTTTTTGAGTCATTTTTTCCATATCATTGATGTCTTCCTTGATCTTCTGTAAATCACGATTGCACACTATGATCTCCCCGATGAGGATGTGTGCACTTGCACTTGTGAAAAGAGATTCTTCTTCCACAACATCCACATCACCTAAAATAATAAAACACACCATTTATTATAAATATGCAGGCATCTATCTATTACCTGAAGCTGTGGTCTCAGACACTCACCTGTTGTGGTCACTATTTTGCCCACTTCATAAACCCCTCCTTCCTCCACATCTTCTGGATGTGGTGTGGGGATTTCCTTTTCTTTCGGAGGTGGGGGGTCCCTGGTGTCCTCAGATGTCCCTACTCTTTTCTCCCCTATGTGAATAAAAAAAAGGCATACTTAGCACACAGATATTTGATGCGAGAAATAGTAATATGAAACATTGCTTGGAAGTGTCGTACAATTGTCTTTTTTGGCAGAGTTCCAAGCTGAAGACATTATGTTTTTCCCTTTATAAAGCTGGAATACTTACCTTTTTTGTACAATTTTCACACATGGAGACACCACTTGTATCCACTGGAGCACCTGTGGGACACGCTAAAAAGGGTGTTCTGGTGTCCCACACTAGTGCTCCTGCATCCAGATGTATAAACAGCTGCTGAGTGCCCTCTCCTTACACTGTATCAAGTTTGCATTTCATTATAGTTACAAACCCATCTAGACAACAAACTTCTTTTAATACAAATAGGCATGAACAAATGTAGTTAACCTGCATCTGGCAAAAACATTGTATTAGTGAGTGAACAAACGATGTTTACTACGAACGATTACTGCGCATACGAACCTGAAACTTGCCCTTTTAAACTGTACAGCAGTAAAGAAAACACATGGAGCAGCATGCAAGTAATAATAATAATAGGAACACACGACAACTACTTACTTTTTTTGAAGAACTCTCTTGATCTTACTGTACTGATCGTGCTCCCTCAATTTGAGGTCTGACCATTGTTTCCTCAATTGATTCTTGGATCACCGTACCCCAAAATTCCTGTGCAGACTTTTCACAACTTTAGTCATGATCTTGGCCTTTCTCACATTTGGGTAAGGTCCATGCTTCCCGTCATAGTCAGCCCATCTCCACCATCTCTATAAAGGACATATTTGAGGCCTTAAATCTCCTTCGGGATCGGGAAGTTCGTGGCTCCGGCCTTTCGTCATTGCTGCTGTCTGCATGCACTTGCTCTTTCTCCGCCATGTGCTCCCTACTGCGCCAAGCGTCAGGGGCGGGCGGAGTTTTACGCATACACAGTGTATATAAAGCGTAACACGCGTGCGTCGTACATACGATCTGTGAGCGGAGGAAGAAGTAGCAGAAGCACCAATCATTCTAACGAAGGTACAAGTTTAACTTGGTGCATCAGTGGCCTATACTGCTTCTAGATTGAGGCCTATATTGGGAAAAGATTAGGAAAGTTTAGCCTGACATTAGGGTTTGTCTTGTGTTGTGTCTTGTAGAGAAAATGATGGCTTCAATGATCACAACTTCCTCCCCCTATTCATAGACAAGTAGGAAGCTGCCCTGTCTGTGGCAGGTGCAACACCCGCATTATAATCATAAACAAAAGAGGCAGGCAGCGCTGGAGAAACTGCTTGAGTTGGTGAAGCCGCAGATCCCCACGGCAATCATCCCCTATTTGAAGGCAAAAATTGGTGGGCTGAGGAGCACTTATAATAGGGAGCGCAATAAGGTCCAGGATTCCATGAGATCAGGAGCTGCAGCAGATGCCATTTATGTCCCCAGGCTGTGGTACTATGACAGACTGCGTTTTCTGTCAGACCAGACTGAAGTCAGACAATCACTCTTAACCCTTCCTTCCACTCTTCCTTCCATGCTTCCTTCCATCCCAGCTGAGGCTTCCGACGTCCAACCTGGGCCTTCCAGCCAGGAAGAAGTGGAGGAGCCCAGCTTGAGCCAGGTATAACATTGTTCTACATATTTCTTGTCATAAAATTAATGATGTTAACTAGATGTTATTATTGATCACTAATTGCTGATTTAATAAATTGTTTTACATATCAATAGACAGTAGTGGCCAAAAATGTTTGGCACAAGAATGAAAAATGCTGGGGTCAGAATGATAGTCTTTTCTATTTGTTAACATTCAATTTGCAACAGTCATGAGCTCAAAATTGTGTGTGATTGATGAATAAAAAACTAAAACTATGTCCCATTTTCATACACAGGAAAGCTTCAGCCAGGAGGAGGGCGTGGAATGTGGCAGCCAGGAGGAGGCTGTGGAATGTGGCAGACAGGAGGTGGTGGGGGAAAGTGGCAGCCCGGAGGTGGCGGGGGAAAGTGGCAGCCAGGAGGTGGCGGGGGGTAAGTGGCAGCCAGGAGGTGGCCCGGCCCAGTAGCCTGACCGAATCCCAGGTCCCACCCCTCCGCCTTCCAACCAAAAGGCCCAGGAAGGGGAGTAACGTGGAGGAGGCAGTGCTTGGGCTGATTCAGGAGGCTAATGCTGCCCTCAGAACCACCCCCACTTTTCAAGAGGCCTTTGCCTCCATGGCTGCATGCAAAATGCAGGAAATGGAGGAGGGCCAATGCCTCATCTGTGAGGAAATTATGTATCTGTCCCTAAATAAGGGGTTGAGGGGCCAACTCACAACCAAAACCCACCTGTGTGAGTTCGACCATCCTCCTCCTCCTCCAACTCCTGCCACAACTCCAAAAACACAGCCTGGAAGCAAGCCTGGAATGAAGACTGGAAGGAAGACAAGAGTGTGATGGCCTGGGTTCAGTCTGGTCTGACAAAAGTTGTTGTATGACCACAGCCTGGGGACATATATATCATCTGCTGCTGTTCCTGATCTCTTGTAGGCCAGGATCAGATTGTGCTCACTATTATATGGACTCCTCATGCTACCAATTTTGGCTGTAAAATAGCTGATGTGTGCCCTGGGGTACAAAGGCTTTGTCAATATCACCAGTTTCTCCAGCGTTGCCTTCCTCCTTATTTTATTATGACCCATAATAAATGGCTATTTTGGATTCACAAATACTTGCCTATGTGTTTTACTTAAAAAAGGACAGTTTATTTGCGAGTAGGCAGGTACATTTCCTAAATACAATGTCAAATTAACAAGGGACACAACACAAACCAACCTCCTTGAGGTTAAAAAAATACAAGATAATAATGGCGTTGTGGTAACTTGACAAACAAAATGAAAAACAATATTATGGAGAGCACTAAAAAAAAAAAACAGGAGATCTTGATAAAAAAAAAAAAAAACACTATAAACAAAAATTAAAAACATTATTATGGAGATCTGACGGAAAAAAAAAATATTCAGGAGATCACGAGAAATAATAAAGAAATCATTTTTTCAGAACTCTGTGTGAATATGAGCAGCAAAACAACTTCATTATTCTAGCATTATAAAGAAGAAGAGAATGCGCTGCATTAAAAGATTTAAAAATTTGCAGCGCGACGAATGTGCTATCTCCATTACGAAAGCTAGTTTTACCAGACCAAGCGCTTCCGTCTCATAATTGATTCAGAGCATGCGGGGAACTTTGTGCGTCGGAATTGTGTACACACAATCGGAATTTACGAGAACGGATTTGGTTGTCGGAAAATTTGAGATCCAGATCTCAAATTTTGTTTGTGGGAAATTCCGACGGAAAATGTCCGATGGAGCCTACACACGGTCGGAATTTCCGACAACAAGCTCCCATCGAACATTTGTTGTCGGAAATTCCGACAGTGTGTACGCAGCATAAGCCTTTGTCATTGATTTCTCCTTAAATCCAATTATTGTGCTGCTTATCCACAGTATAAATATATACTAAACTGTTGTAGTAATGCTTTGTTCTGTCTTTTGATTAATATAGAATGCCTTATTGAAGAGGTGTATAAAAGATGAACTACTTGATATACAGATAACTCTCTCAAACCCTTCATTAACTACAGAATTGGACCCTGCTTACTAATTAATTGTCTGATTGATTTTTAGTTTATCCGTGGATTTAATTTGCAATAATGACATAAAAACCCTGCATTATTTAAAAATGTGCTTTGGTGACTATTCTCCTGCAGCTTTTGCTGCTCAGCTTATATACAGTGCATTGAAAAAGTATTCATACCCCTTGAAATTTTCCACATTTTGTCATGTTACAACCAAAAACGTAAATGTATTTTATTGGGATTTTATGTGATAGACCAACTCAAAGTGGCACATAATTGTGAAGTGGAAGGAAAATGATAAATGGTTTTCCACATTTTTTACAAATAAATATGTGAACAGCTGCAAGTTATTTTGGGTATGTCTCTACCAGCTTGGCACATCTAAAGAGTGGCATTTTTGCCCATTCTTCTTTGCAAAATATCTCAAGCTCTGTCAGATTGGATGGAAAGCATCTGTGAACAGCAATTTTCAAGTCTTGCCACAGATTCCCAATTGCATTTAGGTCTGGACTTTGGCCAAGTGCCTTTGAGTGCCTTTGGCCAATCATGGCTCAGGGGGACTAAGTCCACGCCCCACACTATATAAGGTTGCTTACATAGCGGCCGTGTGTAGTGTTGTTGGTGTGGACAGAGAGATAGCTTGAGTTAGAATAAGCAGGCAGGTTATTCAGATAGTGGCATTGTATTTGATATATATATATATATATATATATATATATATATATATATATATATATATATATATACAGTATTTCACAAAAGTGAGTACATCCCTCCCATTTTTGTAAATATATTTTATTATATCTGTGACAACACTGAAGAAATTACACTTTGCTACATTGTAAAGTAGTGAGTGTACAGCTTGTATAACAGTGTAAATTTGCTGTCCCCTCAAAATAACTCAACACACAGCCATTAATATCTAAACCGCTGGCAACAAAAGTGAGTACACCCCTAAGTGAAACTGTCCAAATTGGGCCCAGTTAGCCATTTTCCCTCCCCTGTGTCATGTGACTCATTAGTGTTACGAAGTCTCAGGTGTGAATGGGGAGCAGGTGTGTTAAATTTGGTGTTATCGCTCTCACTCTCTCATACTTTTCACTGGAAGTTCAACGTGGCATCTCATGGCAAAGAACTCTCTGAGGATCTGAAAAAAAAAATTGTTGCTCTACGTAAAGATGGCCTAGGCTATAAGAAGATTGTCAAGACCCTGAAACTGAGCTGCAGCACGTTGGCCAAGACCATACAGTGATTTAACAGGACAGGTTCTACTCAGAACAGACTTTGCCATGGTCGACCAAAGAAGTTGAGTGCACATGCTCAGCGTCATATCAAGAGGTTGTCTTTGGTCTGATGAGACCAAGATAAACTTATTTGGTTCGGATGGTGTCAAGCATGTGTGGCGGCAACTAGGCGAGGAGTACAAAGACAAGTGTGTCTTGCCTACAGTCAAGCATGGTGGTGAGAGTGTCATAGTCTGGGGCTGCTGAGTGCTGTCGGCACTGGGGAGCTACAGTTCATTAAGGGAACCATGAATGCCAACATGTACTGTGACATACTGAAGCAGAGCATGATCCCCTCCCTTCGGAGACTGGGCCGCAGGGCAATATTCTAACATGATAACAACCTCAAACACACCTCGAGGATGACCACTGGCTTGCTAATGAATCTGAGGGCAAAGGTGATGGACCAGCCAAACATGTCTCCAGACCTAAACCCTATTGTGCATCTGTGGGTCATCCTCAAATGGAAGGGGGATGAGCGAAAGGTCTCTAACATCCACCAGCTCCGTGATGTCATCATGGAGGAGTGGAAGAGGACTCCAGTGGCAACCTGTGAAGATCTGGTGAACTCCATGCCCAAGAGGGTTAAGGCGGTGCTGAAAAATAATGGTGGCGACACAAAATATTGACACTTTGAGCCTAGTTTGGAAATTTTCACTTAGGGGTGTACTCCCTTTTGTTGCCAGCGGTTTAGACATTAATGGCTGCATGTTGTATATATATATATATATATATATATATATATATATATATATATATATATGCAGTGGGGACGGAAAGTATTCAGACCCCCTTAAATTTTTCACTCTTTGTTATATTGCAGCCATTTGCTAAATCGATTAAGTTTTTTCCTCATTAATGTACACACAGCACCCCATATTGACAGAAAAACACAGAATTGTTGACATTTTTGCAGATTTATTAAAAAAGAAAAACTGAAATATCACATGGTCCTAAGTATTCAGACCCTTTGCTCAGTATTTAGTAAAAGCACCCTTTTGATCTAATACAGCCATGAGTCTTTTTGGGAAAGATGCAACAAGTTTTTCACACCTGGATTTGGGGATCCTCTGCCATTCCTCCTTGCAGATCCTCTCCAGTTCTGTCAGGTTGGATGGTAAACGTTGGCGGACAGCCATTTTTAGTTCTCACCAGAGATGCTCAATTGGGTTTAAGTCAGGGCTCTGGCTGGGCCATTCAAGAACAGTCGAGTTGTGGTGAAGCCACTCCTTCGTTATTTTAGCTGTGTGCTTAGGGTCATTGTCTTGTTAGAAGGTACACCTTCGGCCCAGTCTGAGGTCCTGAGCACTCTGGAGAAGGTTTTCGTCCAGGATATCCCTGTACTTGGCCGCATTCATTTTTCCTTCGATTGCAACCAGTCGTCCTGCCCCTGCAGCTGAAAAACACCCCCACAACATGATGCTGCCACCACCATTCTTCACTGTTGGGACTGTATTGGACAGGTGATGAGCAGTGCCTGGTTTTCTCCACACATACCGCTTAGAATTAAGGCCAAAAAGTTCTATATTGGTCTCATCAGACCAAAGAATCTTATTTCTCACCATCTTGGAGTCCTTTGGGTGTTTCTTAGCAAACTCCATGCGGGCTTTCATGTGTCTTGCACTGAGGAGAGGCTTCCGTCGGGCCACTCTGCCATAAAGCCCCGACTGGTGGAGGGCTGCATTGATGGCTGACTTTCTACAACTTTCTCCCATCTCCCGACTGCATCTCTGGAGCTCAGCCACAGTGGTCTTTGGGTTCTTCTTTACCTCTCTCACCAAAGCTCTTCTCCCCCGATAGCTCAGTTTGGCCGGACGGCCAGCTCTAGGAAGGGTTCTGGTCATCCCAAACATCTTCCATTTAAGGATTATGGAGGCCACTGTGCTCTTAGGAACTTTAAGTGCAGCAGAATTTTTTTGTAACCTTGGCCAGATCTGTGCCTTGCCATAATTCTGTCTCTGAGCTCTTCAGGCAGTTCCTTTGACCTCATGATTCTCATTTGCTCTGACATGCACTGTGAGCTGTAAGGTCTTATATAGACAGGTGTGTCCTAATCAGGTCCAATCAGTATAATCCAACACAGCTGGACTCAAATTTTTCTTTTTGAATAAAGCTGCAAAAATGTCAACAATTCTGTGTTTTTCTGTCAATATGGGGTGCTGTGTGTACATTAATGAGGAAAAAAATGAACTTAAACGATTTTAGCAAATGGCTGCAATATAACAAAGAGTGAAAAATGTAAGGGGGTCTGAATACTTTCCGTCCCCACTGTATATATATAAATATATATATATATATATATATATATATATATATATATATATATATATATATATATATATATATATACACACACTCTGCATTCAGTGTAGCCTAAACATACAGTGCGTTCAGTGGTGTATAGTTTCTAATACACTTCAGGCGGTGTACACAGTATACAATAAAGTGCAGTGCAGTGTGGTGTTGCAAAATAAAAAATACATCATGTCCGGAAGGCCACCAAGGTGAGGCAGACACTCACAGGCCACTAAAAGAGGGCAAGCAGCCTCTGTGTCTACAGTAGTGGTCGTGGACATGGTGCATCCTCTGCAGGTGGCCGTGGGGCATGCTTGTACTTTTTTCTGCTGCTGGCCGTGTTATTGAGCCAGAACATGCAGAAGAGTTGGTGGAGTGGATAACGAAGCTGTCCTCATCCTCTGTCACCCAGGCTCAGAGCAGTTTGCCTTCCAACGCAGCTGCCAAAGTTGCATATTCCACCAGCTCCCTGTCCACAGTCACTCCTTCCGTAGTCCCACCATCATGCAGGAGGAGTCCCCAGAATTAGTTGACCACAGTGTCGGTTATATGCTGCTGGAGGATGCGCAGCGATTTGATGTTGGTTCACAGGTTGAGGAAGAGAGTAACGTGAGCCTAGAGAGAGGGGGTGCCACAGAAGGACAAGAAACTGACAGTCATCTTCCCCGAGCTGCAGCATACTGCCAATTTGCTCTATTGACGAGGAGGGAGGAGATGTGATGAGGTCACTGGCTGTTCTTGGGTGCCTGAGAGAAGAGAGGAGGAGGTGGAGGAGGTGGCGCAACTCCAGCGAGGCAGGATGTCCTTAGGGGGCAGCTTAAGGGCAGGCACCCTATTGCATCACACCGCAGAGCTCTGCAGGTGCAGGGCGCTGCTGACTCCCCGCTGACTTTTAAAAGTTCCTTGGTGTGGGCCACAGATCACACCATTGCTGTTTGCAACCTATGTCTGAAGCGGATCAAGCATGGCCAGAACAGCAACAGCACGACCAGACATATGACGACCTGCCATTCAGTCCGTTGGCAACAGCACTTGAAAGACCCACATCATAGAAAAAGGCGGACTTCTCCTTGCTCCTCATCTGGGATCTCCAACACTACTATACTTCCAGTCCTCTCAAAAACCTGCACTGAGGGGAATAAAAGTATAGCAACAGGTGTCACAAGTACTTGCAGCCAATCTGCTAGCAGTACACCACCAACTGATTTTAGCAGGCAAATTTCCCTACCCCAGTTGCTGAACCGTAAAAATAAATTCGGTTTCAGCCATCCACATGCTCAGCGTTTAATGCTAGCTTGGCCAAATTGCTAGCACTGCAACTGATGCCTTTTCAGCTGGTAGACTCTGCCCCCTTTTGTGAATTTCTGGAATGTCCTGTACCTCAGTGGCAGGTTCCAAAACGCCATTTCTTTTCACGGAAGGCCATTCTGGCTCTCTACCGGCATGTGGAAGGCAATGTTTTGGCCTTGCAAGGTTCATTTTACCGCTGACTCATGGTCCAGCAGGCATGGGCAGGGACGTTACTTTTCCTTCACGACGCACTGGGTAACTCTGCTGGCAGCTGGGAAGGATGCAGGACAGGGTTCAGTGTTGTTGGAGCTTGTTCCGCCACCACACCTCCAAAATGCTAGTGGTGATTCTGCCACAGCTCTCTCCTCCACCCCCTCCTCTTCTTCTTTCTCTATGGCCTCTTCTGCAGATTTGTCCTCTGAACCAGCGGTGCTCAGTAATCGTAAGCGGAACCAGAGGGGCTATGCAAGCAGTCAGGCTAAAAGATGCAATGCGGTGCTTGAGTTGGTCTGCCCAGGGGACAGGAGCCACACTGGGGCAGAGATTCTGTCATCTCTGCAGGGGCAGACTCAGAGCAGACTCAGAGGTGGTTGACACCATGCCAGTTTTAGCCAGGAATGGTTATATGCGACAATGGCACCAACCTTCTCCCTGCCATCCGACAGGGACACTTGAACCAAGTTTCATGTTTGGCACATGTCCTGAATTTGGTGGTGCAGCGGTTCTTGACCAGGTACCCAGGCCTACAAGATCTCCTGAGGCAGGCCAGAAAAGTCTGTGGTCATTTCTGCCGGTCATACAATGGCAGTGCTCAGCTGGCTTACATTCAAAGGGAATGCAATCTGCCCAACAACTGCCTCATTTGTGACATGCCTGACAGGTGGAATTCAACGTGGCAATGCTGCAGCAGCTGAACACACAGCAGAGGGCCATCAATAAGTACCTGTGCGTGTATGGCATCAGGACAGGATCAGGGGAGCTTGGCTTCTTTTTGCCACACCAGTGGCTACTGGTCAAGGATGCATGCACTGTCCTGTCACCATTTGAGGATGCCACAAGGATGGTGAGCAGTGACAATGCATGCATCAGTGACACTATCCGTCTAGTCTTCCTGCTGGAGCACATGCTTTGTGGAATCATGGACAGGGCACTTAAGGCAGAACAACGGGAGGAAAAGGAGGACTTCCTTTCCTCTCAAGGCCCCCTTTATCCAGATAGCATTCCTGTGGGCCCGCCAAACACACAGGAAGAAGAGGAGGAGCATTGTGTCAGCATGGATGCAGATAACACTCAGCAGCAGTCTTCAAGGGATGGTTTTCAGTCCCCAGAAACCCAAGGAGTTGTACGTGGCTGGGAGGAGGTAGTTACGGATAATGTTATCCTTAGTGACCCAGAGGAATCGAATGCCTCTGCAAACTTACACTGCATGGCTTCCCTGATTCTGCAAAGCCTGCAAAAGGACCCTAGGATTCGTGGTATAAAGGAGAGAGATCATTACTGGCTGACAACCCTTCTTGATCCACGTTACAAGGGTAAAGTTGCAGAACTCATCCTGCCTTCGCAGAGGGAGCAGATGATGAAACATCTTCAGGAGGCCTTGAAGAAAGGTTTGTGTAATGCATTTTCAGACCCTGGGAGGTTACCATTTCCTGGTGCTGGACGTGTTGCTGAGGCTTCGTTCAGTCAGAGGAAGAGCGGTGGAGACGGTGGCTGGCTGACCAATGCCTTTAAACAATATTTCAGTCCTCAGCGCCATGATCTTATCTGTTCAAGTAACCATCGCCAGCGTCTGCATTATATGGTGCAGGAATATCTAGGGGCAAGAGCAAACTTGGAGACCTTTCCAACAGAGCATCCACTGGGTTACTGGCCAGAACTTGCTCAATATGCAATTGAGCTACTGGCCTGTCCCACATCCAGCATGTTTTCTGAACGCACATTCAGTGCTGCTGGAGGGTTTGTAATGGATCAAAGGGTGTGCCTGTCCACAGACTCAGTTGATAGTCTCACATTCTTAAAAATGAGTCAGCCTTGGATCAGCAGCTATCAAGCACCTGATGCTGATGTAACTGATTGAATTTGCTATGGATCAGATTAATCTTAAATTGCAAAATATAGAGGCTTTATCTCTAACTGTATATAAAAGATACAAGGTATTATTCTTAGGTCACATCTGAAGCTCTAATCGAGAATTGAAGATACCTCATACAGATGAGGATAGCTAGCTTAATTATTATGGACAGTAAAGACCTGTACTTGCAAGAATGCACACTGTAATAGTATCCACCCAGTTGAAAATTGTTTAGATGACCCTGGATTTAGTACACATTTTATACTGTACTTGTTTCTTTTAATCAAGATTGTATTCTCTTTTGTGAAAACTTCAATAAAAATATTGAAACGAGAATTTGCTATGGATCTGGGATCCCTTGAAGACTGCCTATGCTGACTATCTTTTTCCTCCTCAATCTTGATGATGCTAGCTTCCAACAATATTTTTGGTTTAGGGCACCACCACCACCACCACCCAAGGCCCAATTTGTCAGCCCATGTTTAACAGGGGGATGTAATTACAATTTTTGATATAATATTTCACAGCAGGGCTGTTCCTGCACCCAACAAGAGTATCTGTGAGGGGTTACAGTGTTGTGGCACCACCATCACCACCCAAGGCCCAATTTTTCTGCCCCTGTTTAAAAGGGGCATGTAATTACAATTATTAATATAATATTTCACAGCAGGGCCCTTTCCTGTGCACAGCAAGAGTAATTGTGAAGGCTTACAGTGTTCTGGCACCACCAAAACCAAAGGCCAAATTTTTTTGCCCCTGTTTAACAGGAGCATGTAATTACTATTTTTAAAATAATAGTTAAACAGGGCCCATTCCTGTGCCCAACAAGAGTTACTGTGAGGAGTTACAGTGTTCTGGTGCCACCAAAACCAAAGGCCCACTTTTTCTGCTCTTGTTTAACAGGGGCATGTAATTACAATTTTTGATATATTATTTCACAGCAGAGCTCGTTCCTGCGCCAAACAAGAGTAACTGTGAGGGCTTACAGTGTTCTGGCGCCACCAAAACCAAAGGTCCAATTTTTCTGCCCCTGTTTAACAGGGGCATGTAATTACTAATTTTGAAATAATAGTTAAGCAGGGCCCGTTCCTGCGCCCCACAGGAGTAACTATGAGGGGTTACAATGTTCTGGCACTACCAAAACCAAAGGCCCAATTTTTTTGTATGAGGTGTGTTTCCAAAGATTGGTACAGTGAGCATGACCTTAGTGTGAATACATTGATCCATATGCCAAAGGTGAATGCACATTTGGACACACCATTACCAGTTTATCATTTATAATTATTTTTATATAGGTTTAACCATCCATTGTTATAATACATTTAAATTCATGGTTTTGTGATACAATTATATACAATATTTACAGATGAATTACTATGCATTATATTATGCATGGGTCCAAGACATATAAAAAAATGTTGATATACTAGGTTTGAATCTGTTTGGGATTCAATACATTAAAAGATATTTATACCTTGTAAATATAGTTGAACACGTTACAAACACTAAAATTTACCATATATTATACCTACCCACAGAACTTCCCGGATGATCAACCGACCACCAGTGAATTCTTCATGGATACTTTGTTTCCCCTTCCTGGTCCACCACTGCAATCTGGTGTACATTGATGTGGCCCCCTCAGCTCCTGTGGGGGACACTTTTGGGATGGCCTGTTGGTGTTGGCACTTAGTGCCCATGGGGGTAGCAGATTTTGTGAGTAATTCCAACTAAATTTTGATCTTTGCCCTCATTTGGGCTATATTTTTATTTCATGACTATTTTGAATACAGTGGTACTTATGCATACTCATATGTTACTCATAGATGGATGGTTGTCGCTTGCTCCTGATGAGTGATGGTTCACGAAATGCATCGAGCATGCTGTGCGACAACCCTATTGATCGACCATTAAATACACAACACTATGTACCTACCATTTCTGATTTGATTGTTGTATGTTTTATTGCTGTAATTCTGCTAAGCTATGATTTCAATGAAACTTCTTGATTCCTTTTATATCTTGCAACATGGTTACAACTGTGAAAAGATGCTCTAATAAAGTGCTTCTTGAAATGTGCATTCACCTTTGGCATATGGATCAATGTATTCCCACTAAGGTCATACTTCCTGTACCGATCTTTGGAAACACACCTCATATAAAGTCCCAAACCTCTTTTTGTCTACTATAGGCCCAATTTTTTTGCCCCTGTTTAACAGGGCCATGTAGTTACAATTTTTGATATAATATTTCACAGGAGGGCCTGTTCCTGCACCCAATAAGAGTAACTGTGAGGGGTTACAGTGTTCTAGTACCACCAACATCTAAGGCCCAGTTTTTCTGCAGAGTATATAGGGCATATAGTATAGTATATATACTCATGTTCAGAGTATATAGTGCCTGGGGGCCTGGGGGACCACCACGCCATTTTTTTTACATTTTGGTGTGAGGTTCCCCTTAATATCCATACCAGATCTGAAGGGCCTGGTATGGATTTTGGTGGAGACATCCACGACATTTTTTTAAAATATTTTTGGTGCAGGGTTCCCCATTATTTTTATCTATATTGCTGGGATCCGTCAATACACTACAGCCGCGAGCAGTTTTAAATTACATTTTTTTCTTTAGAAACGGCATTTTGCTGTGGTACTGTTATAAACATGGGAAAGTTGTGTTACTTTACAGGCATACTAAGGACACCCCCCAGGCACGATATTTAAAGGAATATTTCATTTTTATTGTTTCACTTTAAGCATTGTTAAAATCACTCCTCCCGAAAAACGGCAGTTTTTAAAACTTTTTTTTGTATTGATACATGTCCCCTGGGGCAGGACCCGGGTCCCCAAACACTTTTTGTGGCAATAACTTACATATAAGCCTTTAAAATGAGCACTTTTGATTTTTCACATTCACGTCACATAGACTTTAACGATGTTTGCGTATTTTGCCTGTTCACATGTTTTGCTGCAAACCGAGGGGTGTTTGGCTCATCGCTATTGATCAGCTCTGTGTTTTTTATTTTTTGCGCTATAAACAAAAAAAGACCAGCAATTTTGAAAAAAACACAATATGTTTTACTTTGTTATAAAACCTATCCAACTGAAAAAAAAATTGAAAAAAACGAAATTTCTTCATAAATTTAGGCCAAAATGTATTCTGCTACACATTTTTGATAAACAAAAAATACCAATAAGCGTATATTGATTGGTTTGCACAAAAGTTATAGCGTCTACAAACTATGGGATATATTTATGTTTTTTTTTTATTAACTTTTTCTTTACTAGTAACGGCGGCGATCGGCAACTAATAGCGGGACTGCGATATTGCGGTAGACAAATTAGACACTAACTGTAATTTATATAGTTTGGTTTGTGCAAAAGTTATAGCATCTACAAACTATGGGATATATACTGGAATTTTTATTTATTTATTTATTTTTATACTAGTAATGACAGCGATCATCGACTTATAGCAGGACTGCGATGTTGCCCCGGACATAATACTAAGTGACACTTTGGGTGATTTTTGGGGACCAGTGACATTTATACAATGATCAGTGCTAAAAAATATGTCACTGTACTAATGACGTTGGTTGGGAAGGGGTTAACATCAGGGACGATCAAAGGGTTAACTGTGTGCCTAACCAGTGATTTAACTGTGTGCTTATACTGTGTTAGGTGCTTTTACTAGGGGAAGAGATGGTTGGATTGTCAGAACAGCGATCTGCCTTGTTTACATAGGCAGATTGTCGTTCTGCCTCTCTGCCTAATGATCAGCGGGTGCCGGAGGACATCAAGTACTGTGAACCCGCCAACTGGCTGTGAGTGCACACAGCGGAATTGAGCCTCCAGCAGCATGAATGTGTGCCCCCTACCTTGAAATGTCAGATCACATATACAGTATATACATGTTCTGGTGCACAGGTGCCTCCCTATAGCAGTAAAACTGCTATAGGGCAGACCTGAAGCAGTTAAAAAAGTGATTGACTGTTTTAACAAAAAACATAGAAAATCTTACTCGGTTAGGCGATTAAAAGTCTGCTACATTGCCCCAGTCCACTACTGTTCAGTACAGTAAAATCTACTTGGTGAGGGTAGATTTTGCCGTAATGTGAAAGTATGTACCATAAGGTAAAGGAGTCACCCCCAATCTGGATATTGTGGCCAGCGCTGGGGGTACCTTTAAGATGCCAAGGACAATATGCTAAAATTCCTGAGTGTATGCACAGGAGTTCCATCTTAGTGACCTCTCAATGACCAAAGAGGAGGATTGGAAGCTTGGGAAAAGCAGAGGTGGGTGTACCAGTGACTGATAACTAGAACAGACACCAGTGGAAAAGGGCTAACATGTATGGTAAGTGTGCCGTGTTGTGCAATTATGCTTGGCCATGGCATACTTGCAGATCATAGATGCACACCAGCCACCATATAGTGGTTTAGTTCTGCTCTAATTTTTTTGTAAATCTTGGATTGGGTTAATTGATATGTCCATCCCTAGACATAAACACTTTGTTTTGCAGGCACAAATGATACAAGCAATGATTTAGCAATTCACAAAATGATTTTGTGAAAAATAATTACAATTTATAAAAAATCTTTTAAAAGAATAGTCTTTTCTGTTATAACGTTCTTTGACTGAATTTGTGATAAAAAAAATAAAATAGATAAAAATGTGTCTAGGATAATTATTTTTAATATAAAATATTGATTTCAACATGACATGTCAACTGTTTTCTTTGAAATATAACTAACAATCGTTCTTCATGTATCTGTTTAAAGTGAAACACTAGTTACGGGTATTCTTTTTTTTGTTTGTTTATTTTGGATAGAGTGGGAAAGAAACTGTTGGGTTTTTACTGCCCATATCGGGAAGATTTCCTTTCACTTACAGTTCTATTGACAGTTATTGCATGGACAGAAAGTGAATGGAATCATGAGGATCCCTGTTCTGTGCTAAATTGTAAATGGTGAAATTTACCCTCCCTTTGGGGAAATTTGCTCTCACTTTTTGCCCTTAGTTGGGACACAGAAAACCAGAAACCCATGATTTACCCTTCCCACCTATTAAAAAACACAAAATAGTTTGCTGGTATTGCACTTTAATCTATAAAAAGTCTTGCCATTGTTTATTTTATTATTTTAACATTTACATAGGTATGTCACAATGTTGACAAATTACTGGAATGTGTGTCATTTGAGTATGTCATGTCATTTGCATTGGTTACAAGAAAATACAGAGAAGTACATTCAAGCTGCATGAGTCAGACAAACAGTGTTTGCATTTCTCCAAATTAAAGGCTGGCAAAGGTATCTTCTCATAGCACTATATAACTATATGGACATATAAACCTTGCTAACCAAAGAGAGTAGACACATCTTGCTCTGACGTTCAGAAAATCATTTGGACACCTAATGCAGACAGTATGTACTACATTTAGAGCTAATGTGCACTGAATGTGGTCTGGAAATTAACTACTTAAGGACCCAGTCTTTTTGTGACATTTGTTGTTTATGGAAAAATAAGTATTTTTTGCTGGAAAATTACTTAGAACCCCCAAACTTTATATATATATATATATATATATATATATATATATATATATATATATATGTATATTTTTTAGCAGAGACCCTAGAGAATAAAATGGCGGTCATTACATTTTTTTATGTCACATGGTTTTTGAAAAATACACTTTAATTAATTTAAAAAAAAAACATAATCTATCATTCAATTTTTTGTATAATATGAAAGATGATTTTACGCTGAGTAAATAGATACCTAACATGTCATGCTTTAAAGCTGTGCGTTTTCATGGAATGGCTCCAAACTTCGGTACTTTAAAATCTCCATAGGCGATGCTTTAAAAATTATTACAGGTTACCAGTTTAGAGTTACAGTGGAGGTCTAGTACTAGAATTATTGCTCTCTCTCAGACATTCATGGCGATACACATGTGTGCAAACACCGTTTACATATGTGGACGTGACCTTCGTATGCGGTCACTATTGCGTGCAAGCACGGGAGCACTTTAAAAAATATATATATATATTATTTATTTTATTACATTTTTTAAAATGTTTACACTGTCCTTTAAAAATAGGATTTTTTAAAACAGCTTACCTGTAAAATCCTTTTCTTTCGAAGGACATCACGGGACACAGAGCCACAGTAATTACTGATAGGTTATATAGGGTATCACTGGTGATTGGACACTGGCACACCCTATCAGGAAGTTCAACCCCCTATATAATCCCTCCCCTTGCATGGATACCACAGTTTTGTAGCCAGGCAATATAGTGTATTAGAAGGGGGCGGGACCTCTGTGTCCTTCGAAAGAAAAGGATTTTACAGGTAAGCTGTTTTAAAAAATCCTATTTTCTTTCTCGAACATCACGGGACACAGAGCCACAGTAATTACTGATGGGATGTCCCAGAGCAATGCTACCTGAGGGGGGGGAACCACGACCAAGTAGGGTGCAATCAGACTGGAGGACCCTGTACCGCTGCCTGCAGCACACTACGCCCAAAGGCGATATCTTCATGCCTTCTCACATCCACCTGATAGAATCTGGTGAATGTATGAACTGAAGACCAGGTTGCGGCCTTGCAGATTTGACTCATAGAGGCCCGGTGATGCACTGCCCAAGAAGCACCAATAGCCCTTGTGGAATGTGCCCTGATCTGAAACGGAGGAATCTTCTGTTTCAAACCGTAAGCTTGAATGATCAATTGTCGAATCCATTTAGAAATGGTAGCTTTTGACGCTGCCTGTCCTCTATTGGAACCCTCTGGCAGCACAAACAAAAGATAGGCCTTAACTGCTCTTACTACATCCAATGAATGTAGAGATCTCTCTTCCAGAGAACAGGGATCTGGAAAAAAGGAAGGCAGAACAATGTCTTGGTTTAAATGAAAATCAGAAACCACCTTTGGTAAAAAACTAGGATGAGGGCGCAGTACCACTCTCTCCTTGTGTATAATCAAATAAGGCTCCTTACAGGAAAGGGCTGCTAATTCTGAAACTCTTCTAGCAGAAGAGATGGCCACCAGAAAAATTAACTTCCTTGTCAACAAGGCCAAAGGAATCTGACTTATTGGTTCAAAAGGCTGTTTCTGTAACACAGAGAGGACCAAGTTCAAGTCCCAGGGGTTTAGAGGCGCTTTAACCTGAAGATTAAGACGCATCACCCCCTGTATAAAGTTTCGGACCAAAGAATGCGAAGCAAGTGGCCGTTGAAATAATACCGATAAAGCCGAGACCTGGCCCTTGATGGTACTCAAGGCCAGCTTCATCTCTAATCCTAACTGAAGAAAATCAAGAATTCTACCTATGACATATTTCCTGGGATGCCAACCTCTGGATTCACACCAGGATACATAAGCTTTCCAGACTCTATGATAAATCATACTGGAAGCTGGCTTCCTTGCATTAATCAAGGTAGATATGACAGGACCTGAAAGCCCGCGACTCTTCAGAACGTGGGTCTCAATAGCCAAACCGTCAAATTTAGCGTCTGTAAGGCAGGATGGAACACTGGACCTTGAGATAACAGGTCTGGGCGTACCGGTAGGGTCCACGGGGAACCCACCATCATCCTTACTATTTCTGCATACCAATTCCTTCTGGGCCAAGCGGGGGCCACTAGAAGTACCAACTTCCTTCCCTGCCTGATCCTGCGAAGGAGTCGTGGCAGTAGCAGAATAGGCAGGAATGCGTAAATCAGTGAGAACTGATGCCACGGAATCACCAACGCATCCGTCCCGCATGCAAGAGGATCCCTCGTCCTTGCCACAAATCTGTCTATCTTTTTGTTGAATCGGGATGCAAAGAGATCTACATCTGGGACCCCCCATCTTTAGCATATGGCCCAAAAGACGTCGGGGTGTAGAGACCATTCCCCTGGGAGTAACTGCTGGCGACTTAGATAGTCCGCCTGCCAGTTCTCTATCCCTGGAATAAAAACTGCCGATATGCATGGCACATGCCTCTCTGCCCAGACTAAGATCTGGTTCACCTCCTTTTGAGCAGCTCGGCTCTGGGTGCCTCCCTGATGATTGACATAAGCCACTGCTGTGGCATTGTCGGACTGGATCCTGACCGGGCAGCCCTGTAACCTGATAGTCCAGGCTTTTAGGGCTAGATATACCGCCCGGATATCCAGAATGTTGATGGGTAAGGTCCTCTCTGTCTTGGACCATATCCCCTGAACCGCAGACTGTTCCAGAACTGCTCCCCAACCTGACAGACTGGCATCTGTTGTTACCACCATCCAGGTAACCGGTAGAAAGGATTTCCCCTTCTGCAGGTTTTCGGGTATGAGCCACCAATTGAGGCTCTGACGCACCGCATGCGACAGGTACATTGGAAAGTCTAATGCCTGAACCTTCTTGTTCCAGGTTGACAGAATACTGTGTTGCAGCATTCTTGCATGAAACTGAGCATAGGGAACTGCTTTGAATGAAGACACCATCTTCCCCTTCTTGGTCCTGACTGCCAGAATCAGCTCCCTTAAAGCAGTGATCTTTGCCTGAGGTAGAAATACTTTCTCCTGGCTTGTATCTATGATCAGACCTAAATACTCCAGTCTTTTTACTGGTTTTAGGAAAGATTTTTCTAGGTTGAGGATCCAACCTGGGTGTTCCAGATACTTGACTGTGGATCTCAAGTTCCCGTTCAAGGAGGCTACCGACCGGTCTATCAATAGCAGGTCATCTAGGTATGCTATGATAGCTATACCCTGAGCCCTTAGTCTGGCCAGAGGAGGGGCCAAGACCTTTGTGAACACCCAAGGTGCAGTGGCTATCCCAAAAGGCAGAGCCACAAACTGGAAATGGCGCCCTCCTAACTCGAAGCGCAGAAACTTCTGATGAGCAGGAAAAATGGGTACATGCAGATATGCATCTCTGATGTCTATCGATGCCAGAAATTCTCCTCCCTGCAGGGTAGAGACTACTGTCCGGACTGATTCCATGCGGAAGGACTGAATCCTTAGGAATCGGTTCAGATCCCTTAAATCCAGAATGGGTCTGACATCCCCATTTGGTTTTTGGACCGTAAAAAGGTTGGAATAGAAGCCCAATCCTTGGTCCTTTGCAGGAACTATCATAATGACCTCCTGCGACAAAAGTCGCTCTAACGCTAGAAGGAGCGACTGCTTCTTCTCTGGGTCTCTGGGGACACTTGATCTGAGGATCCGAGGAGAGGGAAATTCCTGAAACTCCAGCTTGTACCCTAAGGTTACCGTGGAGATTACCCATCTGTCCTGGAAATCCTCCTGCCAGAGCCCTGAGAACTGTCGCAGTCTTCCCCCCACTCAAGTGAACGGGGCGCCCCCTCATGCCGAGGTCTTAGTATTTTGCCTAGTGGGCTTCTTCCCCCAGGACTTCTTCTGTCCATGGGGTTGACTCTTGTCTCTGGACCCAGATGGAGGCGGCCGTCGAGACTGCCTGGAGGCTGAAGCCCCCGGCGCTGGGGAAAGAGTCCGTTTGAAAGAGGGACGCTTACTCTTCTTCTTAACAGGTAAGAGAGTGCTTTTCCCACAAGAGATTCTGTATATCTATATATCTATATGAGTCCTCTTCAAACAACCTTTCACCACGAAATGGAAACCCCGCCAGGAGCTTCTTACATGGTGCTTCGGCTGACCAATTTTTCAACCATAGGATTCTACGTATATGCGCCAACCCCAGTGAAAGATGGGAGGTTTGCACGATAGAATCTCTAATGGCGTCAACCACAAAGCATAAGGCCGCTGGAAGGTTAGCCAACCCCTGGGCCTGCTGTTCAGGTAATACTTTGATGACCTGCTTAACATGGTCTCTTAAGTATTGACAGACTCCAATCGCTGCTACTGCAGGTTGAGCCACTGAACCTGCTAAGGAAAAAACATCCTTCAATAGGGATTCCATCTTTTTATCAACAGGATCCCTGAGCATCTGAGCACAAGTCAGACTATTATTTACGAAGGAAATGGCGGCATCAATGGCCGGTATTCCCCACATTTTAATAAACTTTTCTTCCATCGGATAAAGTGTTGAAAACTTTCTCAGCGGAACAAAAAACTTTTGTCTGGGTGATCCCACTCAGAATAAATGAGCTTTTCAAGTAAATTATGAACAGGAAAAGCCTGTGCTGCTTGGAAAGGTTTCAGTGACCCCAAAGCAGAAGAGGATTCTTTAGCAGTTTTAGGTAGGGGCAACTTAAATGTGGAGCGGACCAATCCAGTGAGGATCTGCACTAAGACTTTCTCCTCTTGGGAAGTCGCAGAGGGTCCCTCTCCACCTGATTCCTCTGAAGAGGAATCATCCGTCCTATCCCGATCCTCTGAAAGGGATTCGTCTCCTTTATCCCAGAGCTCCTCTTCCTGAGGGTCTTGGGGAACAGAGGAAGGCCTAGTACGTTTTCTTCCACTGAGTGAAGCTGTAATCACGGCCATTAATCTTTCCTCTAAACCATTAATGGTTGAGAAAAAAAACCTCTTGAGTAATGTATACAGGGGCTGAAGTGCCAGAAGCAGGTGTAGCCCCTGACCCCGACGGCTCTCCCTGGCTAGCCGTCCCTGGCCCTTCAGGGGGGGAGGATGCTGCTGACAGGGGACCCTCAGAACCTGAACGAGATCCCCTAGTGTCTCTGGTTCTTGGGGTGCTTGGACCTCTTCTACCCATAGTGCAAAGCAACAAGGTGTGAGGTATCACAAATGAACACTGACTGCTGAGCGATGTAGTCTGGCTAAAAGCCTTGCTACCCAATGCTCAGTCTGGTGTTACTCAGTAAATGCTGCCTAGGAGAATGCCTGTGTCCCACCTTACATGCGACCGTCAGCTCTGTGTCTCTCAAAAGGCTGTGTGCACCTGTACAGAGTGCCTTAATAGCCTGCAGCTGGCCTGAGTGGGAGTCTAAGCACCTGCGCTGACATCCCACCCCCCCCCCCCTCGAATTTTGAAAAAAAACAAGCACTTCCGGCGCTGGCCGACTCTCTTGAAATACGATGGAGGAAGGCTGGGGGAGGGGGAGGAGGGAGAGAGGCTGGTAGTGAAGGGCCTGCCTGACAACAGCAATGGCGAAGATGGTGGCGGGGCGGCGGTGCCTGAGCGGTATAACCACTGTCTAGACCCCTGTGGCCTCCCCCTAGCCTGGGGGAGGACATTCAGACATGAGAAATCCCCCCATCCATTCTACCGTGAGCCGGCCGGAGACGCTGTGAAACTTGTCCAGCATGAACACTGAGACAGACAATCCAGCATGACAAGGTTTGTGCTCTTGGCAGCCCCCGGTGGTCACAATAGGCATAGCATGCATTTACCTTAAAGGAGAAACCTACTAGAATTAGAAAATTCTGTGGAATCTCCTCTTACCTTATCCAGCCACAGGGTTCAGTTTACACAGACCCAAACTTCACCTCTCACGGTGGGCTCCATTTGAAAAAGCCGTCAGAGACTGGGGCCCCCTACGAATAGGGAGATCCTGCAGTTCTAGGCCCGTAAATCACCCGGCTAGAAATTAGGCTAGAAAACCATTTTCTAATATGCGGGGTCCAGCTCTCTAAAAAGAGAAGCATTACAGGTAAAACCTCGTTTCTTCGGACACGAGGCCCGGGTACCATCCAATTCGGCCTAGAAAGGACACTTTGAATGGATCCGGTCTGCCTGGCTTGCCCCAGTATAGGATATAGGATATTCCCTTTGGAGCTCAGCACAGCACATCTTTACACGTCCATCACCTAAGACACTGGCGTAAAAACTGAGGTATCCTTGCATGGGGAGGGATTATATAGGGGGTTGAACTTCCTGATAGGGTGTGCCAGTGTCCAATCACCAGTGATACCCTATATAACCCATCAGTAATTATTGTGGCTCTGTGTCCCGTGATGTTCGAGAAAGAAAAAAAAATGTGATCACTTTTATTGCTATGGCAAGGAATGTAAACAGGTCCTCTTTATGGAGAGATCTGGGGTCTAAAAGACCCCAAATCTCTCCTTTACCCTTAAAAGCAAAAGATTAAAAAAAAATGTATCTTTTGCTTTAAGAAAACAAAACATGTTTACATGGCTTGAGAACTGGAAGTGACGTCATGACGTCGCTCCAGTCCTCCAAGGACATAAAGATGAGTGGTGGCCATCTTGCAACTTGGGAAAACACTGCCAACGCCGGATGGTTCCTGGGCTCAGCAATTGATAAGGTAAGTCCGGAAATCACTGGGAATGGGGGGGGGCACCTCTCCCACTGCTTCAACAATTGATCCGGCAGTGAATTCGCCGCAAGGACGACTTTTATTTGAAAGCCGGCCACCTAAGAGAGAGGAAAATACCAGCATTATGTAACTAGCTGCAGCCATACCCCTGGTATTTAACGTCAGTCATGACATAAATTCCCAGTTAGGGAGTCGGCAATTGAATGTCATTCTATGCTAACTTTAATTTTGTCCTCCCTCTCTTACATTTGGATAATTCTTTTCTTTTTTTTATAGAATTTTTGTGCTGCAAACCCTAGGCGAGAATGACATTCCTGCCCTACCCTCACAATTCTGAGCGTGCACAGATCTGTTCAAGGGTTTCGAGTCCCCACACATCTGTGCATGCACAGTAGTGTTCCCATGCATGCGCAAAAGACGACTGTAATGGAAGTTTCAAAACTTTGGCATGTTCCCACATGCACTGTACATCTCTGTGCACAGAAACTTTAGTAATTTTTCATTTCACTCTGCTGCCCTCTCCAGCACTGCCATTTTTGTTATTCTGGTGCATGTGCAGATGTGCCAAAGTGCTCTCCCAAGACCCAAAGGCTGGTACATGCACCTGAATTACAAAAATTGCGGTGCTGGAGGGGGCAGTGGAGCAAAATGAAGAATGACTGATGTTCCTCTTTAAAACGGTTGTAAACCGTGGCAATAAAAAACCCCCAAACTTTCCCCTATAAGGCAATTGCATAATGTGCTAGTATGCATCGCATACTGGCACATTATAAAATACTTACCTAAGAACAAAGCTCTCCAGCAGCACGCCGTCACTGCAAACAGGGCTTCCATCTTCCCCCCGGTCTTCTTTCCAGGTTCATGGCTCTGTCTGTAATGCTGCGTACAGACGATCGGAATTTCCAAGAACAAATGTTCGATGTGAGCTTGTTGTCGGAAATTCCACCCGTGTGTATACTTCATCGGACATTTGTTGTCGGAATTTCCGACAACAACTGTTTGAGAGCTGGTTCTCAAATTTTCCAACAACAAGACTTGTCGTCGTAAATTCTGAGCGTGTGTACACAATTCTGACGCACAAAAGTCCACACATGCTCGGAATCAAGCAGAAAAGCCGCACTGGCTATTGAACTTCATTGTTCTTGGCTCGTCGTACGTATTGTACATCACCGCGTTCTTGACGTTCGGAATTTCCGTCAATATTTGTGCAATCGTGTGTATGCAAGACAAGTTTGAGCCAACATCCGTCGAAAAAAAATCTTTTGGTTGTCAGAATGTCCGATCGTCTGTACGTGAAATAAGAGTGGCCGGAGCCGCATTGACTTCACTCCCTTCAGAGCGCATGCGCCAGTGATGTCACTGGCTGCACCAGTGTGAATATACCCTAAACGATGCACATTTAGGAGATAGTCCTTTTACCTACAGGTAAACCTTAATATAGGCTTACCTGTAGGTAAAAATCACACAGTGGACTTTATCACCGCTTTAAGCTCCAGATTAGCTCAGAAATGCAAAATAAGAAAAAATAAAATAAAAGAACCACTATAAAGGTCTCTATGCCCATAGGAAGTGTTGTCCAATCCAACCTTTTAGTGAGATTAGGGAAAGTACATATGACTCTAAGTTCTTTTGACTGTGTTACCTATCCTCTGCCGAAGCCATCTTGGGGAACTGGACACATTTAGAGAAACACTAGGAAAGGCAATTCAGCTATGAAAGATATTGTCTGCTCCTGAGCAGGTAACCCAAAAGGCCCGATAATGCCATTGCTGTGGTCATCCTTTAAAGAGGGAGGGGAGCAATTATCTTTACTAGGTGTATTGATCACTTGGGAAAGAAACCTGCAGAGAGAGGTTTAGACTGTGTATTTTTTTCTTTTCGATAGACCAATACTTGAATATATAGTATAGTGTACTGGATTTATTTTGAGTGTTTTTTCCTGTAGAGATGCTGCCTAAATTATCTGGATGCTGGAAATTCTACCTATGTTCATTTAATGCTGGAAACACAATAAAGCTGTCTGCAGCCAATTTAAACTCGAACTGCTGTGTAGACTCTTCTTGCCTTTTGAAAACCCCCATTTGAGGCTGTCTGTCTGAAGAGTCAGTGAAAGCAAGGCTGCTATCATCACACCAGGTTTGTTTTTTCCTGGGTGATCACTATATTGTTTTCCACCAGAAATAGACTGGCATCGGGGATATCTGCAGAGTGCTCCCCCACACACCAAAGAAACAAACCTGCTTATTTGGTCAATGCCGACGTATACTGTACTTCAAAATCTTATTATTTTATGAAACAAGTCTATGTGGATGAAGAAAACAAAGAACATAATGAACATTCAAGAATTTGTTGTAATACGCTACTTGGTTCAGAAATAAATCTTGCGTAAGTATATTTTTTTTCGACACTGTCACTTTTTAAGTGACCGTTTCCTTCTATTTGTAGAAGAAACACAATATTTAGCAAACATCTTGATGGTTTAATTGATATTCTTGAACAAATGTAATCATGTTCAAGGCAAACATCTGTCTGTTTTGTGTCGGAAACAGCAATGTTCTTTACAGCAAGCTTGTTAAATTGGGAAATGCTTCTCTATATTTAGGCCATTCTGCACCTCCACTCAGTAAATGATGAAAAGCAGAACTATGGGAAAAAATAGATGGTATATTTTTTTCCCCCCTAGTTCCGCCAGTGTTTTTTTGCATTTCATTTTAGCTTGTTAAGCCATTGCAAACGTCATGTAATGAAATCAGATTTGTAAAAACAATATCACTCTATGTAAAAAAAAATCCTTATGTAGCAATGACCTTCTCAAAAGCTCCTGAATTTTACTGGCCATCCTAGCTTTTCTAATAGTGATTTTTTTTGTTGCTGTCCCTCAGATAATCGCTGCCCCAACTGCGGGACAGAGAGCAGGAGGTCCTGGGAGGAGCTGAGGGGACGATTTGGGCGATATCTGCAGATCAGGTTTGTGATATAGCTGGGGGCGATGTTGTGGATGGCCTTGTATGTTGTGGTTAGCATTTTTAATTTTATACGGTGGGGTAGGGGAAGCCAGTGAAGGGATTGAAAGAGAGGGGCAGCAGTCATGGATTGATTAGTGAAGTGTATTAGTCTAGCAACAGCATTCATAATAGACTGAAGGGGGATAGCCTTCATAAGGGTAGGCCATTAGGGGTAGTTGCAGTAGTCAAGGCGGGAAATAATCAAGAAGTGAATAAGTTGCTTTGTGGTGTCATTACTCAGGAAGGGTCGAATTCTGGAGATGTTGCGGAAGAATTACAAGAATTGGAGACACACAGGGTGGAATATACCTTATGCCGCATACACACGACCGGACTTTACGGCAGACTTTGTCCGGCAGGCTTTTCGACGGACTTTACGACGGACTTTCCGAATGAATTGACTAAACACGATCAACCAAAGTCCGACGGATTCGTACGTGATGACGTACGACCGGACTAAACAAGGAAGTTCATAGCCAGTAGCCAATAGCTGCCCTAGTGTCGTTTTTTGTCCGTCGGACTAGCATACAGACGAGCGGACTTTTCGACCGGACTCGAGTCCGTCGAAAAGATTTGAAACATGTTTCATTTCTAGGTCCGTTGAACTTTTGAGAAAAAAAAAAGTCCACTGGAGCTCACACACGATCGAATTGTCCGACGGACTCCGGTTCGCCGGACCAAGTATGCCGTAAAGTCGTGTGTACGCAGCATAATAAGCACTGCTAATGCTTTGGGATATATATTTATTTTAAAGCATATGTGTTTTATACAAGGCATCAGCTTCCTTTTCCAAGCAGCAGACCTGGGAGGTAAATACCTCTACACTCCACACTTATTATGTGTTCGGGTTTAAAGCGATGAGGTGGCAACCCTACTGAATACTGATTTGGACAAGCAGTGTACACTGGAGTCAGGTTAACCACAATGTGACCTTGTGTTGTTTCAGAGGGCACAAAGTTTCCAAGCTTGTCCAAAGTGTTAACGAGTCACCCCTGAACTCAGCTTGTTGAGAAAATACTTGTTCTCAAGCCAACACATACCCAAGATGAAAGTAGAGCCTAGTCAGGTGACGATTATAGAATATTTGGTTCTAGCTACATCTATGATAGTGGCTATGCCTGTTAACTTCTGGAGCCCCAAGGCAGTGACAAGATCTACCAGAAGAAGATCTGCTTTAAATGTCATGGCAATCAGTTTTATTTCACTTCCACATACCGCGCTCCGATTCGAATCCAGTCGCATCCGTGATGCACCGATTCGTTCCTGTGTGCCCCAGTTGTCTTTGGCCTCATTTCAGTACATGCTCCAGAATCCGGTCGTTGTCAGTCGCAGTTGGGATGTGACTGATCCGTACTTCTGTCATGGCAAATAAATGAATAAATAAATAAATAATTTTTTTTTTTGCCTTGTCAGGGCAAAACATTTCATTCATTTCACTGTTATGTACCGTGCTCCGATCCGAATCCAGTCGCATCAGAGATGCACCGATTCACTCCGGTGGGCATTAGGCTTTCTTCTTTTGCCTCATTTCAATACATGCTCCAGAGTCCGGTTCGCTGTCAGTCGCAGCACGACCGATTCATACCTCTGTCAAGACGTTTTTATTCATTTCACTGTAAGGCAAACATTTAATTAATTTCACTGTCACATGCTGCGACCCGATCGAATCCTAGGGGCATCCAACAGACATCGCTTCATCCCAGTAGCCTCATTTCATACCGTGCCTCACAGTTCGATTCATGAGTTTGGCGCAGTCGCGACACATCGATTCGTGCCTCCATCAAGGCATAAACATTTTACTAATTTTATCTCAAATTCATGTACCGGTCGCTTAACCACTTGCCGACCGCCTCACGCAGATATACTGCGGCAGAATGGCACGGGCAGGCAAAGTAACGTATGGGTACGTTACTTGCCTCCCACGGGCGGGGGGTCCGATCGGACCCCCCGGTGCCCGAGGCGGCCAGCTTCTGTCCGGGAGCGATCAGAGGTGAGGGGGAGGCCATGCATTCGTGGCTACCCCCTCACGATTGCTCCCAGCCAATGACATTCTTCCTCTGCTGCTGTAATGTAAACAGCGGCAGAGGAAGTTATGTCATCTCTCCTCTAGCCGGTCTTTTCGTTCCGGCGCCGAGGAGAGAAGACATCAAGTAAGTGCACCAAACACTACATTGACAGTAGAACACACTAGGCACACATTTCACTCCCCATCACCCCCCCCCCCCCCCCCGATCACCCCCTGATCACCCCCCTGTACCCTCTGTCACAGTGACACCAATAGTAGTTTTTGTTTTTTTTTTTGCATTGGTGTCAGTTTGCGACAGTTATAAGTGGTAGGGCAGTTAGTGTTAGCCCCCTTTAGGTCTAGGATACCCCCCTAACCCCCCCTAATAAAGGTTAACCCCTTGATCACCCTCCATCGCCAGTGTCACTAAGCGATCGTTTTTCTGATCGCTGTATTAGTGACACAGGTGACGCTAGTTAGGGAGGTAAGTATATAGGTTCGCCGTCAGTGTTTTATAGCGACAGGGACCCCCATATACTACCTAATAAAGGTTTTAACCCCCTGATTGCCCCCTAGTTAACCCTTTCACCAGTGATCACCATATAACTGTTACGGGTGACGCTGGTTAGTTTGTTTTTTATATAGTTTCAAGGCACCCGCCGTTTATTACCTTATAAAGGTTTAACCCCATAATCGCCCGGCGGTGATATAAGTTAAGTTTTTAGGGTCAGATAAGGCATGCGTCGCCCCAGGCAGCGTCAGGTTAGCGCCAGTACCGCTAACACCCAGGCACGCACCATACACCTCCCTTAGTGCTATAGTATCTGAACGGATCAATATCAATATCTGATCCGATCAAATCTATACTAGCATCCCCAGCAGTTTAGGGTTCCCATAAACACAGTGTTAGTGGGATCAGCCCAGATACCTGCTAGCACCTGCGTTTTGCCCCTCGGCCCAGCCCTGCCCAGCCCACCCAAGTGCAGTATCGATCGATCACTGTCACTTACAAAACACTAAACACACATAACTGCAGCGTTCACAGAGTCAGGCCTGATCCCTGCGATTGCTAACAGTTTTTGTTGGTAGCGTTTTGATACAGTCGCTAACAGTCAGGAGCTTTTGTGAGTCTCACTAGTGTACCACTAAATTTAGAGCCCAAAATGGCAAATCAAAGGTACACTAGTGAAGAGGCCTACACGTTTCTGAGCATGACAGATAGTGAAGAGGAAGTCACTCATCTGTCAGATTCAGGCTCAGAATACGATCCTGTAGAGGACAGCGGCTCCATGACAGATAGCTCTGACGACAGAGTTGTGGTCCCTGCCAAGGTCAGGCATACCAGACCCCGAACTTCTTCTTCTGTCCTTGATGTGCAAGAACCGCAGGGCTCTCGTATGGAGCAGAGCAGTACTAGCGCCGCTATTCCTTCTGGTGAACTGGCAAGCACCAGCGGCCTAGTACACCCTGGTCGTACATCCAGCACTGCAGTAACACTTGGTGATGTGGCGAGTCCCATAAGTGCAGTTCAAGATGGCGAGGTGGCAAGCACAAGTAGTGTCCCGCTGCCACCAAGAAGATGAACACAGGCCCGTCAGTCATCTGACTCGATAGTCAGTCACATGATGTGGAAACCTGGAAGTCACGCCGCACAGGTGTCCCCAATGGAGTTTTTTTGTATTTGTATATAAAAGCGCAGGGGTGGCAGGCTAGCTTTACCCCAGTTGAAGTCTTGGTAGACGAAACGCGTCGGGTGTGTGACGCTACCACAGCCACCATATTTTACTACGCTAGATTTTTGTTCATATGAACCGAACTGTTAAGCTTAAATTTTTTATTGGAATTTTTATCAATAAAATTTCCTTTTTTTACTTGGATTTACACCATGTGGAAGCTTTTCTATTTTCTTCTTCCTTGATCATATACGGAGGATGCCAAGTGAGCGATATCCGGTAGAAGACTCCGGCTGACAACCGAATACGTTCCTTTATCCAAGAGGAGCAGGTCCTATCTAGGAGTGTTTAAAGTCGTGAAGCTTTTCCCGGCTCCCCTTCCAGGATTGAAGCTTATACAACTCACCGCCAACGGCCAGTGAGTCCACCGTTTCTGGTAAGGGCACTTTATTTACATCCCCTTCAGTTGAATGCAAGAAGATTTATTCCTGATTTTTAACATGCACGTAGCAGGGTGAGATCCGAATATAAGTTCTGGGACCACTTCCACATTCGAAAGAACTGTTAAACCCCCAGAGACTTTTTTGAGTCCATTCATTCACATTTGTTACTTTTTCTCTATATAAATTTTTTATGATACCTTTTGAGTAAGATTTAAGTTTATGCTTTTTTAGGACTGTCATGATGCAGTTACATTGTTTGTGTGAGACAACACTTCCTTATTGAGTATATTGTATAAATATTCACAGGTGTCTTCACATGACTCTCTTTTTTTTGATACCTATAGATCAATAATGTTGGTCATAACCATATCTTTATATAGAGGTGATCTATTTATAGACCCCTCCAAGTCACTTTCACATTTGTAGATGTGTTTAAATATAGCGCTGCACTTTTTATTTCTCAGGCCCGTCGTGCCCATAGTGCCCTTCCTGCTGCATTCGCCAATCCGAATTGGGAACCCACCACTTCTGCAGCACCCGTACTTCCCCCATTCACTGGCCAACCCGGCATTCATGTGGAAACAGTTGATTTTACGCCACTGGATTTTTATTCGCTGTTTTTCACCGAAGATCTCTATAGATCTATTGTGGACCAAAGCAATTTATACGCTGGTCAACACATCGCCACTATTCCCCAGTCCTCCATTGCCAGAGATTGGAGACCAATTACGGTCTCCGAATTTAAGCTCTTTCTGGGCCTTTCCCTCAACATGGGCATAACTAAAAAGAGTGAGTTGCGGTCATATTGGTCCACTGACCCAATTCACCATATGCCCTTGTTCTCTGCCTCCATGACCAGGGCACGATACAAGCAGATTTTGCGGTTCATGCACTTCAACAACAATGAACTCTGTCGTCCTCGTGGAGACCCTGAATACGATCGGCTCTACAAAATTCGGCCCCTCAACCAACGTTTTGCAGACTTGTTTACTTCCCATCAAGTTGTCTGCGTTGATGAGTCCCTGATTAAGTTTTCTGGCCGCTTGTCATTCAAACAGTACCTTCCCAGCAAGTATTTTGCAGACCTCACAAAGTCTTGAAAATTGAAAAAAGAAAAAAAAAAGAAAAAAAAAATTTTTTTTCTTGTCTTTCTTCAAAAACAAAGAGCTGCAAAATACTTACCATGCCTCTCAGCAAATACCTTGGGGTGTCTACTTTCCAAAATGGGGTAATTTGGGGGGGGCTGTGCTATCTTGGCATTTTATGGCCTTCAAAACTGTGATAAGTAGTGAGGAGTGAATCAAAAATTTACGCCCTTAGAAATCCTGAAGGAGGTGCTTGGTTTTCGGGGCTCCCAAAAAGTCCCACACATGTGGTATCTCCATACTCAGGAGAAGCAGCTAAATTTTTTTGGGGTGCAATTCCACATATGCCCATTCCCTGTGTGAGCAATATATCATTTAGTGACAACTTTTTGTAATTTTTTTTTTTTTGTCATTATTCAATCACTTGGGACAAAAAAAAAATAATATTCAATGGGCTCAACATGCCTCTCAGCAATTTCCTTGGGGTGTCTACATTCCAAAATGGGGTCATTTGGGGGGGGTGTGTACTGCCCTTCCATTTTAGCACCTCAAGAAATGACATAGGCAGTCATAAACTAAAAGCTGTGTAAATTCCAGAAAATGTACCCTAGTTTGTAGACACTATAACTTTTGCGCAAACCAATAAATATACACTTATTGACATTTTTTTTACCAAAGACATGTGGCCGAATACATTTTGGCCTAAATGTATGACTAAAATTGAGTTTATTGGATTTTTTTTATAACAAAAAGTAGAATATATCATTTTGTTTTCAAAATTTTTAGTATTTTTCAGTTTATAGCACAAAAAATAAAAATTACAGAGGTGATCAAATACCATCAAAAGAAAGCTCTATTTGTGGGAAGAAAAGGACGCAAATTTAGTTTGGGTACAGTATTGCATGACCGCGCAATTAGCAGTTAAAGCGACGCAGTGCCAAATTGTAAAAAGTGCTCTGGTCAGGAAGGGGGTAAATCCTTCCGGGGCTGAAGTGGTTAAACACATTACAAATCACTTCTCCATGTTAGGTAGTCAAACCCTTCACCAGTTGTCATCTTTCATTTGTCCTCCAGGTCAGTCAAGTTCAGTAGGTCCACCCTGCACCAGGTTGGATGATATTCCCCCCAGGTAAAAAAAAAAAAAAAACACCCCAAAAAAAAAAAAAAAGAGCACGACCTGGGTACGTATGCCTATTTTTGGAAAAGAAGCAAACTTGAAATTAATGTCACCCTCATTAGGGTCGGTCGACCAACTTTCGACCCCAAAGACAGGACATCGTATCTAGGGCACAAGTCACCCAGAGCCATGTCTCAGGCCAGCAGTGAAGACCTCACGGCCCCTCTGTCACCTTCTCCGGTTTCAAAGAGTGGCAGCGTGCAGTCCCTCAGGGGATGGACCATCCCCAAATTGACGGCAGAACTGAAGCACAGGGGTGTGCCTTTCCCTGCCACAGCCAGGAAGGCCGAGCTCTTCAGGCTCCTCTTCCCTCCGCCAGCCGTAGCAGGGCCCAGCACCCAGCCGCCCCTCCAATCAATATCCTCTGCCATCTCACAACTCCACACCATGGTATCATCTCTGTCTACCACGGTCACGGATGTGCAAACCAGAGTCGCACTCTTAAAGGCTCGCCAGGCCACTGCTATCCCTGACCCAACCACAGTTCAAGTTCTGACACCCCTTCCTGCAGGTACCACAGGGTGGAGTCCCATTGTCTACCCATCCCATTTGGTTCCAGCCAGCATTAGGAAGGACATCCTGGACGGCAAGGACATCAACCTTGCCTCTCTCCTCATTTCGGTCCACGATCTGGCAGAGAACAAGGCTTACACCTGGGGAGACCTGTCAGTGGTCCTTAAGGCCAAAGATCCCAAGCTCAACTGTAAATTGTCCGTCCCAGAATTTACGTTGGCCTTCGGCATGCTGAGAGATGTCCTATGCTCAGCTTCTCCCAGCAGGAGGGAAGAGCTGGACTTATACCTTCACACTGTCCTAGACCTGGGCTATAAGTACGGAGGCTTCTCATTCTACGATTATCATCGTTCCTTCTCCGCTAAGGCAGCAGCCAGGCTCACACAATTTCAGATAAGCACCAATTGGAGCCTTATGGACACAGAGCTGTTCTGCCGTCACTTTGCCAGCTTGCGCTCACCACTGTGCGCTATCTGCCAGTCCTCTACCCATACCGCTACCTGATGCGCCAATGCAACAGTCAGTCGCCCCTTCCAGTTCCCCTCCACCTCTGGGGCAGTTCAAGGCCTGTCAGCCCCTATACAGACACCTCAGGTGGACAAGTTCGGACGCCCCGTTCGGACCGTAGGAGGAGCAGCTATCTGCAACAATTTTAACTATGGCAATAACTATGCAACTTCAGCCAATGCCGCCGGCTCCACATCTGCACTCTATGTCACAGGGCACATCCGAGGAATTTATGCGAGGTCAAACAACAAAGAAATCATGACTAGGCCGAGTTAATGTCCTGTGGCTGGGGCTCTACCTCACTTCACACCCCACTCTCTCCCTGGTCACCTTCCTTATCCAGGGATTCACAGCAGGATTTCACACCGGCCCCATCTCTCTGTCCCACACTACCTACGAATGCAGGAACCTCTGCTTAGCGGATCGACCAGCTCTTACAGGCCGAACTGGAGCGAGACTTCATCATAGGTCCCTTCACTCAGCCCCCTTTCAGTACTTGGAGAGTCAGCCCTATTGGGCTTGTCAAGGGCAAGTTCTCAAATAACCTGTCTGCACCTCATTCTTCCCACATTCCCAGCCTCAATTCCCTAATCCCCTCTGAGGAGTTCTCCCTGAAGTACGCCTCTGTAGACATGGCAATTCAAGCTATCATCAGAGCGGGCACAGGCGCCTGGCTCTCTAAGGCTGACATCTCGGATACCTTCAAGCGCCTGCCTATTCACCCATCCCTTTGGTGCTATCATGGCATTAAGTGGAAAGACATAAATAATAAAGATATATTCAGCGCTGACTAACAAAAGGACAAATTTCACAATAAATGTTAGCAGACACTCAAAGGTAAATTCAACAACACCTCTCATATATAAAAAGAAACAAACAGTGCTGCGCAAATATTAAATGTCCATATAAAAAGATGCATGAAGTGGAGCAGATAAAGTATAGAGGTGAGACCACCGGTGAACACTCACGACGACAGGAATTGTTAATCCAGTGACTATAGTCCCTTCACCACACATGGATGGCCCCTCACCTTAGCAATTCTACCTGAAACAGGTCACACAGCTCATACACCATACAATGGGTGGAACGGTCCAGGTAGTAATAGCCCCGTTTTCAACACTCATCAAGGTAGGAGAATGTCATATATGCAATGAAAAATAGCAAATATAGTGCTCTCTGCATAGACGTTTATTAAAAGTTTAAAAGATAAAAGATACACTTACAAAAACCAGCACTCAGATCCGAGTGCCGGCGAGACAGCATGTAATCGTGTCAGAAGCAGATGACCGCGGGTGACGTCATGCGTTCCTAGCCCCCGTATGCGTTACGTCCGAAGGCGGGACTTCCTCAGCGTGGGGCTGGATATGCATAGACGACCCGCTTTGTTTAAATAGTCATAGCAACAACAATATGCCAATCGAAAAATTTGATGCAGCGGTCACGAGACCAATTGGTCTCAAGACATCACACAGGCTGCAAAGAATGAATCATCAGCAATTGCGGTCTGCCCCCACACAAGATACAGGGCAAGTTAATGGATCGTAACTCTACATAACTCCTCGAATCTAAAAATTGACATAACCTCACAGGACATTAAGGAGACACATCTCTCTCTAGAACAAGTCCAGGACACAAGAGTCTCCTCCATTCAAAAAATTGGCTAACATATTGCCCATTTCAGATCGGGGAATAGAGATAAAATAAAAAAATTTAAAATTACAGGATCACATATTAAAAATCGCATAAAGAAAACACATAAAGAAAAAATCGCTGACGTCAGACCGCGGCCATCCCATTGACACAATCAGATAAACATACTGAAAAAATAAATTAACAATACAGAAACCTTTGTATAAAAAATAAATTTTTTTAAAACAAATTATCTATTAGAAATAAAACAGTTTATATCAAAATCTACATTCATTCCTGCCGGTGATAAAACCTTTGTTTTGTAGATCCAGAAGGATTTTCTACGGCTCAACTGTCTAATGTAATGGCCACCTCTCCAATAAGCTTTAGAAGTATTTTTCACATATTATGTTTATACTTAGTTTCTCAATTAAACACTTTTGCCTTACTAAGCCTTTGTTGAGTTTCTTCCACTAGATCAGGGATATGCAATTAGTGGACCTGCAGCTGTTGCAAAACTGCAAGTCCCATCATGCCTCTGCCTCTGGGTGTCATGCTTGTGGCTGTCAGAGTCTTTCTATGCCTCATAGGACTTGTAGTTCTGTAACAGCTGGGGACTTTTTCTATCCCCCAAAACTTGAGGCATTTGGGGTCCTTTTGATGGCACAGACGAAAGTGCCTGGACACACTATGGGTCTTAACCCCTCGTTTAATATTGCTGATATGTTCGCCCACTCTTACATGCAATGCTCTGGAGGTGCGGCCCACATACTGTACGCCACAATCGCACTCAAGCATGTAGACCACCCCTACAGACGAACACGTAATTAGGCTTTTAATTTGATAACTTTTGTGGGTGACATTAGAAACAAATTCTTTACGCCTTTAAATATTTCTGCTAGCTTTTCTGCAAGTGGCAGATTTGCCACACGCATAAAATCCGGACAAGAAGCCAAAAAGCCTATTGTCCGCAATTTTAGGGGGGTCAATAACCCCTGGTGCTAGCCGGTCACGTAGAGAGGGAGCTTTTCGGTAGATAAACCGTGGGTACTGAGGAAGGACAGACCCTAAAGTGCGATCACATTTTAAAATTGTCCAGTGTCTGGTTATAATTTGCTCAAGTTTTTTATACTGGATAATATAATCCAGTATAACACGATAGCCAGTCGTATTGTCTTCCACCTCTGTAGTTTTAACCCTATCAGCCACAATAGTATTTCTATCTGTGGACAATGCTTTAGCAATCTCGGAGTCGACCATAGATTGTGTATACCCTTTCTCTTTAAACCTGGTTGCTAAAATTTGTGGTTGTGATATAAAATCATCTTTTAAGGTGCAGTTACGATGCAAACGAATAAATTGGCCTCTCGGGATATTACAGAGCCACGACTTATGAAGGCAACTGGTCAATGGAATGTAAGCATTCCTATACGTTGCCTTAAAGTGGGGTTCCACCCAAAAAAACAAAAATACCTAAAAAATTTCTAAAAAAAAACCCCAAAAAAATTTGGATATTTTTTTTTTTCACTTACCTCTAAATGCCTGTTGCTAGGTGGTCCCTCGTAGTCTGCCTCTTCCTTTGCCTGGGCTGGTGACATCACTTCCCCCTCGGCACAGGAAGGGCTCGGCTCTGCTCCCTCCCTCCTGTCAATCATCTGGGACCCATTACAGGTCTCAGGTGATTGAGCGGCCAATCACGGCGCGCGGCGCCGCTCGCGCATGCGCAGTGGGTGCCAGGCTGTAAAGCCACAGCCCGGCGCCCACAGTTGAAATGCCGGCGCCGACGAGCGGAGGGGGGGACGAGCGGGGCTTCGATCCCCCGCATCGCTGGACCCTGGGAGAGGTAAGTGTCCAATTAAAAGTCAGCAGCTGCAGTATTTGTAGCTGCTGACTTTTAATTTTTTTTTTTTTTTAATGGACCCCCTGGGTGGAACTCCTCTTTAAAGTGGTTCCGTGTTTGAAAGCCCACCTCACCCTTGAAAATTTCAAGGTCTAAAAAAGTGATCTGTTGCTGATTGATCGTCCATGTTAGCTGGATATTTCCATTGTTATCATTCAGCTTATCCATAAAGACCTGGAGACTCGTTAGGTCACCTTCCCACACCATAATTAAATCGTCGATGTACCTCTTGTAGCACGATAGTTGCGATGGGGGATCACAAAAGATGGTATCTTCCTCCCAGTGGGCCATGAACAGGTTGGCCACACTGGGAGCAAATCGAGCCCCCATAGCAACCCCGCGCGTCTGCAAGAAGTACTCCCCATTGAACCAAAAATAATTATTTAACAATTAGTCTTGAGACTAATTGGTCTCGTGACCGCTGCATCAAATTTTTCGATTGGCATTATGTTGTTGCTATGACTATTTAAACAAGGCGGGCCGTCTATGCGTATCCAGCCCCACGCTGAGGAAGTCCCGCCTTCGGACATAACGTGTACGGGGGCTAGGAACGCATGACGTCACCCGCGGTCATCTGCTTCTGACACGATAACATGCTGTCTCGCCGGCACTCGGATCTGAGTGCTGGTTTTTGTATGTGTATCTTTTATCTTTTAAACTTTTAATAAACGTCTATGCAGAGAGCACTATATTTGCTATTTTTCATTGCATATATGACATTCTCCTACCTTGATGAGTATTGAAAACGGGGCTATTACTACCTGGACCGTTCCACCCATTGTATGGTGTATGAGCTGTGTGACCTGTTTCAGGTCGAATTGCTAAGGTGAGGGGCCATCCATGTGTGGTGAAGGGACTATAGTCACTGGATTAACAATTCCTGTCGTCTTGAGTGTTCACCGGTGGTCTCACCTCTATACTTTATCTGCTCCACTTCATGCATCTTTTTATATGGACATTTAATATTTGCGCAGCACTGTTTGTTTCTTTTTATTAAGTGGAAAGAGGCATACTATATCGCCACCAAACTGACTTTTGGCTCGAAGAGTAGCCCCTGGCTCTTCGACACCTTCACGCAGTCCCTCACCTGGATACTGTTACATAAAGCTCGGTGTCAGGAAGTCATCCATTACCTGGGCAACTTCTTGTTAATTGAACAGCCCAGTTTGCCCCAGGAGACTTCGACAAACTGAGAGTCGTATTTGGGAATCTCAATGTTCTCATTGCTGAACATAAAGTTGATGTCCAGCACACACCATTACCTTCCTCTGAGTCAACCTAGACACTTGCTCCATGCAGGCCAGCCTCCCACTTTGACAAACTGACCCGCATCAGGACAGTCCTCCGAGATTTCACCCATACTAGGGGGTGTACCAAGAAGCAGCTGCAATCCCTGTTAGGAATGCTTAATTTCGCTATGCGGATCATCCCCCAGGGTCGCTCCTTTGTGTCACGTCTCCTGGTCTTTCTCTCACAGGCACAGGACCCCGATCAGATCCTCAACTTGGACACCGCGGCAGTAGCGGACCTATCTATGTGGGACGAGTTCCTTTCCACCTGGAATGGTATATCATTGTTTATACCTTCTATATCATCCCTATCACCAGAGATAGTGACAGATGCCGCAGCCCCCATAGGCTTCGCTGCAATTTTTGGCCCCATTGGTTCACAGGACCCTGGCCTTCTGAGATACTTTTAATTCCTGACTTTACCCGAACATCCTCTCTCTTTGAGCTCTGCCCGATAGTGGCAGCCGCCCAGCTCTGGGGTCATATCTGGACAGGACAAACCGTGGCCTTCACCACTGACAACCAGGCCACGGCAGATATTATTAACAAAGGCAGGTCCAAGTCCCTCTCGGTTATGTCCTTCCTGCGCAGGCTGGTACAACTGTCTTTACAACATCAATTTAATATCCACTGTTCATTTATTCCGGGCAAGTGCAACCTCGCAGCAGACGCACTGTCACGCTTTAATTACACCTCCTATTTTCAGCAGATTCCCAGGGCCAATCCAGTGTCAGCCCATATCCCTGCTTGGTCTCAGCTGACCTTGGACTAGAACTGCATCTACACGGAGCGACCCAGCTCATCAACCAGTCACTGTCCCACAACATGCTCAAAGCTTACCATACAGCTTGGAACGCATTTAACAAATTCCTTGGACACTGCTCCGAGAAAACAACAACAGACGCCAAGCACATACTTTTTTTACCCCGTATTGCCATACTCAGTTGGCCCTATCCCATAATACTATCCGGCTATACTTAGCCGGCATCCAACATTTTCTGGCTCTACGAGATCCTCCAAAACCATCCTTGTTCGCATCCCATTTGATCCGAGCTATCCTACACGGCATCCAGAAACAACAACCGATAGTCAATGCCAAACGTCTGCCTATAACAAGTGCCATCTTCAGGGATATGTCCACCATCCTGACTACCTCTCCATTTGGTCTTCTCCCCAGCCTGGTCCTACTACGGGTTCTTGCGGTCTAGCGAGTTCACCTGCAGCAACCCCGCCGGCCAAGTGTTATGTAGACGTCACTTGGTTTGCTACCAAGACCATTTCGTTCTCCACCTTGCAGTTTCTAAAACCCAGCAGGCAGGCTCCGGGGTAGACATCCACCTCTATAAAACCAACAATATCTGGTGTCCAGTTACTATACTCAATCGTCTACTGTTACTCCTGCCCGAACAGGCAGACTCTAGTCCCCTTCTACCTTTTCCGGTCAAACCCTTGAGTGCCTGCCAGTTTGTGAAACACGTAAGAATTCTTATTCGCAACCTACACCTTCACCCCAGCCAGTACTCCGGTCAATCCTTCCGCATTGGAGCAGCCTCGGCTGCATCCCACCACGGGGACCCAGACCATGTCATTAAGAGACTAGGCAGGTGGAAGTCTGCCTGCTTCGCCCGGTACATTCCCAATCCTCAAGTGGAGATGGCACAGGTATTCACCAAACTTGCTCAATAAACTGAAGCTAATAAAAACTATAACCCTACCTCAATGTTTTTGCCCCCTTATTTAGGTATACCAGGGTACACTTCAGGTCCATTTCATGTTGTAAGTCTTATGTTAAGTCTAAATGTTGCCCATATCTGTATCAGCCATAGGGCTTCAACCATAAGTAAGAAGGCCAGTATGGTGGCCTGAATTTATGGGAGGAGCCCGGGGGGTATTTAACCAGCCCATTCACCTGTGCTCATCATCGTTTTTCCTGTGCGTGATACCCACCCTCCCATCCCCTTCTCAGGGCATTTCTCAAATTCATTTCTCTTCACAACATCCATTTCTAAACTTTGGGTATGCCCCCTTATTTTGGTACATCAGACCAATTAATTAAATTCTACATCTCTGGGGTTGCGTCTTCATCATCATCAGTAATATTAACTTCTGTCCGCCTATCCTCAGGAGAGCACATCCTCACATTCCCTATTGTGAGATGTGAAAATGGTTAGCACCCTGGCTTTTGCAACAGGTTTACAGTCATTTCTTCTCCCTAAAACATTTATAGATTCGGTAGCTAGGGCTGTACACTGACTGCTTTTGCAAATAGTCTGCCTAACAGTTGACATAATATTATACACACTCCAACTCAACTGCTAGTTGGTTTGCCTTCTCCCTTCTTTTCGTTTCAGTAGAGGGAGCATGAAGAAAGTTCCAGCCAATTATTGACACAATTTTCCTATTTTCTCTACTGAAACCAAAGAAGAACTTAGGGCTAAAGTCTGCAAAATTATTTGAGACTTTATCACCCCAAGTCCTATTCAAAAGAGAAGAATACCTTGCTAGTTTTATATTAAAGGCATCCAATGATTGTCTCTGATGCAAGCAGGCAGGCTGTCCATCCCCTCCTGGTCACCAGACACCCTTCCTTGCTTTTCCTGAACAGTTTATGTAGCAATTTCCTTAGTACAAGGAACAGAAAATATTGCAGAAAACATGGCTGTTTCAAAAAGACTTCAGTGTAAATTTTGGCCAAAAGCCTCCGATTTTTTTACATTTTCTTTTCAACTGTTTGTCTAATATTTGCAGCAAACCTAAGTAACAAACATAGTAGAAGATTACTGTGCTTTTACTAAACAAGAATGATGCGTATACAAGCTACTTACAGTTACAGGAAAATAAGGGGGTATGCCCCCTTATTTTGGTATACCGTCCATCAGACCAGGGCACACTTCAGGTCCATTTCATGTTGTAAGTCTTATGTTAAGTCTAAATGTTAAGTCTAAATGTTGCCCATATCCGTATCGACCATAGGGCTTCACGGATATGGGCAACATTTAGAGATTTATAAGTACTGAAGTTTGGCGCCATTCCACAAGTGGGCGCAATTTTAAAGTGTGACATGTTGGGGTATCTATTTACTCTGCATAACATCATCTTTCACAGTATACAAAAAAAAAACCTGACGTTAGTTTTTTTTTTTAATTCATGAAATTCAAGAAAAAAAACACATTTAAAAATATTGCTGCGCAAATTTTGTGTGACATAAAAAGTTGCAACGACCACCATTTTATTCCCTAGGGTGTCTGCTAAAACAATATATATAATGTTTGAGGGTTCTGAGTAATTTTCTAGCAAAAAAAATTATGATTTTTACATGTAGGAGAGAAGTGTCAGAATTGGCCTGGGTGGCAAGGGGTTAATTGCCATAAGTAATATACAAATAATTATTACATATTGTTTTTAAGGTAATTTACTATATTTTCAAAATCTGTACTCAAGCAGGTGGCCTAATAGACAAATTACTGAAGTTTGAAGTTATAACTTCCAACCAGTAATTTCACAGTAAATAGATAAATAATAAATTATTATCTTATAACATACAGCATAATAATATATGATTTAGCTTGTACCTTTTCAGCAGGCAGCAGATTCTCAATCTCCCTCTTAAAACATGGGATTGTGGGTAAATCTTACACTCATAAACACATGTTTTTTCCTTGTAGATAAGATGCCTGGGCTGGAAGGGAGTATTTGTCTTTTAGACACATGCCCCTTCTATGACACTGCAGCGAGGGGCGTGCCTCCACTGCAGCATTTTTATTGGACAGCTGGGACCAATGGTACTTTACCATTGGTCCAAAATTATTGATTTACATTGTTTTATTCACCATGATATGGGATTGTGAACAGTGCCAGCAGCATTTTATAACACAATTTTAGCACATTGTGAACACACATAGTAGCTTGCAAGGCTCTTTAATATTTGATATTGATTACTGTTTATCACCAAATGAAAGCCCAAATGGTCTTAAAAAAAATCTATAATTCACCTACACTAAGTAGTTGTGATGATACGTACAGTTTTACTAACTCATGTCAAACTTGGGAAACTAGGTTTAGGCGTTGAGCTTTGTTTTACTCTCCATCATAAAGGGGTTAAATGTGGGTATACACACATAGATTCTTTTTGTACTACCAGTGGGCTGGCTGAAAATAATTTAACAGATTCCCATATCATGCCATACAACGTGAATGTAGAATTCTCCTGCTGCGGCTATTGTGTTATGACAGTTACAACCGATCCCTGTCAGAATACTCAGACGGCAACTGCACCTGAATGGATGTAGCTACTATTTGACTGACAATTTTCTGCCTGGGTCATTTGATTTTTAAATTGAAGAATGCAGGGAGGAAGGTGGCAGCCAATGTAGCAAATTTCATATAGTGTGTACCCAGCTTAAGAAGTATGTTTCTGCCAAACATAATTCATGTACAGATGAGCCTCTTAAAGTGGTTGTAAACCCTGTTACACCTCTTTTACCTACAGGTAAGCCTATAATAAGGTTTACCTGTAGTTACCATGAATAGCTCCTAAACTTGCACAAATTAGGAGGTATGCACTGTATCCATGCGTGCCAATGTTATTGGCACATGCGCACTGAAGAAACTGCCCGCTTGTGCCATTTCTTCAGGAGCTGTGCCGTGACCAGCGACTCCCACGTGCATGCGCAGGAATGATGCAGGAGTGATGCAGGAGTGATGGGCAGGAATGATGCCAATCACAGCGTTGGAGCCAGTGAACCCGGAAATAACTCCAGAAGACATGTCGCCAGTCACAACGGTGTACGGGGACTGCTGCAACAGCTTCGATCTTTGATCTTCAATGCATACTAGCTCATTATGCCTGTGTCTTGCAGGGTTTTTTGTTTTTGATTTTTTGTTTTTTGGAGTTTACAACCACTTTAAAAGACAGCTTATTGTATTACTGTCTCAGTATTTGCGACAAAATGACAGACTACTGAGTAATCAACTTACGAAAAAATGAAAGAAAGGAAAATTAGCTAATGAAATTGCAGTATTGTTCAGAATTAAAGAAACAACTGAGCAAAAGGGAAGTGATGGGGTGCAGAGAAAAGGCTACTCAGAAAGGACATAGAAAAAATTTTGTCAAACCTTTTAGAAATTGCTTCCCATATTAAAATGGATTACCCCATCGAATGTAACCTGGCAATACCTTCATTCATTGTTCTCTATGAGGAAGTATCTTCAAGGTCACTAGGACTAGCATATACTCGGAAGAGCCCATCTCTCACGAGGTTAAAAATTCATCGAAAACACTCATTTGCAGATCATAGTTTAACACTCCCATGGCCACTACTTTCTTCCCTGACAAAAGAACTCTGTCCACCCCTTCATCCCACAAGCAATTTATTTTTTTTATTATTACTTTACTACCTCTTTAATAGGGAATTCCCAGACCTTTGTTGTATTGCTTTGCAATCTGCCTTAATTAATTAAATTCTACATCTCTGGGGTTGCGTCTTCATCATCATCAGTAATATTAACTTCTGTCCGCCTATCCTCAGGAGAGCACATCCTCACATTCCCTATTGTGAGATGTGAAAATGGTTAGCACCCTGGCTTTTGCAACAGGTTTACAGTTCTTTCTTCTCCCTAAAACATTTATAGATTCGGTAGCTAGGGCTGTACACTGACTGCTTTTGCAAATAGTCTGCCTAACAGTTGACATAATATTATACACACTCCAACTCAACTGCTAGTTGGTTTACCTTCTCCCATCTTTACGTTTCAGTAGAGGGAGCATGAAGAAAGTTCCAGCCAATTATTGACACAATCTTCCTATTTTCTCTACTGAGCCTCCAAATCTGAATCCAGATCTTACAGGAGACATGCAGACATGTGAGTGTGCAGATGTGCACACTTGTTATGAGCAAGGCCTAGCCATAGCTCAGGGCTCCCTTCAGGAGGCAGGTATGTGCAGGTATGTGCTCCATCCAGGAGACACGCATACGCCCATCAGTGGACAGGGGTGGGTTACTATTAGGAGAGGTGCTCCACTCAAGAGACAGCACTCCGTGCTAGATAAGAGATTCCTTACCTACAGGAAAGAAGCCTCCAAATCTGAATCCAGATCTTACAGGAGACATGCAGGCATGTGAGTGTGCAGATGTGCACACTTGTTATGAGCAAGGCCTAGCCATAGCTCAGGGCTCCCTTCAGGAGGCAGGTATGTGCAGGTATGTGCTCCATCCAGGAGACATGCATACTCCCATCAGTGGACAGGGGTGGGTTACTATTAGGAGAGGTGCTCTACTCAAGAGACAGCACTCTGTGCTAGATAAGAGATTCCTTACCTACAGGACTGAGAGGGTTGCGAGAGCTAAGCAAGTTCAGGAGACTGGGAAAGCTGGGATGACTAGGCGAGTCAAGGGGACTGCAGGAGTCTGGAGAAGTGAGAGAGAGTGAGATGACAGATGATCCCCTTTTGAGAGGCCAGAGAGTGGGCCTGTGCAGCAGGGTGCTGCAAGTACAGGTTGAGTGAGCCAGGAGAGATGGGTGAGACAGTCTGAGGGACCAGTGAAAGAGCAGCAGCACTGCTGAAGAGGGAACTGTAAATAAAGAGGTTTGGGTAAAATGGCTGGGACTTTTCCAGAGTTGATGCAGAAGCAATGATTCTCTAAAACTGCAACCCTTCCACAGCCTGCAGAAGGTCTGCAGACTGCTAAGAGTATGGGTGAAGATTTGAGCAGAAATAACAACTCTGGAGGAGCAGAGTGGAGCTATCCTTCTTTTAGCCTGTAGCCATATCCGTTGAATTATAAAAGCCAAAATATGTCCCCTCACACTGAGATCGGCAGGTGAGGGCAAACTTTCATACAGAAGAAGATTTGCTCACGGGATTGGAAGTCTTTGACCAGGACCATTTAGAACTGTCTGAAGGGTTTGGAGGATCTCACAGACTTGGAGGAGGCTCCTTAAGAACAAAAGGACCACTTGTGTGCAAAAAATCGAGACGCATTTATTTGCTGCAGGTTCCAGGCCTTGTGAGACAAGAGAAGATATGTGCTCTTGCTTGTAGGGGTATTTTTGTATAGCACCCTGCCATAGGCTGGTTAAATTTTTTTTTTGTCTCTGCTGTGCTCAGCTGAGCAGCAATTCATTTTCTAGGTCTGGTGGTTGGTTGATCCTGCTTGCCTCTTGGGGATACTTCCAGAGGTGAAGTGGTAGGGTAAGCTGATTTGTTTTGAATATCTGTATGACCTTAGCCAATCCCTGGAAGGGGCACCAGAAAGGTGTCTGGGTAAAAAAATACATTTTTGTGAGGGCTGTTCAGAGCTCTCCTGTGGCCTCTGCCCCTGGGAACCATTCTGTACTGCTGAGAAACTGTTGCTGTAAGGCCTCAGCATGTGCTTGGCTGAGGGCCTGAAGGACACTTGGGAGGCTGGGCTGGACTGGGGAGTGTCACAGGGAGGCTGGTTGAAAGCTGTCTCTGGATGTTATGAGTGGGACCTTTTTCTTAGAGCTCAAGGTGTGCCTGTGCTTTGAGGATTGGATGCCAGAAGTTTCTAGAGGGACTGTGAGTATTCTTGCAGGGTCTCATACTAGCTGGCTGTCCCCTTTACCTCCAGCATTACTTAAGGCTGCTACTGAAAAACTTGAGAATCTTCCAATGCCTGTGCATGTGTTTTTGGAGTGTTCTACACCCTCATCCATCTCTCCTGTTCAAGCACTGCAATAAAATTTCAAAAAGACACCTATAGACTGAACATGTGTTTGGGGTGCTCTGAAACTGGTATCTGTGCCCAGCCGCCTTTAAACAGGTAAGGGAGACCTAGGTTATTTCCAGCTGCTCTTCCAGGGGTGAGCATTATATTTGATCAATCTGTGAATAACTAAAGTCACACTGATGCAAGACACTGGACAACTAGGAATTTACCACCATGTCACACAGAGACCATGTGTTCTGTCGTATTGATGAGATGGTGCCTGATCATAAAGTATAGCTCAAGAAAAAAAAACTTTTCTTTTAAGTTTTGAATAGAGCGGAGCGGGATTAGAACATCTAACAGATTTTTATTGCTGTCTGTGTCCCTATCAGGGAGATTCACTCTCTCTATTTATCCTGTTTACCGTTTACAGTAATAGAAAATCCCAAATTTTGGGTTGATACCAGCACAGTAATAGAGGCAAAATCTACCTTTGGGGACATTAATCCTGGTGACCCTGGTGACACCCCGGGATTCCCTCACTTTGGTGGGATTTCTTATCCCTTTCAGTTTTGACTTTGGGACAGGAAGTAGGGGAAATCTCAACAATGGAACACAGATGGCAAAAAATACTGACACTATCCAAAATTATTTTTTTTTTACCTTTACAGTAATACCTCGGATTGCGAGTAAAACAGTTTATGAGTGCTTCGCAATACGAGCTATTATTTTTTTAAAATCCTGACTTGGTATGCGAGTGTTGTTTTGCAAGACAAGCAGGATTCAAGCCAATGGGGTGTGCAGTACCACATTTGGCCAGGGATGCGGGAGTGCCGGTGACACTCGTAGCTGCTCAGATGCACTCGGAGTCGCTTGGAGACACTTGGAAACACTCCATTCCCAAGTGTCTCCGAGTGCATCCGATCGGCTCAGAACGGTTTCCAAGTGTTTCCGAGTGTCTCATGTTATTAAGGTGAAAGATGAGTATCAGTATAGCCCTAATTAGTTACAGATCTACTGATTGGAGCATTTTCCCAAGATTTGAACATCTGGGATTGATGTGTTTGTCATAGATCTGGATTAATATATAGAAAAGAATACCCTTAAAGTGTTCTAAACACACAACAGTAAATTCAGTCTGTATATGCAGTAAAGCATGCTTGTTATACTCACTGTGGAACCTAAGGGGTTAATCCTCTGCATTGTGTAAAAAAAGGCTGTTTGATCCTGACTTCTCTGATCCTCCCCTTCTTCCATTGTCCCCAATCCATATCCTGATAGAACAGACCCTTGGGGGCATTCTGCACATGCTCAGTTTGGTGTATATTGCTAGAGAGTTGTTGTTTTTTCTTGGGAAAGTGCATGTGATCAGCAAAGGGCCAATTAGCACTGTCCAGACAGAGGGTCAGTGGTCCAGCAGCCTTATAGGACAGTCAGAGTACAATGAAAACTCCTCCTACAAGTTTTAACCAGACACTGATAAAAGTCACAAGACTGCTATATACGCTGATGAGAAAAGGTATTTAGCAGTTTAAATTTACTAAAATTATTGCATTTCCATGTTTTGTGTATTGTGGGAGACTAGATATAGTGAATGTAGGGTCCTGGGTTTAGTAACACTTTAACCACTTAAGCCCCGGACCATTTGGCTGGCCAAAGACCAGAGCGTTTTTTGCGATTCGGCACTGCGTCGCTTTAACTGACAATTCGGCGGTCGGCGACAACTGTGAAAAAAACGCATTATTTTTAACTTTTTGCTATAATAAATATCCCCAAAAAATATATAAAAAAACATTTTTTTTCCTTAGTTTAGGCCGATACACATTCTTCTGCATATTTTTGGTAAAAAAAAAATCGCAATAAGCATTTATTGATTGGTTTGCACAAAAGTTATAGCATCTACAAAATAAGGGATAGTTTTATGGCATTTTTATTAATATTTTTTTTTTTATTAGTAATGGCGACGATCTGTGATTTTTATCGTCACTGCGACATTATGGCGGACAGATTGGACACTTTTGGCACTATTTTGAAACCATTCACATTTATACAGCGATCAGTGCGATTAAAAATGCATTGATTACTGTGTAAATGTGACTGGCAGTGAAGGGTTTAACCAGGAGGGGGCGCTGCAGGGGTTAAGTGTGTCCTAGGGAGTGATTCTAACTGTGGGGGGGAGGGGCTACGTGTGACACGACACTGATCACCTCTCCTGATCACAGGGAGCTGTGATCAGAGTCAGTGTCACTAGGCAGAACAGGGAAATGCTTGTTTACATCAGCATTTCCCCGTTCTTCCTCTCTGTGAGACAATCGCGGGTATCCCCATGGACATCGAGCCCGCGGGACCCGCAATCACACTCACGGAGCTCGCGGCAGCAAATTTAAACCACACTGACCGACCACACGGCGGCAAATTTAAAGAGACATACCTGTACGCCCATTTGCCTGTCCGTGCCATTCTGCTGCTGTATATGTACATGCGGCGGTCGGCAAGCAGTTAAAGTGGTCTTTTCTTTGGCTTTTTTCCCTCTGTTTTCACCTAGTGATCTGGCCAGTAACACACCTCCTATATTAGTGAGATACAACTCTGGAGGCACAGCAGACAGCAGCATTGCCAGTATGGAGGCAAGGGTAATGTTAAATGCAGAATCTGCTTGTGTAAAAGGACCGTAGGTTGATAAAAGGTTGATTATAGCATATAGTTGATGAATAGATATAGAGGTTGATGTGTAGGGACTGTATACAAAGAGGATATGTACAGATCGATAAAAACATATACATGAGTTGGAACATCATGAATATTAAAAAGTATTTCTTTTTAAAGAAAAATGTGTTTTATTTGTGAGACAAGTATATTTTTAATATTTTATTGATTCTGTTAATAAGCCGAGTACCTGAAAAGTCCCAATAATTACCCTCTCTTTTTTTTTTTCTTTTATGGTTTGGTCAATATAGGCGATGTTGGTATACTCCCTGGAGGGGAAGTTACAGTGCACTAGGCCCTATTTCTAAATGAAATGCATTAGTAGTAGCAATACTGGTTTCAACATAACCCAGTACCCTGCACAGAACTACTAGCACCAGAACAACACAGTGGGACTAAAAAGTCCCAATAATTACCCTCTTTTTTTTTTTTTTTTATGGTTTGGTCAATATAGGCGATGTTGGTATACTCCCTGGAGGGGAAGTTACAGTGGACTAGGCCCTATTTCTAAATGAAATGCATTAGTAGTAGCAATACTGGTTACAACATAACCCAGTACCCTGCACAGAACTACTAGCACCAGAACAACACAGTGGGGGTTATTTACTAAAGGAAAATCCACTTTGCACTGAAAGTACACTTGGAAGTGCAAAAAAAAATGCTGCTTTTTATTTTCCTTGCATGCCCCCCTCAGATCTACAGCAACTGCAGTGCACTTGTAGTGCAAAGTGGATTTGCCTTTAGTAAATAACCCCCTGTGTGCTCTCCTTGACCGATATAAGCAGAGCAGTGGGAGGGGCTGAGATTCCCATCTGATGTCAACCGACCAGCAGAGGGAGATCACGTGACTGCACAGCGGAGCTGTGCAAAAAGGTATTTAGGATTATAATTTTAGAAAAACTGACACATGATACTTTATATCTTCATACAACAGGGGGGATGCCAGTTATTTGTAAATCTGACTTTATAACCAGTTTAAAGTTATCTATAGTTCCCTCTGTTATATAACAGTAAGCTCTGCAGTAGGTGTCATTTATAAAAATATGCTGTATAAAATACCTTATTTTTGAGTGCCATTCAAGCACTCAGGTGACTGCATGCTGGTCTCCTCTCCCAATGCGATAGCTGCAGGGGGAGGTGCTGTGAAACCCCCGCTGACATCAGCTGAGACCAGGAGACCAGCGGGCAGTCACGTGAGCGCCAACTGGCGCTCTGAAATAAGCTATTATACAGCAGATTTTTATAAATGACATCCACTGCGGAGCTTACTGTTATATACCAGATGGAACTAGAATAGAAAAACATTGTTATTTTTAGGAGCGGAAGGGGAGGATCGGAGAGATGACAGGCAGGGAGGGGAGGGGGGAGGACAGAGGGAGACACAGGAGAGATGCAGGTATTTTATGGATACAGTGAGCCAAATTACACTAGACAAGCACTGTGCTGTATAAAATGCTTTAAAGGAACAGGATCCAATTTTTTCTTTTTTAGGTTAACAAACGCTTTAACTTTCTTTCTCATCTGAAGGAGAGCATTTGGTTGCCAACAGAGAGGGAAGAGGTGAGAACAGCAGTAAGATTACTACAGATAGGTGAAGGGATGCCGAACAGTGGGAAAACTGCAAAAGGTAAAAGGAAGGAGGTGATGGCTAAGCTGGAATAGTTTGTCTGGGGACGTGTGAAGGAGGCAGCACGTAATTCATATAATGTTACAACTCAATCTGTAAACTCAGTTTTCCCCCACCAGATCATTCCGATATACCTGAAATGATTCTTGAGGAAGCAAATGATTTGCAGAATATTTTGAGCACATTAACTCCTTTGGCTATATCTGAACACTTGCAACATGAGAAAGAGCCTACTACATTAAGAGATGTTTTAAATGTAATGGCTACTGTAAAGAATGTGGTGTATCCTTCAAACAAGATTTACATCGTCTTAAGCAAAAGGGAAATGCCAATACTGATAAAATAAATGACACGGAAAACTCTGTAGGAGCAACATAACAAATGTTTAACTTCCAAAAAAGGTTGATGGGCATAATATAATGAAATAAATTGAGATATGGCTTCTCTCTGTGTTTGGGAAAGATACATTTTCCTCTGTGTTTGCAGTAGAGAGGGCTCATCGTGTTCCAACCCACCCTCCTCCACCAAGAGTAATCCTGGCTGGATTCATCATCAAGAATGAGATACCATTTAGAGCAGGCTGCCTTGAAAATATTCCAAAAATTGTGTAAATATATCATTATAACTAGATTTTTCTGCAGAAGTGCAAAGCGAAAGGGCTAAGAAAAAAAAATGAATAAGCATTTGCAGAAGCTGAAAGATACCTTAAACAGCTATACTGTAGATTGTTGCTTGGGGAGAAGCCCACCTCCATACACTGCATGGAGGAGGAGCACTTTCTTTAATCCCAGGACTTTTTCTGTGTAGACCATTGGCGGCACGTCCACAAGGGGCGCAGGGGTGCCGCCCCCCTAATCCATGCACCTGGCCCCTAATCTACATGTAGGGTGCAGGATGCATGGATTTCCATTTTATTTTGAAGCACATAATTAGAGCCTGAGACTCTAATTGTCTTAAAAAAAAAAAGGGGATGGGCTCGGGGCGCTGAGCACTTTGCTGCGATTACTCAGCCTCCACTAATTTGCAGTGCATAGGCTCCCTCAAGCTCCACAGCCTGCAAAAGGACCCTAGGATTTGTGGTATTGGAGGACACACTATGGAGGAACCTGGTTAACGCATTTCCAGAGGTTGGCAGGTTAATGTCTCATGGTCAAGACCTCTGAGCCTCCTGTCAGTGAAAGGAAGCTGCCTAAGCAATGTCTTTAAACAATGTTTCAGTCTTCACTGCCTAGAGTTGTCTGCTGCAACCACCTATCGACAGTGTCTGCATCACATGGTGGCTGATTATTTGGGGGCAATGTAGAGAGCCTCCGAATGCATTACTTCCTGGACTACTGGGTCGTGAGGATGGACCACTGGCCACAGTTGGTCCAGTATGCAATTTAGCTGCTGGGCTGCCATGCAGACAGTGTGCTCTCTGAATATATCCAGATGACATATACTCCATCCAGATGACATATACCTTGTTTTTTTCAGGCAAATTTGGGCTTTCATTTACTGGTAAATAGTAAGTGATACCTCCTGATTTTTTTTATATCAAATTAAAACTGGCACAAAATAATAAAAAACATATATTATTTTTAATTCAGCCATATATTTCTTGTGTAGTACGACCCCCTAGAGGACTGCTTAGAATTACCTGCTCATCTGCAGGGCCATGACCTGGTGAACTTTCCAATCCACCTGACACTCTGGGTTCAGACATCCTTGTATCACTGTGCGGCAATAATCAAACAACTCAATTTGTTAGGTTATATGAATATTTTACTTGAACCAATCAAAGTTGTCACAAGAGGAGGCAATAAATCTGCTGAGTTCTAGGCAACAGCGCCGACTCAGCAAACAAATTCCTCCGAAAGGCACAAGACAATATGTTAACAATGACAACACTATATACATATATGTAGATGTAATGTTACCCCTAGTGGATGTTTCAGTTAACTTCATATACTGCCACACTATAGACAATTGAACCTGGCCAGCCTACTCTCTATCCTAGGAAGGGAGAGCGGGTCTAGAGAAGAGTAATATAGAGGCCATTCTATAAGTAATGGCAATAAAGTCTACGTTGGAGATCTGATGTTCTTCACTGGCTAGTCAGAGCTCGTTAACTGTAATATGTTTGGGTGTGGTGGGAACAGTAGATTCCTTGTAGTGAAGAAAACTAAAAAGTGTCTGAGCACAGTGTTCAAATAATGCAGTAAGGTGTTCTTGAAGTAAATATGTCTGTGTAAAGTGTCTCAATGTAACAGAGGCAAAGAATGGATAAAGGTTGAACAATTTTCTCACCAACGACCAGACCATTCTGATGTCCTCCGAACAGGAACTCGTGTAGCGACACTTGTGCAGCGGAACCACTGTCTCTCCTGACGTGAAGTTTGCGAAACTCACCGACAGGATGGCGACTGGACTGGTGCTGGAAAGGATGTCCGACAGCGAACACCAGAGCTAGATCCCTCAGGCCACGGGTTGGAAGTAAGACTCCACGTGGTAGACCGCGACCTCTCTCTCCCTGTTGCACAGAGAGGTCCTTCTTGCATCCAGAGGAAGAGACCCTTCGTGCAGACTTCTGATGCTTTTATAGCTTCTCCTGGAAATCTTCATATGGCAGCAAGGATCCCTGCGATATGTAGTCCTGGCACACAATTGTGCAAAGCAATTATCTGATGAGGGGACTATTCATCCCACATTCCTTTTATTTGGCACACAGCTATGAAGTCACTGGATACATTGATCACTAAAGGGACAGGCAATACCGCAAAATGCTAGAAGGTACGGTGCTTTATGTTTGTTGCTACATCTGCACTTACCATAACCTACCACCAAGGAACACTATAAAATAAATCCTCCAACTTCTGACAATAACAGTGATATCCCATATGATTATATTATTTGTTGTTTGTACCTGTAGTCAAGCCCATAAACAGCAAAACAATTGTTACAGAGGTGTTAACCCTTCCCTATGCTATCCAAAAAGCTTAAAATATCCCAAAGCACCTTGTCCCCATGTGGACAAGGGCCTCTTCCTGACAACCCTGGGCTGTGTTTGTTGGGGTCTGCGGGTGGGGGGCTTCCCGGAATATGGAAGCCCCCTTTAACAAGGGGGCCCCCAGATTCCCCATGTGAACCCCTACCCATTCACCAAAAAAGTGTCAAAAAGTAAGAAACACAGGAAACTGTTTTAGACAAATCCTTTATTAAAAAAGGAAAACAAAAAGTGTCCCTCAATGTAAATCCACCATCAATCATGATACCCGACAAACCTGAAAAATTGAAAAAAACAAAACGCTTCCGCTGACTGCTCGCCCTGCACTTTAACAGCTTTTATATAGGCAAGAGGCGGGGCCACCCGGTTACATCACCCAGTGGCACTGCCCCCTTCTGACGTCATGTACGATTTTCCCCTTTACCCAATCACATGGGGGGCGGGAAATGGTAGCCCCCTTGTTTCCAGTAAGCCCCCCACCCACAGATCCCGGCAATCACATCCCAGGGTTGTCTGGAAGAGGCCATGGCAACAAGGTGCTTTGGGGTGGGGGGGAGAGCCCCCCCTGCCCCAAAGCACCCCCCCATGTTGCTGGCATGTGGCCTAGTATGGTTCAGGAGGGGGGGGGGCGCTCACTCGTTCCCCCCCTTTTCCTGACCTGCCAGGCTGCATGCTTGGATAAGGGTCTGGTATGGATTTTGGGGGAACCCCATGCCTTCTTTTTTATTTTGGCGTGGGGTATCATTTAAAATGCATACCAGACCTGAAGGGCCTGGTATGGTAACGGGGGGGTGGGGTCCCTCTGCATTTTTCTTTATTTTTTAACTACTTCAATACCGTGCACTTATACCCCCTTCCTGCCCAGGCCATTTTTCAGCTTTCACCATTGTCACACTTTGAATGACAATTGCGCGGTCATGCTATACTGTAACCATGTGAAATTTTTATAATTTCTTCACACAAATAGAGCTTTCTTTTGGTGGTATTTAATTTCTTCTGAGTTTTTTATTTTTTCCTAAAAAAAAGATTGAAAATTTTGAAAAAAATTAAAGTTTTTCTTAGTTTCTGTCAGTAAATTTTGTAAATAAGTAATTTTTCTCCTTTACTGAGGGGTGCTGATGAGGCGGCACTGATGGGCACTGATAGGCTGCACTGATGGGCACTGATAAGGTGGCACTTATGGGCACTGATTAGGTGGCACTGATGAGGAGGCACGAATATGCCACACTTATGGGCACTGATAGGTCACACTGATATGCGGCACTGGTGGGCACTGATAGGCGGCACTGGTGGGTGGCACTGGTGGGTGGCACTGATGGGCACAGATAGGCGGCACTGGTGGGCACAGATAGGTGACACGGATAGGCGGCACTGATGGGCATTGATGGGTAGCATTGTTGGCAGCAGTGATAGGTATTGTTGGGCAGCAGTGGTGGGCAGCAGTGGTGTGCAGCAGTGATAGCCAGCACTGACTGGCATCACTAATGGGTACTGATTGCTGGCACTTGTGGGCACTGAAGGGGAACTCACTGCTTTATTGTAATCAGGGCACTGATTATCAATGCCCTGATTACATGCCTAGATGTTCTCTGTGAGGAGATGCCGCTGATCGGCTCTCCTCTCCTCACACTCTGTCAGTGTGTGACGAGGAGAGCCGATTACCGGCATCTCCGTGTTTACATGTGACCAGCTGTTATTGGACACAGCCGATCGCATGGTTAAAGAGCTGAGGCTCTTTACAGAGAACAGGGTCGTGCCGTGTCCTAGCAACACAGCGTGGCAGCAATTGGATTGGAGAGCGGGCGTTCTGGGCACCATCATATGATGTCCACCCAGAACGGGAGTCACACCGCCCCACCGACGGTGGGCAGGCGGCAAGTGGTTAATAGCCGGGTGCCGGCAATTGTAACCACGAGTCATTTTAAATGGGATTTTTTCTTTAGAAATGTCAGTTTTGCTGTAGCATGTTCTGTATATTCTACAAATGTGCCACTTTAGAGGCACATTAAGGGAGGCAGCCAGGCACGATATTTAAAGACGTGAACGTGACTCATAGGAAATTATGTTAAATGAACTGTACTGTGTTTCTGCAAAACTTAAAACGCACTGAAAAACGCACAGGCGGTTATCCTTTTGCACTCCTCCCACCACCACGGGTCATGCGCAACATATCACAACGGCGCGTGCTGAGTCGGCATATCCACCCACCTCCATTTCCAGCATTTCTGTGAGTGGAAGTGGGCGTAGGGAGGCAGAACCAGTCTCTTTGTGCGACATATAAATGGAGTGTCTCTCCAGGTTAGCCGTGGACATGGGGAATATTTTCCTCGTCGGTCGAGGCTGTTGTGTCAAGAGTAGGGATGAGCCCGCGGTTCGAGACGAACGTAACCTGGTGACGTCATGTGATGTCAGAGGGGGCAGGGTCACCCATTTACCCGGGTGGCCGTGCCCTTGGCTATATAACAGCTGTCACTGCGAAAAGGCTGCGGTCGGCGGGAGGCCTCCCATGAGGCGGAGTTTTTCCATTTTTTTTTCTCTGGACCATCGAGGCTCTGTGATTGAAGATGGATAGGCATCGCGGGACACTTTTTTTTTTTTTTTATCAAGGAATTGTCAAAAACTGTCTGCTGTCATTTTTACTTTATTGACACTTTTTTGGTGACTGGGTAGGGGTACAATGTACAATGGGGGGTGGGATTTGGGGGTCCCCTTGTTAAAGGGGGCTTCCAGATTCCGATAAGCTCCCTGCCAGAAGACCCCCACAACCACCGGGCAAGGGTTGTGGGGATGAGGCCCTTGTCCACAACAACATGGAGACAAGGTGCTTTAAGGGGGACCCCAAAGCACCCTCCCCATATTGAGGGCATGTGGCCTGGTATGTTTCAGGAGGGGGGCGCTCTCGTCTCCCCCTTTTCCTGCGGCCTGCCACGTTGCATGCTTGGATAAGGGTCTGGTATGGATTTTGGGGGGAACCCCCACGCCACTTTTTTTAAAAAATTTGACCTGAAGGGCCTGGTATGGATTTTTTTTTGGGGGGATGGTTCGGCTTATCCCTAGTCAAGACCAGTTTAGAAGGTATGTGGCCATCTTATTTGCTTGGGGGGTGTACTACTCAATGGTGGTATTCAAATACAGTTTGATTTTCTTATAGTCCCTTTTGTTTTTTATTCAATGTTTCTTTAAAAATGATATCCTGGTCCCTTAAAGCAGATTAAACAGCACAGTGCTTGTGCTGTGTAATCTGCCCCCTCTAAACGGTAAAAAAAACCTCCCTGATCCTGCCACTTGCTGTATTCCCCTCTCTGTACTGACGATAATTAGGGCTGCTGAGCCCTGACCACCGTGGTCAGAGTACATCCATCTGTCCATCCGTCAGCCTACTCTCAGCTCTTCTCTCTCCCCCTCACCCCCTCCTCTCTGCCTGTCAGCTCCTTGTTGTGTGTCCCTGTCTCTGCCCCCCACCCCCCGCCCCCCCGCCCCCCGCCGCTAGTAGAAATCCAGAGCTTTTAAATGGTCACTGCCAGCCCCTCTATGATACTCAAGCATACCACACTGTATAAGTCTTTTCTAAAAATGAGGCTTGTAAATGCCTAATTAGAGCTATCTTCAGGCCAGTCACGTGACTCGAGGCAGCTTTACAGCTCAGAGACAGAGCTTCTGCAGGAGGGGCTGAGCGGCCACGTGATCTCCCCGGCTGATGTCAGAGGGAGATCTCGGCCCCTCCCGCAGAAGTCATGTATTGGAAATGAAAAGCGGCCGCGAGTCACATGAATGACTGTATCTTGAATGTTAACTGTTGATTTACATGTTTATGTGTATTTTTTACATTATCAGCAACCAAAACTACTCCTGATGAAGCTTTACCACGAAATGCATTGAGAATCCACATCCGGAACAATACATTATTATTATTTATATATATACTATGCATTCAGTGTAGCCTATATATAGTGTAAACTCTATACATATATACTCTGCATTCAGCGTAGCCTATACAGTATATACAGTTCATTCAGTGGTGTACAGTTTCTAATACAGTGCAGGCAGTGTACACAGTATATAATACAGTGTGTACAGTTTCAAATACACTTCAGGTGGTATGTACACAGTATATAATACAGTGTGGTGCGGTGTTAAAAAAATGAATACCCATCATGTCCGGAAGGCCTCCAAGGAGAGGGAGACACTCACAGGCCACTAAAAGAGGGCAAGCAGCCTCTGAAATAATATTTAGCAGCAGAGACCGTTTCTCCACCCAACAAGAGTAGCTGTGAGGAGTTACAGTGTTCTGGCACCACCAACACCTAGGGTCCAATGTTTCTGCCCCTGTCTAACAGGGGCATGTAATTACAATTTTTGAAATAATATTTAACAGCAGGGCCCATTCCTGTGCCCAGCAAGAGTAACTGAGGTATTACCGTGTTCTGCCACCACCAACACCTAAGGCCCAATTTTTCAGCAGAGTATATAGTGCAGTCTGTATAGTGTATATATACTGCAGTTCAGAGTATATAGTGCAGTCTGTATAGTATATATATACTGCAGTTCAGAGTATACAGTGCACTCAGTGTAGTATATATAATACAATGCAGGGTATTGTCAGAAACCATGAATCAGACTGAGCCAGAATTACAGTTAAATCACACTTGTTTAATAATAATTAAAAAAGGCAAACAGAGTAAACGTAGTCAAAACATAGCCAGAGTTCAGGAACCATAACGGATAGTCAGACAAGCCAAAACGTCAGGGAGCCAGAGATGAGCGTAGTAGAACAGCAAGCAGGATCTGGAGCCAGAAGGAATGTCAGCCAAGCAAGTCTTTAACAGGAACACAGGCGAGCGTCTCTAGAGATGTGACTAAGGTGAAGGCAGAGATCATCTGGACTGGACAGCTTAAGTAGGCAGGACTGACAAGCAGGATATCATCAACAGGTGAGTTAGTGTGGAGAGATAGGAGCTGGCAAGCTGGCAAGGAGCGACAGCTGAGTGGCCAGCTCAGAGAAGGAAGGGCTGAGCCCAGCCCTGACACGTATATACTGCAGTGTACAATACAAAATATAGTGTATTGAAGTGGTTAAGGAGAGCCCTATGACAGAATTAAGAAAAAAAACAGCATGGGTTCCCCCGCTTCCATACCAGGCCCTTTGGGTCTGGTATAGATTTTGGGGGGGGAACCCCCGCGTCATTTTTTAAAAATATGTTGGCGTGGAGTTCACCTTAATATCCATACCAGACATGAAGGGCCTGGTATGGACTGGGGGGGACCCATGCTGTTTTTTTTTAATGATTTTTTATGTATATTGCTGGTATCTGGCAATACATTACACCCATGAGCAATTTTAAATGACATTTTTTCCTTTAGAAATGTAATTTTGCTGTGGTATTTTTCTAAACATGGGAAAATGCGCTACTTTACAGGCAGACTATGGGGCCCCCCAGGCACGATATTTAAAGGAATATTTCATTTTTATTGTTTCACTTTAAGCATTCTTAAAATCACTGCTACTGAAAAAACTTCACTTTTAAAAACTTTTTTGCATTGATTCATGTCCCCTGGGGCAGGACCCAGGTCCCCAAACACATACAATAACTTGCATATAAGCCTTTAAAATGAGCACTTTTGATTTTTCACGTTTGTGTCCCATAGACTTTAACAGTGTTCTCATGTTCGCATACATTTTTTCTCTGTTCGCAAGTTCTGGTGCAAACCGAACCAGGGGGTGTTCCGCTCACCCCTAGTGTCTAATAAAGACTACACAGGTTTTGAGACACTAAGTGTCAGTTCACACTTGTGCGATGCGGGAACCCTGCAAATCCACTGTGAGTTCCCGCATCGCACGGCAGTTCACACTGCCATATGCGAACTGCAGGGAGTGTCAATACATTGTTAATGACACCCCCATTTCAGCTTGCATATTGCACTGCGAACTGTCAGTTCAGACATGAATCGGATCACATGGGTGTGAACACCCATGTGATCCGATTCTGATGTGAACCAAAAACAGGATCCTGTGAGAGTTTAGTTTGAATGCGATGCGCTTTCAGCCATACTATCAGTATGGATGAAATTGCATTGCTCGGACATCGCACCACGCAGCAGTGCAGACCGGCACTAAGGGCTCATGCACACTGCAGCTCAAAGAAGCGGCTCCTACAGGCTTTTGAGCTCTTATTTTTTCTGCCTAGAAACTCCCCTCCATTTTAGTCAATGTGTCCATGCACACTATGGCTTTTACAGACAGAAAAAAAAACCCCAACCAAACTTTTGAGAGGAGCTAATGCCCCAAAGAGCTCAAAAAAGCTTGAAAACGCACTAAAACCTTTGTTCCATCTTTTTGTTTTGTTTATACAGTAGTTAAAGTGCTTGTATACCTTTTTTTTGTATTTTTACCTACAGGTAAGCCTATAATAAGGCTTACCTGTAGGTAAAACGAATATCTCCTAAACCTGTACGGTTTAGGAGAAATTCACTTTGCATGCAGCCACTTTGCATGTGCTGTGAAGGTCCGGCCGAAGGTCTGGCAGACGCTGCGGGACCTTGCCGGAAAGAAGTCTCCTGTGCGCATGCGCGGGAGTGACGTTATTGTGGCTCCGGCCACTCACAGTGCCGGAGCCGCGAACCTGGAAGACACGCCGAGGGGAAATGTCAGCTCCCTCGGTGTGGCCCGTGAACAGCTACCAACGCCTCGTTCTAAGGTAAGTATTGCGGTGCATACTAGCTCATTATGCCTTTTGCCTTACAGGTTTAAAGAAAAAATAATAATTTGTGTGGGTATACAACCGCTTTAAGAAAATACTATCTAGGAGGGTTTGTGGGAAAAAAAACGCTTATGCTCAAAAAATGTTGAAAGAGCTTAATAAAAACGTGAGAGCACAAAAAAGAACAAGCTTAAACTCAATAAAAACTCAAATGCCTGTAAAAAGCAGCTTTTTTTTTTAGCTGCAATGTGCATGAGCCCTTATGCTGTTTTTTTACCTATTTTTTTAACATTTATACTCAATAAAATAGCTTTTGTATATATACAGTGCGAGTGTAGTCCATTCCTGAGGTGTGCATTTTCAAAATCCCATTTCTTTCTCTTTATTTCTAAAATGCATCAGCCTCACGGTGTCTCTCTCCTTCTTTCTGGGTTTTTGACCCAGTTAGCAGGGACAGGAAGTACCTTTCCATAGCCAGCTCACTCTGTGGTAATTGCAGCTATGTACAAATACAGACCGTAGGGGGCAGCAGATCTCTACAACAAGTATTTCTAATGTATTTTCTACATGTACACGAACATCATACCTCCCAACATTTTGAGATGGGAATGAGGGACACCTACTATCAAATGTATGTAGGCATAGGACACGCCCCCTGCCAAACCCCCTTAAAAGGAGAATTAATCAAAAAGAAGGTTAATTAAATCCACAAGGGCTTTTTGTTACCACTACTATCCCTTTATATTGGCTTTTAAAATGTACAAATGCAGCAATTTAGAAATTGGGTGAAAGGGTTAGCACTGGTAAACACTTTTTTAGAGTCAAATATGTTTTTATTGCTTTTAACAGAATAAAATAATACAGATAACTTTCAGATGTCCACAATATAGGGTAATACAATGCAAGTCACACTTTCCGTTTATCATTGGAAACATATCCAGTGTAGACACTAATGCCCCGTACACACAGTCGAACATTGATCGGACATTCCGACAACAAAATCCTAGGATTTTTCCCAACGGATGTTGGCTCAAACTTGTCTTGCATACACACGGTCACAAAAAGTTGTCGGAAAATCCGATCATTCTGAACGCGGTAACGTAAAACACATACGTCTGGACTATAAACGGGCAGTAGCCAATAGCTTTCATCTCTTTATTTATTCTGAGCATGCGTGGCACTTTGTGTGTCGGATTTGTGTACACACGATCAGAAATTCAGACAACGGATTTTGTTGTCGGAAAATTTTATAGCCTGCTCTCAAACATTGTGTGTCTGAAAATCCGATGGAAAATGTGTGATGGAGCCCACACACGGTCGGAATTTCCGACAACAAGGTCCTACCACACATTTTCCGTCGGAAAATCTGACCATGTGTACGGGGCATAACACACCGCCGCCTTCTAGGAGCAGACGGTGATACTCTATACGAGGAGCAGTGAAGACCAATAATATTGTATAGTACAACATCTGTCTGTGAAATAAAAAAGAATACCGACAGGGGGAGAGAGGGGGAAAAAAGAGTAATAGAGGGAAGAAGAAGGGAAAGAGAAGACAGGGCTAGAGGGGGACCAAGCAGACCCTGGTGCATCAAACTTGCATGATGGGATAAGGGTGCACGGCTGGGTTGACCTAGGGGTGTCAATAACGTTTTTAGGGAGTTTGAGGCAGAGTAGTCAATCCAAATGAGCCGAAGGGTCTTAAATTTGTCAAAGGTGTCATTATCAAGGGCCAGCATCACTTCCATGCGCATGATGTCATTGACCGTGGAGACCCACAAGGTCAATAGGGGGGTGGTGGTAGTTTTCCAAAATAGAGGGATAAGCTGTCTGGCGGCTGACAAGAAGAAGCGCAGTAAGGTGTGTTTCTGGGAGGCTATGGAGCCATGAAGCATGGATAGTAAAGCAATCTCCGGGGAGGGCGTCAAAGGCCAGTCGTATAGATTGCTGTACATGGTAAAAACCTGCGACCAGAGGGGCTGAATGGACTGACAGTCCCACCATACAGTCAGGTCCATAAATATTGGGACATCGACACAATTCTAATCTTTTTGGCTCTATACACCACCACAATGGATTTGAAATGAAACAAACAAGATTTGCATTAACTGCAGACTTTCAGCTTTAATTTGAGGGTATTTACATCCAAATCAGGTGAACGGTGTAGGAATTACAACAGTTTGTATATGTGACTCACACTTTTTAAGGGACCAAAAGTAATGGGACAATTGGCTGCACAGCTGTGTGTTATTCCCTCATTATCCCATTTAAAAGGAGCAGATAAAAGGTCCAGAGTTCATTTCAAGTGTGCTATTTGCATTTGGAATCTGTTGCTGTCATCTCTCAATATGAGATCCAAAGAGCTGTCACTATCAGTGAAGCAAGCCATCATTAGGCTGAAAAAACAAAACAAACCCATTAGAGAGATAGCAAAAACATAAGGTGTGGCCAAATCAACTGTTTGGAACATCCTTAAAAAGAAACGCACCGGTGAGCTCAGCAACACCAAAAGACCCGGAAGACCACAGAAAACAACTGTGGTGAATGACCGAAGAATTCTTTCCCTGGTGCCCTTCACAACAGTTGGCCAGATCAGATCAAGAACACTCTCCAGGAGGTAGGTGTATGTGTGTCAAAGTCAACAATCAAGAGACTTCACCAGAGTGAATACAGAGGGTTCACCACAAGATGTAAACCATTGGTGAGCCTCAAAAACAGGAAGGCCAGATTAGAGTTTGCCAAACAACATCTAAAAAAGCCTTCACAGTTCTGGAACAACATCCTATGGACAGATGAGACCAAGATCAACCTGTACCAGAGTAATGGGAAGAGAAGAGTATGGAGAAGGAAAGGAACTGCTCATGTTCCAAAGAATACCACCTCATCAGTGAAGCATGGGGGTGGTAGTGTCATGGCGTGGGCATGTATGGCTGCCAATGGAACTGGTTCTCTTGTATTTATTGATGATGTGTCTGCTGACAAAAGCAGCAGGATAAATTCTGAAGTGTTTCAGGCAACATTATCTGCTCATATTCAGCAAAATGCTTCAGAACTCATTGGACGGCGCTTCACAGTACAGATGGACAATGACCTGAAGCTACGAAAGAGTTTTTTAAGGGAAAGAAGTGGAATGTTATGCAATGGCCAAGTCAATCAGACCTGACCTGAATCCGATTACGCATGCATTTCACTTGCTGAAGACAAAACTGAAGGGAAAATACCCCAAGAACAAGCAGGAACTGAAGACAGTTGCAGTAGAGGCCTGGCAGAGCATCACCAGGGATGAAACCCAGTGTCTGGTGATGTCTATGCGTTCCAGACTTCAGGCTGTAATTCACTGCAAAGGATTTGCAACCAAGTATTAAAAAGTGAACGTTTGATGGATGATTGTTAATCTGTCCCATTACTTTTGGTCCCTTAAAAAGTGGGAGGCACATATACAAACTGTCTTAATTCCTACACCGTTCACCTGAGTTGGACGTAAATACCCTCAAATTAAAGCTGAAAGTCTGCAGTTAACGCACACCTTGTTTGTTTCATTTCAAATCCATTGTGGTGGTGTATTGAGCCAAAAAGATTAGAATTGTGTCAATGTCCCAATATTTATGGACCTGACTGTATATGGAAATAGCATCCATCTGTCCAGCCGCATCTCCAACACGAGGGAGGTACGGACGGGAATATTTTATGTAGAGATTGAGTGTCCATGTACCACCGGGGAGAAGTTTAAAGTTTTTTTCTTGGGATTAACAGGACATTGAGGATTTGTGCGTAAAGTGGTATGACTTTTGCCAATCCACCAAGTGGAGTTCCTTACCAAGATCCGTGGACCACTGCCTGGTGTGCCTGGGGGGATTATCATGTATCAGTGCGTGTTGTAGTGTGTACATGGTAGAGAGTAAATGTCTGGGTGTTTCTGAGAGAGAGCACAGCTGTTCATATCCCGTTAGGGTTCTGTGAGTTTGGGAAGATGAAAATAGGTCAGAACAAAAGGAGGATACGCGGAGGGCTGTGAGCCAGTTGCCCTGGGCATTTGGCACTGTAGGAGCGCCTGAGGTGGGGTCTACAAATGGGCTCGCTACTGGCCATGTGGAGTGGGAGTAGGGGCCTATCGAGTTGGAGCCCATGCCTTGAGGCAGTGCAGGGTGGTCAAACAAAGATGTGAGAGACGAGGGATCCGAGGACAATAGTGAGAGCATTCCTTTTTTGTACCATAGGTGTAGGGCAGCGATTGTCAACGGGGAGGTGGTGGAGAGTAAATGTAGATGTTGCCCATAGCCCCAGAGTAGGGCCCGGAGGTCATGGGTGGACAGGTCTTGTTCCACCATGGTGGATGCTTTGGGGAAGGGGAGAGGGAGCCATCATAGGACCCTAGATAGTAGAGCCGCCCTGTGGTATAGCTCAAAGTCAGGGAGGCCTACCCTGCCCTGGGTTTTGGGGTATGTGAGCAGAGCATGACGGATGCGAGACATGCCGTGGTGCCAGATGAAACTTATGGACATTGATCGCAGGGAGGTAAAGAAACGTTTAGGGACGGAGAAAGGCACAGTTTGAAACAAATAAAGTAGTTTAGGGAGGGTGTCCATTTTCAATGTATTAATGCGACCAAACCAGGGCAATGAGGTGGTGTTCCAGGCGTCTAGTTCCTTCCGAAGCCGGGTCAGTAAAGGGAGGTAATTGAGAGCATAAAGCTCCGATAAATTGGGGGGGGGGTCATTATCTCCAGATAAGAGATGCCCCTGGAGCTCCATTGGAAGGGGAAGTTAGCCTGTACTCGGGTAAGGGTCGTGTGCGGTAGGGATATATTAAGGGCCCGAACCTGCAGAATTCCTGCATGAGGGAGGGGAAGGACGTGTGTGGTTGTTGGACGTAGACCAGGTCATCCGCGTAAAGTGAGAGTTTATGGTTGGAGGAGGGTGTCTGGATCCCCACTATAGATGCCTTATGTCTGATGGCCTGGGCTAGATGTTCTATCACTAGGACAAAAAGCAGGGGTGACAGGGGGAAGCCCTGTCGAGTGCCATTGGAGATCTGAAAGGGTGCGGAGGAGAAGCCATTGACCAGGACAGATGCCGAGGGGCGAGAGTATAGTGCCATATCCTTGGATACAGAGGTGGAACCAAGGCTTATCTGTTCCAGGGAGAGGCGCAATTATTGCCAGTTGACAAGGTCAAAGGCCTTCTTGGCGTCAAATGACAGTAGGCATGCCTTTAGGTTGTGGCGTTGGATGTAGGATATTAGATGGATGGATTTGGTGGTAATGTCCCCGGCCTCGCGACCAGGAACAAATCCCACCTGGTCTTTATGAACAATTGAGAGTAAAAGGGGGGAAAGACGGTTTGCCAAGACCTTTGCATAGAGTTTAACGTTGAGGTTGAGGAGCGATATCGGCTGATAGCTACTGCACTGAGAGGGATCTTTGCCAAGCTTGGGTATGACCGAGATATTAGCGGGCAGAAGGTTACCGGAGGGTAGCTGGGTATTGTCTATAGAATTAAACGCTGTGGACATTAACGGGGCGAGGGACTGCGCAAATGACTTATAGAACCTGGGGGAAAACCCGTCAGGACCTGGGCATTTACCGGCTTTCAAACCTTTGACAACAGTAAGGAATTCCGCTACCGTTAGGGGGTCATCCATGTCAGTTGCCTGCTCGGGAGCTATCTGTGGCAGGGCCGTCTCTGAAATGTAATCCTTCATGTTGGAGAGGTGTAGGTCTTCCACATGGGATGGTGTGGTCAGTGGAGGTAGGTTGTACAGGTTAGTGTAATAACGCTGGAAGGCGTCCGAAATACCGTGTGTGTTGCTGAGTTTTTGTTGATCTGCAGTACAGATGTGTTGGATGGGTCGACATGTGGGGCGGGGGTGTAGGACCCTTGCTAGGTGTTGTCCGCATTTGTTGGCCAGAGTGTAGTGCCGGTTGCGTCCCCAATCCCTAGCTATGAGGGAGTTGGCGTCTAGAGTGCAGAGCAATTCTCTGCGCGCGTTAGAGAGGTCAACATATGTCGCTGGGTCTGAGTCACGTTTATGTGCTAGTTCTAGCGTATTTATAATGAACAATAGTCGGGTGATGTCAGCAGACCTGGCCTTCTTTAAGTGGGAACCGCGTTGTATGATAGTTCCCCGAAGTATGCATTTTAGGGTCTCCCATTTAGTAAGAGGGTTGGTGTTGTTGGACCGATGGTCTTGAATAAAGTCCCGAATTGCCTGTAAACCTGCCACAACACACGGGGTGTCTTTCAACAGACTGATGTTCAGACTCCACCAGAATGTTCTGTCGGGGGGTGGGCTAGGCTAAGGTGTGCAGGGGCATGGTCAGACCATAGTATGTTGCCTAGGGATGCCTTAAGCAGGATATCAAGCAGGGATTGGGAGACTAAGAAGTAGTCAATGCGACTATAGGAGTTGTGGGCCACGGAATAACAGCTGTAGTCTCTCTCGAATGGGTGCTGCACTCGCCAGACATCCACCAATTGCATACCTCCAAACTTTCTGACATGGGAATGAGGGACACCTATTAGCAAAAGCATGTAGGCATAGGACAACACCCCCTGCCACGCCCTCTTAAAGGAGAATTCCAAAAAAAAAAAGCTTTTTTTACCACTATTATTGCCTTATACTGGCTTTTGAAATGTACAAATGTAGCAATTTAGAAATTGGATGAAAGGTTTTAGCACTGGGAAACACTATTTGATAGCTAAATAGTGCATTGTATATACTACTATATAGATCAGACCAAAATAAGGGACAAATGAGGGGGAAAGAGGGACAGAGGGACATTGCTCCAGATCAGGGACAGTCCCTCGAAATCAGGGACAGTTGGGAGCTATGCAATTGTGCGGAATGTAGGAGTGACTTTATGTGTGTGAGAGCGGTGTGGGATATGGAGGGCTTTCCCGAGGAAGTGTCCATGGCTGGAGAAAGGGTCACATTGAGGTCACCACCTAGAATGAAACAGGGACCACCAAAAGAGAGTAACTTGTTCAGAACCACGGATAGGAAGCTCCCCTGGTCTTGGTTCTGTCCATATACATTAGCCACATTGAAAACAGAAGAGTTCGATTTTAGTTTAAGGAACAGATAACGGCCTAGGGGGGTTAACAAGGGAGTCTAATACTTCAGGGTGGAAGGATTTGTGAAAGGATATGGACACTCCCTTGGATTTTGGCTGCCGGTTCATGCTATGATGCCATTGGTGGTAATAATGATTATTGAGGGTCGGGATATCCGAGCCCCTAAAATGGGTGGGAAACACTTTTTAAAAGATAAAAAGTGCATTTTCTATACAACCATATGGAGACCACAATGAGGAACAGAGGGACATTGCTCCAAATCAGGGACAATCCCTCGAAATGAGGGACAGTTGGGAGCTATGGAACACATAGTTGTTTTAGAAGGTAAGGAATGACATATACTTCATGAATGGGTATTGTCTTCCTTCCTGTAGAGTGTAGAAGACCGGAAGTAGAGGGAACAGTTTCTGGGTAATGAGATACAGATGGTAGAAATCGAGGAGATCACAAAGTTTTGTGTGTCAGGTGAGCGGAGTGTCCCTTCTGTACGTTGTGTAATGAGACTTGTTTGTACGTAATAGGCGCTGATGATGGCTTGATATGATGCGCCCTCCCGCCCGGTGCCCCCCTCCCCCTCCCTCGGTGGCGGATTTTGGCAGGAGATCAGAGTGCTCCCCCCTGTGGAAGCAGTGACCCACAAACCACTCGGATTCACCGACATAACAAGTAAATAACGTCAGTCAGTGTGTGTGAGGAGACGCGATCTGCTCCCAGAGCGGCTGGGCCGGACCTGGGGAACCAATCAATCATCAGAGATCGCTGAGGGGGGACGAGCAGAGACAACTCCGCACAAGGTGGCCGGGAGCAGCCGGGCAGGTACCGTGTACTGGGGGGAGGGGAGGGGGGGTTCGCAGGCTTGTTGCATGCTTCGGTGAATCCTCGTCACGGCTTTACACCCGGAGAGGGGGGAGCTGTGCCAAGGTCGCTGCTTAGTAGAAAAATAATCTAGTACGTCATTAATATGGCGCCAAAAGGTTTGCTGCTTGATAATGTAACACACACCGCCCGCCCTGTCCCAGCACCGAGTGCCGGCATTAGTAGGAAGGAAGACCGGGGGGAGGTGAGGGAGACCGGGCCGACGTGCGGGGACATATGTGTGATATAATGGAGGGTGCGAGGACACCATTCAACTCCTCAGTCATACTGTGTGACATAATGGGGGGGGGGGGACATGTGCTGACATGATGCACCATCCAAGTGTTGGAGGATAATGTGTGAGGTAACATGGGCTCCATCACACGGGGGGGGGGTGACTTAATATGGGCTGGGGGGTGCATAGTGTCTAGGGGGGGGGTAATGTGGGGGAAACATGGTGTCTGTGGGATTCATGATGCGGGGGGGGGGGGACATGGTGGCGTCTGTGGGATTCATGACACGGGGGGGGACATGGTGGCGTCTGTGGGATTCATGACGCGGGGGGGGGACATGGTGGCGTCTGTGGGATTCATGACGCGGGGGGGGACATGGTGGCGTCTGTGGGATTCATGACACGGGGGGGGACATGGTGGCGTCTGTGGGATTCATGACGCGGGGGGGGGGGACGGACATGGTGGCGTCTGTGGGATTCATGACACGGGGGGGGGGGGGGGACACGGTGGCGTCTGTGGGATTCATGACACGGGGGGGGGGGGGGACACGGTGGCGTCTGTGGGATTCATGATGCGGGGGGGGGGACGGACATGGTGGTGTCTGTGGGATTCATGATGCGGGGGGGGGGGGGACATGGTGGCGTCTGTGGGATTCATGACGCGGGGGGGGGGACGGACATGGTGGTGTCTGTGGGATTCATGATGCGGGGGGGGGGGGGACATGGTGGCGTCTGTGGGATTCATGACGCGGGGGGGGGGACGGACATGGTGGTGTCTGTGGGATTCATGATGCGGGGGGGGGGGGGACATGGTGGCGTCTGTGGGATTCATGACGCGGGGGGGGACGGACATGGTGGCGTCTGTGGGATTCATGACGCGGGGGGGGGGACGGACATGGTGGCGTCTGTGGGATTCATGACGCGGGGGGGGGACGGACATGGTGGCGTCTGTGGGATTCATGACACGGGGGGGGGGACATGGTGGCGTCTGTGGGATTCATGACGCGGGGGGGGGACGTGGTGGCGTCTGTGGGATTCATGACGCGGGGGGGGGGGACATGGTGGCGTCTGTGGGATTCATGACACGGGGGGGGGGACATGGTGGCGTCTGTGGGATTCATGACACGGGGGGGGACATGGTGGCGTCTGTGGGATTCATGACGCGGGGGGGGGGGACATGGTGGCGTCTGTGGGATTCGTGACACGGGGGGGGGGGACACATGGTGGCGTCTGTGAGATTCGTGACACGGGGGGGGGGGGACATGGTGGCATCTGTGGGATTCATGACGCGGGGGGGGGGACATGGTGGCGTCTGTGGGATTCATGACGCGGGGGGGGACGGACATGGTGGCGTCTGTGGGATTCATGACACGGGGGGGGGGGACATGGTGGCGTCTGTGGGATTCATGATGCGGGGGGGGGGGTTCAGAGTTGTATGGTGTGCTGACATGGCACACCCTTGAAGTGCTGGATCATATTGATGTCATGGTGTGTAAAGTATGCTGAAAGGTGGAGTTGGGGGCTCTGTCAATGTTTCTCAAGTACCCCCAACAGGTCATGTTTTCAGGCTTTCCATTATTTTGCACAGGTGATTTGATCAGTTTCACTACATAGTTAGGTTGTAAAAAGACAGAAGTCCATCCAGTTAAACCAAAAAAAAAAAGTCCCATATACCCAATCCTATATTTACAGTTGATCCAGAGGAAGGCGAAAAACCCCTGTAAAGCATGACCTAATTTGCTATAGCAGGGAAAAAAAATCCTTCCTGTTCTTCACTGCCTTAGTAAATACCACAGCCGTGTCATCTGAGGGGAAATCCACAAAACATGACCTGTTGGGGGTACTTGAGGGCTGTAGTTGGGAAACATTGCTCTGTGTGACCTTTTGACCTATTGATTTATCCCTTAGATGGGCCATTTAAAAAAAAAAAATAAAAAATTCAACGCACTAAAGCTAGGTTCACATCTGTGCGGGCGATTGCCACTACGGCACCACACCTGTTCTTGTAGCCGCAACCACCTGCACAGGAAAACGTAGATGTGTGTGGGTGCCATTAATCCTAACGGAACACTGGAAATCGCTCCCACTCTAGGAAATGCACCGCACTTGCGGTTCCGTACAGGCTGCAATCCCAAAAATGGAGCAGGGACCTTTTTCCTGCCTTTCAGGAGGCACAGCAGCCCATTCAAATGAATGGGCTGCTGTGCCCACGCAAAACGTGGCTTGCAAGGCTGCATCAGTGTGAACCAAGACTAAAATACACATTTGTGGCCTCGGTCTACAGCTACTGTATGTGCTGAGGCAACACGTGCATAGATGCTCGCTTTTATATGTGTTGTATTGGACAGCTCAGTCATTTGTTGTTGGGCGACAACTTAAAATCTTTTAGGAGTATATAATTACACTATCCCCATTTATGTGTGGGGGTGTCCTGTGTATCTATATGTGTATGTGGGGGTGGGGGGTGTCCGGTGTATGTGTGTGTATGTATGTATGTATATATATATATATATATATATATATATATATATATATATATATATATATATATATATATATATATATTTATTATACTTTTTTTTTTTCTCTTAAACTATAACTAAAGGCAAAACTTATTTTTTAGTTTGGATAGAGTGGAGATTGATTAGAACACCTGTCAGTTTTTTTTTTTGCTGTCTGTGCCCCCGTTAAGCAGGTTCTCCCTCTCTATTTGTCCTGTTTACCATTATCAGTGAAGGTAAAAGAAAATCCCAAATTTTGGGTTGTCCCCAAAGAAATAATAAAGGAAAATCTTCCAATGGAAACACTAGTTATGGTGACCTGGGGGTCCCCATGGAATTCCCTTTTTATTTGCAGGGATTTCCTCTCTTCCTGTTTGGCTTTGGGACAGGAAGTGAAGGGTAGTTTCCACAATGGGACACAGATGGTGGTAAAAAAATCTCACATTAGTTATAACCCTCTCTTGCTCTATCCAAAATGAAGAAAAATGTTTTGCTTATAGTTCTACTTTAAGTTCAGTACTATCGCAAGGGGGCTGTCAAACCCCTATGTGATAATACTGGCATGACAGGTCTCCTTTATTAGTCTTCCTGGCACTAAAAATAAAGATCTGCTCTCCTGGCTACAGGATGTAATAGTCATGAACCAGGAAGTGCTCAGATCAGAGTGAGGATCAGTGAACAGATATTCTGCATACATCACTACACAATCGTTGCCCTATTGAAGTGATCGGGTGGCTTTACAGCCCTCTAGGTCACTTCTGTTAAGGCCAGAAGCACGCTGTTCAAATTTAAAACAAGCTCACGTCTACTGTTGCAGCTGCAAGCTAGCTTAAACCCTAATGCCGCGTACACACGATCGGACTTTCCGGCAGAAAAGGTCTGACGGAACGAATCCGTCGGATGTTCCCATCCTGTGTGGGCTTCATCAGACCTTTTCTGTCAAAATCTGAGGGACCTTAGAAATAGAACATGTTTCAAATCTTTCCGACGGACTCAATTCCTATTGAAAAAAAAAGTTCGTCTGTATGCTAGTCCGGACCGAAAACGACGCAAGGGCAGCTACTGGCTATTGAACTTCCTTTTCTAGTCCGGTCGTACGTCATCAATCATGTTTGAAACAATCAGGCTTTGGTGGGATCATGTGTAGGCAAGTCAGTTTCGTCGGAACTCCGTCAAAGTCCTTAGGAGTCCAGTCCGACGAGAAGTCCGCTCATGTGTACGCGACATAAGGCCTTGTTAACATGGGTGCCAATGCCTTTACTTGGTAAATGGGCCGTTTGTTTCAGAACCTAGCTGGCAGGTGCTGCCTTCAAGCAGCACATTTAAAGGGGTCGTAAAGGCTCGTGTTTTTTCACCTTAATGCATCCTATGTGTGTAAAATATAAATACATAAAATATATATATATACACACACACTCCCACACCTATGGGGATTGTTTAATTATACACGCTTAAGGCTGCATTTGCACCTGTGACATGGGAAAATTAGAAAAAACACGTGCTGTTCTTGCAGTGCCATGATTTCTTAATGCACCCCAAACATGGGTAGCAGTTGCGTGTTTTGTTGCGCACTTTCGCTATTAACAAAATGCATGTCACCAAATGCACTTGGTTTAGGGCTAAAAAAATGGTACTTGAGCTTGCGTACGACAGGTGCCCCATTCAAGAAAAATGTTGCTTAGGTGTGGATGCAGTGTAAAAGTTCCATGATATACAAGCCATTTCTGAGGAGCCTTCTGATCAGATCTGCCTGTCAGGAAGCTCCTTGTTGGTTTTGCCTCCTTTCCTCCTCGTTCTGCCCTAAACATGACAGATGAGGTAAAAGGATGTAAACTAACATGTCTGTTCAGCTCTGTGAGGAAAAAATTGAAGTGACAAAAGTGACATCTGTTCTGCTCTTCCCAGATTCAGCAGGGGATCTGTTTATGGATCTCTTAATAATTGGAACAGACACTGCTCTTCTTGGCAGTCAAAGGGTTCTAGTCCTTTGGAGCCTACCCTCTGTATGGGTGAGAAGGGGTTCTAATTCTGATCCCTAGCAAGCCTTACAGAAGGGCAGCCCCTCGGGAGCCTGAATGACGGCTGTTTGTTTATTCTTTTGGCGGGTGTGGGCTATACACGTGCAGTCCTCGTTGTTGCAGCAGATGGAATGTTGGGCTTTTCTAAACGTTCTCAATTGAAGCACTGCCCCAGGATTCAAACGCTGGGGAGTCTGTGGTTGCCACGTGAGAGAAGGGGTGGGGCAGGTGCATGGGCTGCAAGTCTTGTCACTGCTGGTGCCAGGGCTGTGCCTGCTCCTTCCACCCTAATGCAGATCTGCAGGCTACAGAAGGGTTAATGATCCACGCTTGGCTCAGGCTTTGTGCAACGGCTTGCGTTCTCTGCTTAGAAAGCAAATAAGCCAATCAGCAGCCCATGTCATGTTGAACATTTGCATTGTGTGGTGAACGGTCATAGGGAAAACCTCCCGGTGTTTACTTTACTGCCGCCTCATTTGCACCAATGGGGGGGGGGGGGGGGGGGTCAGTTAGTGGAACACGTGGCTACTGAAAGTTCACACAATGCTTTATGGCATATTTGTGTGTTGTGATTGTAACGGTTCTTTTTACTGCCAGAGGTGGGATGTGTTGCAATTTCACTGGAAGTCATCACATGCAGACAGATGTGGCCTAGACAGCACTTCCTATTTATTTTTAAGCCTTGAGGCTATGTGAGGTGATCCCTATGTACTTCTGTATGCAGACTGTAGTGGTTACAAATGAGGGAATTGATTCATAGCTGTAAAAAGCCTAATATATGGATGAACATAGGCAGCAGGCATGCCATTTCTTCCACTCTAAATAAAGTGCAGTGTCAGCCTCCACTTATGTAACTCTTCTGAATAGCCTGGTTACTCAGTGTAGTGACAGTATTGGTGGCATTATGCAGAGTCAGGAGGGATGTGCTTTCTAGAACTGTCTAGATGAGTGGGTGGGGAGGAAATATGTAACGCTTTCAGCCCCTAGACTGAGCCTTGCCTGCAGTACACTTCAGATGTTGTGTAGGACTGCTGGATCTTACCTCCCTTTGGTTAGCACCTGGTGTGATCAGCTGTTGGGGAAACCACCCATTGATTTGTGTTTTCCAGGAGGGATCTCTGAGTCAGCTGATTCTATGTAAACATAGTAACAGTACAGCTTGCCAAAACATTGCCAATATACAATCAGCTTTTACTTTGTGGTGAAGAAATAACACTTGTACAGCAAAGCTTATGTTTGATGAGGTTTGTTTTGTTAACTTCCAGGGCCCACCATGGATTTTCACAGCACAGAGCAGATTTGACTACATGAATTATGCATGTTTATGTCCGATTTATGGTCAGATTGATTTCTTTTGTTTTTTTTCTGCCTTTGCATTAGTGTGCCCCTTTGAATTAAAATACTATTGTAAACAGAAAAAAATATATAGTATGATGTGTTGCAAAAGCTAATCACTTGCTGTTTGCAGTTTTGTATCCATATACCAGTGTTTCCAAATTCTGCTGCTCGAGGACTGTCAACTGGTAATACTTCACAGGCCTCTATTTAGTTGATTGAGCTCAGTGTGAAAGAAGCACACAGATTATTTCATGTGGCTGTACGGAGATCTGGAAAACTTGCCTTTTTCGGCTCTCTGTAGTGGGGAAACGCTAGTTTAAAGCCCAACTCTGGGTGCCAAAATCTCACCAGTATTGCAGTAGTTGGGGCACTTTCACACTGATGTAGTGCCGTTTTCTTACACTGCGGGTGCAATGCAAGGCCTGGTTCACACCTATGCAGTTTGCTTTTGATCCATTTCTGCAGTGCGTTTTGCATTTTTACACATGCGATTTTTCCTGCGTTTTGCATTCCTTATGCTATTGTTTTTTGGCCAATTTGTGGTACAATCGTGGCAAAAAAACCTGCACTATATGCTTTTCCGCAGCTTCTCCATCGAAGTATATGAAACCAAAAACGCACCGTTTTGCATCTAAAAAAAGTTCCTGGCCCTTTGCAAAAATGCAGCAGTTAAAAAAGCATTGATGTGAACATGTCCCATAGGAATACATTCACATCTAGGGACAGAATCCTATGAGCCCCAACCCGCAGACCCTGACAAACACCGGGCAAGGGTTGTCTGGAAGAGACCCTTGTCCTCATCAACATGGGGGCAAGGTGCTTTGGGGTGGGGGGGGTGGGGGGCGCAGAGCCCACCCCCCCATGTTGATGGCATGTGGCCTGGTATGGTCCAGGAGGGGGGGGGCAGCGCTCGCTCCCCCCCCCCCTTTTTCCTGACCTGCCGGGGCTGCGTGCTCGGATGAGGGTCTGACACGGATCTTGGGGGGGGGGGGGGGTTCCCCATAAGATCCATACCAGACCGAAGGGTCCAAAATTATTTACGTTTTAGTGAGGTTCCCCTTCAAGATTCTCAGCACACAAGTCGCACCGCAAGTTGGATTTTATTTATTTCAGTTACTTATATAGCGCCGTCAATTTACACAGCACTTTACATATATATTGTACATTCACAACATCAGTCCCTACCCTCAAGGAGCTTACAATCTAAGGTCCCTAACTCACATTCATACATACTAGGGACAATTTAGACAGGACCCAATTAACCTACCAGCATGTCTTTGACCATCTTGATCTGACTTCTGGTGCGACATCTATTCAAATCAATGGGCTCCCATAGGGAACCATTGATTTTAAATAGAGACAGAGAAAGGTGGCTAAAAGCTAGCGCGGCTAAACGCGCATTGACACCAGTGCAAAACGCTTTTTTTTTTTTTTCCTGGTGTTGGAACTAGCTTTACAGTTTGTTTTTAAGAACATCTGTTTGTATGACGCCTTGCATGCATATCTGCTGTCTTCAGCTTGCTATATTCTTTTGAATTCTTGCATCATGTTATAATTTTTACTTCCTCATTCAGCAGTAGAAGTGGATTCTTTGCATACACTGTGTGACAGCTGATTGGAGGAAAGCCCCCCCCCCCCCCTCCGCATAGGCAGAGGAAGGAAGGAATGTGCAGAGAGCTGTGCTGAGACAAGACAAGCTCTCTGCTAATCTATTTATAGCACCCACCCCCACAAAAATTTCAGGCTGGTTTTAGCTCGGTTGTCAGAGAACTTGTCAGAATTTATCCTACTGATAAGAGGAACGAAACTGCAGAAAGACACGGGACTTGGGGCTTTGGAGAGAGATAAGTAAACACTACAGATATATGTACCCAGGTCAAATTTCATGAATCAGGTTTACATCCACTTTAATGCAAGGAATGCATCTTAGGCCTGGAGATTGCTTAAAAACTCCAAACATTATATATTTTCCGAAGCACGCACCTTAGAAAATGGTGGTTTCAGTTTTTATGTTGCAGGATATTAGCGCTATGGTTTATGAAATGCAAACTTCCAGTACATTAAATACACTAAAGTTAATTTTAGGGTACATAAATGTGAGATATTACCTTTCTTTTTAATTTTTGATAAATTATAATTGAGCTTACACCAAGTAAATGCCCAAGGTGTCAAACCTTAAAATTATGCGCTCCCGTGAAATGGCGAAAATACGCTATATTTTCCCTAGGCATTTCTTTAAAAGGCCTTTCAGGTCATTAGTTTACCACTTGACCTCTGGAAGATTTACCCTCCTTCATGACCAGGCCATTTTTTGCGATGCAGCACTGCGTTGCTTTAACTGATAATCACGTGGTCATGTGATGCTGTACTCAAAATTGATGTCCCTTCTTTTTCCACACAAATAGAGCTTTCTTTTGGTGGTATTTAACCACTTGCCGACCACCGATATACGTCCTTACTTTGAGGACGGATATCAAGGTTATGGCAGCAGCTTGCTGCCATAACCCCGGTATCCTCGTGTTTGGCCGGCGTACGGCTAAAAGATAAAAGTGGTCTCTGCGGCACATTCGCCGCAAGATCACTTTTATTGGCGGCAGGAGAGGGCCCCCCTCCCGCCACGCTCTGGTGCCCTCCGCCACTTACCGGAGCCGTCGGCAGCGGCGGAGGAGATCCGGTTCTCTCGGTGGCTGTGCATGGAGACGAGTGAGGAGAAGATGGCCCCCACCCGTTTCCATGACATTGCAGGGCGGAAGCGATGTCAAAACGTCACTTCTGCCCATAGCTCTTAAAGGGCCATTTTTTTAAATAATTTTTTTAAATGACAATTTTTTTTTTTTAATATTGCATTTTAGTGTAAATATGAGATCTGAGGTCTTTTTGACCCCAGATCTCATATTTAAGAGGTCCTGTCATGCTTTATTCTTTTACAAGGGATGTTTACATTCCTTGTAATAGGAATAAAAGTGACACAATTTTTATTTTTTTTTTTAAAACAGTGTAAATATAAAAAATGTAAAATAAATTAAAAAAAAATATTTTTAAACGCGTCCCATCCTGCCGAGCTCCTGTGCAGAAGAGCACACATACGTGAGTAGCGCCCGCATATTAAAACGGTGTTCAAACCACACATGTGAGGTATCACTGCGATCGGTAGAGCGAGAACAATAATTCTAGCCCTAGACCTCCTCTGTACCTCAAAACATGCAACCTGTAGAATTTTTTTAAAACATCGCCTATGGTGATTTTAAGGATAAAAGTTTGTCACCATTCCATGAGCGAGCGCAATTTTGAAGCGTGACAGGTTGGGTATCCATTTACTCGGCGTAACATTATCTTTCACAATATAAAAAAAAAATTGGGCTAACTTTACTGTTTTATTTTTTAATTAAAAAAGTGTATTTTTTCCAAAAAAAGTGCGCTTGTTAGACCGCTGCGCAAATACGGTGTGACAGAAAGTATTGCAACGACTGCCATTTTATTCTCTAGGGTGTTAGAACCCCCAAACATTATGCATTTTTTTTTCTAAGTAATTTTCTATCAAAAAAACTGTTTTTAACTTGTAAACATCACATCTAAAAAAGAGGCCCGGTTTTTAAGTGGTTAATCACCTCTGCGGTTTTAACTTTTTACGCTATAAACAAAAAAGACTGGCCATTTTGAAAAAAAAAAAAATTTTTTTACTTTCTGCTATAAAACCTATCCAATAAAAAAATGTAAAAAAATCAAATTTCTTCATAAATTTCAGCCAATATTGTGCTACATATTTTTGGTTAAAAAAAATCCCTATCAGCGTATATTGATTGGTTTGCACAAAAGTTATAGTGTCTACAAACTACAGGATAGGTTTATGGAATTTGTATTTTATTTCTTTTTTTTTTACTAGTAATGGGGGCGATCAGTGACTTATATCGGGACTGCGATATTGCGGCAGACAAATCGGACACTAACGCAGGCTGGGTTCACACTAGAGCGCGAAGCGGCACACAGCACTGGGCTTCTGGCTGAATTCGGATCTGAAATGGACCAAAAGATGCACAGGACTCCTGTGCCATTCGCTCGGGAGATGTGTGAACCGGCTACATAGAGAACCAGTCATAATCTCCTGCTATGCGAAGAAATCCGCATCCAATTCTCAATAGTGTGAACCCAGCCTCACACTTTTGACACTTTTTGGGAACCTGTTACACGAATACAGTGATCAGTGCTAAAAAATATGCACTGTCACTGTACTAAAGACACTGGTTGGGAAGGGGTTGACATCAGGGGTGACCAAAGGGGTAACGGTGTGCCTAACCAGTGTTTGTGTGCTGTGTGGAGGTGCTTTTACTAGGGGAAGGCATGGATCCATGTTTCTGCTTTGCCTTGCCGCCGTATATCTAAGTTTATACGGTCGTTGCATTGGAGCTCTGGTGCTAGAATGATCTCTCTGGTAAGCTCAGGGATATGTAATGTTTAAGGCAATTGGCATTTTTGTACATTGGTGCCCCAACCCATCCATTTTTGTATGTATATGGGGATGTTTAAAACCTGTGATTGACAGCCCCAGACCAGGAAGTGATGTCATACATGTCCTTTCTGATCCATTCTCAGGAGAGGGAAGTCTATGAACGGATGTTAGTAGAGCTTCTGGCACCCTTCCTAGCTACACCCACCATGACCGCACAGGGCCACAGGTGGGACAGCGGAACCTGGTATACGTGGGGGATTGACATATTGTGCCTGTTATGGAAGTGGTCAGGCAGCTTTACAGCTGCTCGTATCACTTATACATGAAAGCAGTCAGCTTTACAAATATTTACACACTCCCGGGAGGTATAGCAGACATGAGTGTGATTTAAAAAGCACCTGTTCCAAGTGCTGTTTTAAAATTGCGATAGGGTTTAAGTGGTTAACACAAAAAAAAAAAAAAAAAAAAAAATGTCAGATGCCATCGCTCGCTTACCTTCAGAAAATACCAGTTGCAAAGAGTCATGTCAGAATTCTTAGTCCACATACTTGTGTTGGGCAGTGACTCAGAATGTATTGGAAGATATTTGATTAGTGTGACCACAAGGTAATTAGCCCCTATTCACACGTGAGTGTTTTTCTGTTTGTTTCCTTGTGCCTGACTACGCTTTACTGCACCTGATAACACAGAATCCCAATCCTTCTAATTGTCCCAGTGGCAGCTTCCTGGACCTCAGATGTGGTGGCTGCATTCGATTTATTTTTTTTCTTTATTTTCATTTGGTGTATGCGGCCAGTAACTCACTTCTGTCTTAGGCAAGATTTACATCTATGCATGTGCGATTAATGCTTTTTTGAGGCCCGTTTTTTCAGCAAAATTTGTAATTTTTTTAATGTGTTTTGTGTTTTTGGGATTTGGTAATGTTGCTAGAAGGAAGTGTCTGTTGTCATGCAGAAAATGTAACAAAAAAGCATGTACATGCGTTTTTTGTGCGATTCCATTGAAGCCTGTGGAGCCAAAAACACAAGTGCCTGCACATTTCCAAAAAACGCACTGGTGAAAACTTCATAGTTGTTAAAGTGGTGTTCTGGCCGAAATTATACTTTTTAAATAAAAATACCCCTATAATACACAAGCTTAATGTATTCTAGTAAAGTTAGTCTGTAAACTAAGGTCTGTTTTGTTAGTTTATAGCAGTAGTTTGTTTTATAAACTTACAGCAGGCCATGGCCATCTTAAGTGTGGGCATCTGAAGCCAGACTGTATTTCTTCCTGGATCTCATCCTTGCAGATCTCGCACATGCTCAGTGCAGCACAAGCAGTGTAATAGGTTTCAGGTCAGGTTTCCATAGCAACGGCAGTTTCAGAGGAAGTTGCCGCCCCTTCCCAGAAGGCATTGCAAACAGGAAATGATGCGATGGGCCGCGGCCAGGGAGGAGGAAGTGAAAAATGAATACAGCAAATATACAGTATGTGCTGAGAAAAAAAATAAAAAAATATCCAATTTGTTTACAGTGCACAGTTTAGTGAGGGATGCTGAAGAGTTGTAAAAGTGGGTGGAACTCCACTTTAAGCGGATCCATAGGAACCAATGTTAAATGGACTGTAGTGCGTTTCTGCAAATGCACTGAAAAAATAGGTGTAAGCCTAGTCTTGGGGTGCTTCCACTCTGGATGAACGGTGCACATATTTGCCAGTACTGGATGAAGGTGCAACAGAGACCTTTTTGGGCAACAGCAGTGTCAGTATGAGGAGAGGGTATTGTGAGATGCACTTGCGCATTTAGATGGGACTTGGCTAACAGATTGAAGTCGAACTCCAGCTAACGCTTATAAAGCAGTTACAGCATTTTTTTTTCCTTTTGGGATAAAGGTTTGACACAAATGATTAAAAGCTGACAATTGTAAACACCCCTTTCAGTGTTAAATGGTTTGTCCCAACCCCCTAACTGACAATTTTGTTGGACAGTTTGGTCTGTTAAAAAATAACAGACCTACTGGTTGGATCAACAAGTGGAAAATCAGCCTGAAAAAGAAGGTAGCCTGCACATCTGAGAATAGGTGCAATATAATGCATTTGGGGGGGGGGGGGGGGGGGGGTGTTTAACAATGCTTTAAAGCCTTTAGGCTTCATGCAGGCAGCAGTTGCACAATGGCCATATATTTGGGTGTAATTTTGTGCCTGGAATTCACGAATACAGCCTATTGCCAGCAGTCTGTTAAATACGCCCTTTACACAAGTACCACTCGGATGTGCTTATCCACTGCGTATTTCAACCTGTAATTGATTTAGACAGGCAGCAGATTATATGCTACATCTGTGACTCTTGTGCAGAAAATTGCGTCTGAACGTATGCTGTAAGTCCCTTTTGCAGCTGTCTGCAGGAAGCTTAAAGTGGAGATCCAATCGTTTGTAAGTTTATTAAAAGTCATCGGCTACAAAAAGTGTAACTGCTGACTTTTAAAAAACACTCACATGTCCCACGGTTTAGCCGACGCGGCCGCCAGAAGCCTCCCTCCTCTCCCCCTCCTCTCGGTGGAGCCTTCATTGCAAGTGTGCGCACCCGACTGTGACAGCTTGTGGCTTCACAGCCGGGCATGCATTGCGCAAGTCGTGCTGCGATCTTAGTGGCCAGGCAATTTTCTGGTACCTGCGACATGCCCCAGAAGATTGCAGAGAGGGAGAGGAGTTGCCGCCTAGGCATAGAGGCAAAGGAAGTGGGACAGCAAGTACCTGTCAAAACTAGATACCCACTTCCATACAAAATGACATGCCATGTAAGGGGGCGAGTAGTGCTTAAAGTAGAAGTTCCACTTTTGGGTGGAACTCTACTTTAACCACTTCAGCCCCAGAAAAATGTACCCCCTTCCTGACCAGAGCATTTTTTGGGATTCGGCACTGCATCGCTTTAACTGAAAGTGGCGCGGTCGTGTGACGTGGCACCCAAACAAAGTTGACGTCCTTTTTTTCCCACAAATAGAGCTTTCTTTTGGTGGTATTTGATCACCTCTGCGGTTTTTATTTTTTGCGCTAGAAACAAAAAAAGAGTGACAGTTTAAAAAAAAAAACAATATTTTTTACTTTTTGCTATAATAAATATCCCCCCAAAATATCTATCTATCTATCTATCTATCTATCTATCTCTAACACATTTTTTCCTCTACATATTTTTGGTAAAAGCAATAAGCGTGTATATTGATTGGTTTGCGCAAAAGTTATAGCGTCTACAAAATAGGGGATAGTTTTATGGCATTTTTATTGTTTAATTTTTTATTTTTTTTTGTTATTAATGGCAGCGTTCTGCGATTTATATCGGGACTGCGACATTATGGCAGACACATCGTACACTTTTGATACTATTTTGGGACCATTGTCATTTATACAGCGATCAGTGCTATAAAAATGCACTGATTATTATGAAAATGACACTGGCAGGGAAGTGGTTAAACACTAGGGGACAATGAAGGGGTTAAGTGTGTCCTAGGGAGTGATTCTAACTATGGGGATGGCCTTCCACTCGCATGACATCGGTCACTGTTCCCGATGACAGGGAGCGGTGATCTCTGTCATGTCACAAGGCAAAACGGGGAAATGCCCTGTTTACGTAGGCACTTCCCCGTTCTGCGGCTCCATAACACGATCGCCCGGAGACCGGTGGATACAGAGTCCGCGGTCCCACGGGCACGCTGTAGGCGGCGGCGCGTCCACTAGTCCCGCCAATTAAAGGGGACATACAGGTACGACCATTTGCCCACCGCTGCCATTGTGCAGACGTATATCGGCGTGCAGCGGTCGGCAAGTGGTTAACTTAGCCAATTTTTTTTTTTTTTTGCTATATGTGGAGATATTTTCCCTTTCTTCCCTTTTCCTTTGACTGCGAGACACGTTTTCAGGGGAATGGTTGCCACTGATACAGGAAGAAATAAAAATGCTGAAGAAAAAAGATTTACATCAGATGCAGTCCAGTGCATTTTTATTCTGCATCAAAAAATGCATGGGCAGTGTTTAACATGGTTTCCAATGGCCCTAGTTCACACCACACCAATGCAGTGAGTTCCAGTGCAGTCAAATGTAGAACATCACATTAAAATTGTACCTCAACTCTCATGTCCTCAGTTGAGGGGGAAAAATTGGACTGGAACACATCAAAAACGCGCATGCAGAAGTGCGTCTGGAACGCAGAAATAGTGGTGTGAACCAGCTCTTAGCTCTATCCTATTCTTCTAAAAAAAAAAAAAAAAAATTTGGTCGTTCTCCATTGGAGAAATTTCCCTGGACTTCCTGTCCTTAGAGGAAATTAGAGGAATCTCCCCATTAGGGACACAGCAGCAAAAAATATATTCTACTCAAACTTTTCAGAATGAAAAACATGGCTGTTCCTGGCCCCTTTTCTTTAAAGTGGAGGGCCACCCTGAAAAAAAAAATTGCTCCAAAAAAATCTTTAAAAAAATAAAAAACATTTGAAAAAAAAAAAAATTTAAACTTACCTGAACCCTTGTTGCTAGGCAGTCTTCCTAATCTGCCTCTTTCTATTCCGCGGCGTGTCCTGTTCCTCGGTGAGCGGCCCCGTTGCTTTTTGGGAACTGTGTGTGTTCCCAGAAAACCACGGGGCCATTCACAGAGCGCTGCGCTGCACGTGCGCAGTAGGAAAGTGGCAGTGAAGCTGCAAGGCTCCACTGCCTGTTTCCATTAGTTAGGATGGCAGTGCCGAGGGACGGGTCGGCCTCAGGCGGCCGACATCGCGGGCACCCAGGACATGTAAGTGTAATTATTTAAAGTCAGCAGCTACAGTGTTTTTCGCTGGCCGGAATCCCGCTTTAAATGCTAGTTGCGTGGCTATTATGCTGACCCTGTGCTTCAATAATCTGAGTAACTAACCTAGTACTAATTTACCCTTAATATTTAAAGTGTATGTTGAGCAAAAACTCCTGAACTCATTGGCAGTGAGTGAGAGGCCATCTATATTTTTGAGTTGTCACTAAAGCAGGAATTGAAATATAATATGTCTACTGGAGACTAGAGCTGCACGATTCTGGCTAAAATGAAAATCACGATTTTTTTTGCTTAGAAGATAGATCACGATTCTCGCGGCATAACATCATCTTTCACATTAAAACAAAAAATTGGGCTAACTTTACTGTTTAGTTTTTTGTTTTTTTTTTATTCATTGAAGTGTATTTTCTCCAAAAAAAATTGCATTTGAAAGACCGCTGGGCAAATACAGTGTGACATAAGCTATTGCAGCAATTGCCATTTTATTCTCTAGGGTCTCTGCTAAAATATATATAATGTTTGGGGGTTCCAAGTAATTTTCTAGCAAATAATATTGATTTTAACTTAAAGCGGGGTTCCACTGTCTACAACTTTTTTTTTTATTTTTGGAAAATGACAAAGATTATATTATTGAAATTTGTTACTCACTTTTTCCGTTTCTGTTACTTTCGGATGTAAGTTTTCTCCCAAAAAATTAACTTTTAAACATTTCTAATGACGGTTCTCATCTTGCCTGTGGGCATGTGAAGCCCACAGGCATCCTCTTCTGGGATATTGTGCCGCTGATCGACCAGCATGCACCGCCCGTTGTATTCCCGATCTCGCGCATGCGCAGTAACCATAAATCGGAGCGCCGTAAACAGCTCGGGTTCACTTCCAGGATTGAAATCTCGCGATAACTCACGCCAGGCCACCACGCTGACTCCTGGGAACAATGACACAAGCTCCCAGGAGCCAGTGCGGCTAATAGGAAATGACAAGTTAGCCACACTAAACCCGCCCATATCTGCAGGCTGTACGTCCTGGAACACAAAAAAGATGATCTGAACAACAAAGGTACAGTGGGAAAAAAAAGCGCCGTTTTTTCATTAGGACATTGCGGTGATCCTCTACAGCTATTGTCATAAATGCGGGTGCAGCTCCGCTTTAAGAAAGAAGTGTCAGAAAAAGATTTAGACTTTAAGTGGTTAAACTTCCTGCATTTACAGGTTGTTGAAAACTTGGCAGACTGCCCAGATTATTTATTTACACAGAAGTTCTATCCCTTTGATCTAAGAAGGAAGCTTAGTTACAATGTTTCAAGTTAAGACTTGGCAGAATGCCCTGATGCTTTCTTTTGACAGCTGAGTGAGCAGATAGTCTCTCCACTTGTTTTTATGAAAGAATCAAACCTCTGCAGGAGAGATTGTCAGGGGAGGTGAATGGAGATCGCGATAAAACGATCAATTGTGCAGCTCTACTGGAGACTCTCCTTTGGGTGACAACTGTCTAAAAGGGGATTATTGCAGAAAGTAAAGGGAAATCTCTCCAATTTAGATACATGGGTTAAAAAAAAACTGACAATTACGAAGTCCTGTGCAAATAGAAAAGAGTTTAATTTTAAGTGGAAGTTCACACCAGAACGCCTTGCAGGAAACCAGTGTTTTGTGCACGTTTAAAACGCACTGCACTTGTGATCTGCAGTGGGTATCAGTGCAATGCAAAAGTCCACCTAAACGCAGGTCACAGACGCAGTTTGACTTGCACCCAGAAGTGTCTGAACATTGCTGCAGAAGCTGTTATTGCTCACTGGTATGCTTGTCATTCACACCAAATGTTCTTAAAAATTGATGGGGGGGAAAAGGCCACAGATTTGACTTGGATGGAATCTTTTGGGCTTGTTCACACCATGTGCAGAGACATGAGGTTTTCTAACAAAGGTCTCTCTCTGCAAGGCCACAAAGAAAACCATTGTTTATGTACCCTGTTCACACCACAATATTGGTGTTTTGTCGTAAAAAAAAAAAAAAAATACACACCTCACAAATACACACATTGTTTTGAACACAGCACATAAAAACTATTTTTTTTTTTTGTTCTAGGGCTGAAACAACTAATCGATTTAATCAGCTATGAAATTAATCGATTACTATTTTCATAAACGATTAATCGTCCAGAAACATAATGAGGTTAAAAAAACCTAAAATGACCCCTTTATAGTACAAAAAGAGCAAATAATCGCTACTGAAAATATTACTTTCACAGTTCCACAGTACAAAAAATGGCCCCCTTACAGTAGTGATTATTTGCTTCTTTTGTACTATAAAAGGCTAATTTTAGTTTTTTTAATCCCACTATGTTACTAAACGTCTTAGACCTGGTTCACACCTGTGTGTTTTTTGGTGCTTTTTGCAGAAACGCACTACAGTTCATTTACATGGTTTCCTATGGGGACACGTTCACATCTATGCTGGAAAGGGTCAGGGACTTTTTTTTTTTTTTTTTTGGTGCTTTTTTGGTTCAATATACTTCAATGGAGAAGCTGCAGAAAAGCATGTAATTGTTTTTGCAGCATATTGTGTTTTTTAATATGCCCAACAACAATTTGGCCAAAAAAAATATGCAAAAGCGCAAATTGCAGAAAAATCACGTACGCAAAAATCAAAACGCACTGCAGAAACAGGTCAAAAGCAAATTGCATAGGTGTGTACTGAGCCTTATGCTGGCCACACGGATCAATTTTCAGACGAGAATATTCAGACGAAAAATCTTTGTACATTCGTTGACTGAAAGAATGTTGTTAAAAATTTCTGTTTTTAAAATGAATGTAATTTCTGAACGAAAACCACATACACTGTCTGAAAATTCCTTTGACCAAGAAGTTTTCTATTTCCAAATTTTCCCGTCACTGTGGTTGAAAATTAACGTCGATTTGACCCCACTAACGATTAGAAAATTGAACGAACATTCTTAAAAGTACATTTTTTTTTTTGAAGGAAGACATTGTTTTTTAAATAAAAAATTTGATCTCTTGAGTCTGATGATAGATTCACCCTCTAATAGTATATACAGTATATCTCTCCTCTAATAGCATATAACAGTATATCTCTTCTGTCTATTATTCTCAGAGTGGATTAGATATTTTGCTCCCTAACCATATAGGTTTATATTGATATTTACCACTGCATAGAGATATTTAAGAATAAATTGCCTTTTTTAAAAAAAAACTTTACATATTAACTAAATTATACACCACACTTTTTTTTTAAAGGTTATTAACCGATTAATCGAAACAATAATCGGCCAGCTAATCGATTATGAAAATAATCATTAGTTGCAGCCCTAATTTGTTCCCTTGCAGAGGCAGGTGCAGAAAACCACACGTCTTTGCACATGGTGTGAACAAGGGCTTAAAGTCCAGGAGTCTCAACCTGATGGCCCTCCAGCTGTTGCGGAACTACAAGTCCCATCGTGCTTCTGCCTATGGGAGTCATGCTTGTAACTGTCAGCTTTGCAAAGCCTCATGGGAATTGTAGTTGTGCAACAGCTGGAGGGCCACCAGTTTGAGGTTCCCTGGCTTAAACAGACAAACCATCAATATTTCAGATTATGTCTGTACTCTCCTGCTCACTTTTAACCCCGTTTCTTAATTCCTATTAGTCTGCTATTGAGATGGACTGCTTTGTTGTTCGATAGGAATCTGTGAGAATTTGGAGGAGGCGTGTAACCTAATGCTCCCGTACACACAATCCGTAATTCGAATGACGGATCGTTCAACTTTTTTCACTTGCTAGTCGCAAATAGTAATTGAAGAGGTTATTAAACTTACGAAAATTCTCATACGATAGAAAAACTATTTTGAAGTGATGTAATGTATTGTATTTTCTGACAACTGTACTAATTAAACGAAAATCGTACGATCTGGTATCGTACAAGAGATTTTTCTCCCCTCGTCTTTCAGGACAGCACCTGGAGAGAGCGCAGCTCCACCCACTTTTCCCAGGAAACACTGCAGTCAGTTTTTTCTTTAAAGATCGGACACTTCCACCATGGTCTCAGTTGTAGTGTTTCCTCCGCCATGGTGGAAGCGCTGCAGGGAGCCAGGGGTGTGCTGCGCTGTCTCCAGGTGGAGAGAGTTTGGGGCATACCGGTTGTTGTTTTCTTTCTGTTTCACAGGCCAGCCTAGCTTCCTCCCTTTACGTGCGGGGGTTGCTCCGGCGTCCTCCCCTCCTCATATCCGGCGAGGATTAGGCTGCTGGGGTCTCCGCTCCTTTAGACCGGCGGCTAGCTAGGGAGGAGCGGCGTCTCCTTTTCACCCCCATAGCTCAGCCTTCCGGGTTCTGGTGGCAAGCGCGTCACTACGGCCGGGGGCGGGACCTCGAGCAGCGCAATGCTGCTTCCAGTTCCGGCAGCTGGAACGCAGGAGGGGAGGGCAGGCCTCCGACGGCTGACGTCATTTCCGGCCCTCGCAGTGGCGAGCGGACCGGGAAACTTTAAAAAAGCACCAAACGCCATTGCAAATCCTGCAGCATGGAGGAGGAACAATCGGTGGCAGGAGCAGGAGCCACAAATGTCAGCCAGGCCCAGGTAAGCGGGGACAGCGGTCTCTGTAACTTACTCTATGGGCATGTTTTAGTTCCCTCTTTGGTAAAATTTTTAAAGAGCCTGCAACATTCTTCCTGTGTATGGAAGCAGGAAGTAAATGTGTTTTAAGATTGTGAAGTAAATCTGTGGGGGGATTTACTGGCTGAGTATAGGAGGGGCGTTAAAGTGTTAGCTCCTCCATTTCCTTTTCAGCATGCTGTTTGTTTATAGGTTTATCTATTTGTGTATTTCAGAAGGCAAAAGAAAAGACCAAACATTCGTCTTTTTCTGTTAAAAGAAAATGCCCATCTTGTAAAAATGTGCTTAAAGAGTCCTGGGCAAAAGTGTTATGCAAGGGATGTATTGCAGACTTAGTGAAGGAGGAAACCACTCCTAGTGCACCTGTGGTTCAGCAGGATTTACTGAGCTAGTTTAGGAAGGATTTGGCTGATACTTTTGAGTCATTTAAATCTTACCTTGACAAACGTCCAGCCGCAGGCAGCTCAGTACCTCGTTCCCAGTCTTCTGTTTCTGCGTATAGGGGTGACAGTGACTCGGAGGAGGAAAATCGTAGCGTGGCTACGGAATTGGAGGAAGAAGCAGAGGAAGAGAAAGAATCTTCTTCTTCTTCTCGATATAAATGGTCTCTAGAGGAGGTGGATGATCTGCTAAAAACTATCCACACTACTCTAAATATTACAGAGGATAAAACCCTGCTGTCGTTACACGACAAAATGTTTCAAGGCATGGGTGAAGTGAAACACAGGATGTTTCCGGTGCACAAGTTTCTGTCAGAAACAATTAAAAGAGAATGGAAGGACCCAGAGAGGGCCCCCTTTTCTAGATCCCTCAAACGCAGGTTTCCCTTTGAGGAAGATAGCACACAGGTCTGGAACAAAAAGCCTAGACTGGATGCGGCCTTCTCTCAAGTGTCGAGAAACACTGACCTTGCGTTCGAGGACTTGGGTATCCTCAAGGATCCCATGGACAAGAGGGCTGACTCCCTGCTGAAGAAAGCTTGGGATTCCACCCTAGCAAATCTAAAGCCAGCTATGGCATCCAACAGTGGTAGCCAGAAACCTGGAGCACTGGTTGGAACAACTGAAAGCTCATATCGAGGATCTTTTGGAGACATTACCAGTGCTTATGAAAGCAGTTGGATATATAGCAGATGCTTCGGCTGAATCAGTTAGGATGTCGGCCAGATCATCTGCTCTTATCAATTCAACGTGCAGAGCTCTATGGGTCAAGACTTGGACCGGGGATACAGCCTCTAAGACCAAGTTATGTGGTTTACCCTTTGAAGGGGATTTGGTTTTTGGCCCAGGTCTTGAAGCCATTCTTGAAAGAACGGCCGACAAGAAGAAGGCCTTCCCCATTAAGAAAAAGGGGGTTCCTCAGGGCAACAAAAATTTTCGTCCTTTTCGGAAAACCTCAGACGCAAAGGAGACAGGATATAAAAGACCTTGGAGGTCTCAGAGAGGCAGGGTCAAGTCAGGGGTACTCTTTGGCCCCCCTACCCCAAATACAAAGAGCCAGTGACTGTCCTCCGTCTGTGGGAGCAAGGTTACAAACCTTCTTCCCACAGTGGCAGAGGATAACAGACAGTCCGTTTATCCTCAAGACTATAAGGCAGGGTTACGGACTGGAATTTGCCCAACCCCCTCCGGTTCGGTTTTATATAACTCAGGCTCCCAGAGACCCAGAAAAGCTTACAGCAATGTCAGCAATTCTTCATGCGTTAATTCAGCAGAAAGTGGTAGTAAATGTTCCCCCCAAAGAAGTGGAACAGGGGTGCTATTCGCACATCTTTCTGGTAAAGAAGCCTTCAGGCAAGTTCAGATTAATCCTGAACCTGAAGATTCTCAACAGAGCGGTCAGGTACAAGAAGTTCAGGTACAAGAAGTTCAAGATGGATACGATCTTTTCGGTAAAGGGTCTCCTGACCCTAAACTGCTTTATGGTATCCATAGACCTGAGAGATGCATATCTCCATGTGCCTATAGCCCCAGCATCACAAAAACACCTCAGATTTGCGATCAGGATAGAAGGGTCTATCATACATCTGCAATTCAGAGCTCTCCCTTTCGGGCTGTCATCCTCTCTGAGGATATTCACAAAGATTCTGGCAGAGGCCTCAAAGGACAAGGAGTCATCTGGAGAGCCTGGGGTGGTTAATAAACAAGGAAAAATCGAACATGATCCCATCACAGGCAATAACGTTTCTAGGTTACACTATCGATTCCATACAGGAGAAAATCTACCTCCCAGAGGAGAAGATAGTAAAACTTCAGAACGCGGTAAAAAAGACCCAGACAAACCTGCCAGTTTCTATCAGGGCAGCGATGTCTGTCTTGGGGCTCCTTACTGCAGCAATACCTGCAGTACAGTGGGCACGTTTACACGCAAGGGAACTTCAACAGACAATTTTGGAAAATTGGTCCTATGGAGAGTCCCTAGAAAAAATGATAATATCCCCCAGAGTTCAGAGGAAGCTCTGGTGGTGGAGGAGTCACTCCAATCTGGACAAGGGCCTGCTCTGGTGTTTTCCCCAGGAGAGGAGATTAACAACAGATGCGAGTTCCTGGGGTTGGGGCGCCCACCTGGAAGGCTCAGGGGAATTGGACAAACAGGGAGGCCAGGAGATCCTCCAATTGGAGGGAGCTAAGGGCTATTCTCCTAGGGCTATGGGCTTTCGAGAAAATAGTCCAGGGTCACCATGTTCAAGTGCTATCAGACAATGCCACAGCAGTGGCATATGTTACGAGACAGGGAGGCACGAGAAGCAAGGTCTTGCTAGCCTTGTCAGTTCAGGTGCTGTCTTCGGCGGAAAGCAACGTAAAGTCCCTAACAGCGGTACACCTAAAAGGAGAGCTGAATCTAGTGGCCGACTTTGTAAGCAGAGAAAGGATCCTAGAGGCAGAGTGGAGTCTAAACGAGGAGGTATTCCAGGAATTAACAGAGAAATGGGGAACTCCTCAGATAGACCTGTTCTCATCCCACAAGAATTCAAAGGTGAAGGCCTATTACTCACTAAACAGGCAAGATCAGGCGAAAGGATTGGATGCACTGGCACAACCATGGAACTTCCACTTGTGTTATGCCTTTCCCCCCTTTCAAATGATTCCTTTGGTGTTGAAAAAACTACAACGAGAGACCACAAGTATGATCCTAGTGGCTCCTTTTTGGCCCAAGAGGCCCTGGTTTGCAACCATACAGAGGATGGCAGTGGAACCACATTGGGTTCTTCCACTTCGAAAGGATCTATTATCCCAGGGACCCCTTCAGCATCCAAATATCAACCAGCTCAGGCTGACGGGGTGGTTACTGAGGAGCAGCTTCTAAGAAGAAGGGGCTTCTCAGATAAGCTGGTGTCAACCCTGTTAAGTAGCCGAAAGAAGGTTACCAGGGGTATTTATTTTAAGACATGGAAGCGGTTTAATTCCTGGTGCATGACTAAAAAATTTTCACCACAGGAATTGCCCTCAATATTGGAGTTTCTCAATGAGGGTATGGAGATGGGGCTGGCAGCCAGTACCCTGAAGGTCCAGGTAGCTGCCTTGTCGGTGTTTCTCGAGAGAAAGTTATCTCAGGAACCATTTATAGTTAGATTCTTCAAAGCATTGGCCAGGCTTAGGCCGGTACCTTTTAAATCTTTTCCTAAGTGGGATTTATCTCTGGTGCTACAAGGGTTGATCAGAACACCTTTTGAGTCCCCACAGGAAGCGACATTAAAATTATGGACGCTTAAGCTAGTTCTTTTGGTAGCAATTACCTCAGCCAGAAGAATAAGTGAGTTGCAAGCTCTATCTATAATAGAACCCTTTTTTTGATATTTCCAGACCGGGTAGTGCTGAAAACTGACCCGGGTTTCTTGCCAAAAGTCGCAACCTTTTTCATAGGGCACAAGAGATAGTTTTACCTAATTTTTGTCCTAAACCATCCAACTCTAAAGAGGAGGCTTTTCATACCCTGGATGTGAGAAGATGTTTACTCCATTATTTAGAGATTACGAGAGAGTTTAGGAAGACAAATTCTCTTTTTATCCTTTTTTTCTGTATCACGCAAGGGTCATTGTGCTTCTAAAAGCACTATAGGCAGATGGCTAAGAATGGCGATCAGTGAAGCCTACAAAGCTTCAGGGGCTGATCCTCCAACAGGGGTAATGGCCCATTCAACAAGGGCAATAGCAACGTCCTGGGCGGAAAGAGCAGGGGCCTCTCCAGGTCGGACCTGTAAAGCGGCCACATGGACAAGCTTCTCCACCTTCACCCACCACTACAGGTTGGACTTGCTATCAGCAGCGGAACAGTCGTTTGGCAGGAAGGTCCTGCAGGCGGTGGTCCCACCCTAGAGTAAGTACTCTTTTATCATCTCCAGGTGCTGTCCTGAAAGACGAGGGGAGAAAAACCCTAGTTAGACTTACCGGTAACGGTATTTCTACGAGTCTTTTAGGACAGCACCGATGACCCGCCCTAATTGGTTTATAAAAATGTGGTGTTATTGCTATGTTCTGCTTATCTAATTTCGGCATGGCTGGAGGTACTCTATGAACAACTGAGGCCATAGTGGAAGTGTCCGGTCTTTAAAGAAAAAACTGACTGCAGTGTTTCCTGGGAAAAGTCGGTGGAGCTGCGCTCTCTCCAGGTGATGTCCTGAAAGACTCGTAGAAATACCGTTACCGGTAAGTCTAACTAGGGTTTTTCATGCTTGTCTGGATGAACTGTCATGATCAGCTATCAAAAAGCTGTGTACTAACGATCAGATTATCGTACGATCTCTTCAAACTCATTATTTTTTTGTACGATTTTCGGATCGTGTGTAGGGTTCATAAATCCCTGCCAGATTAAATTCTGATTGCTACATTTGCCAAAGAGTAAACTTTGTTTTGAAGAAACATTCAAACATTATACCTAGTAGTCACAAATTGTTTGTACAAACTAGGGCTGAAACAACTAATCGATTAATCGACAACTAATCGATTATGAAATTAATCGATTACTATTTTCATAATCGATTAATCGGCCAGTAACATAATAGGGTTAAATAAAACCCTAAAATGAGCCCTTTATAGAAGAGCAAATAATCGCTACTGCAAATATTACTTTCACAGTTCTACACTAAAAAAAATGAACCCCTTACAGTAGTGATTATCTGCTTTTTTTTGTACTATGAAGGGCTAATTTTAGTTTTTTTAACCACATTATGTTACTAAACGTCTTAGACCTGGTACACATCTATGTTTTTTTGGTGCTTTTTGTAGAAACGCACTACAGTTCATTCACATGGTTTCCTATGGGACACGTTCACGCAAAACGGTGCTTTTTTTGGTTCAATATACTTCAATTGAAAAGCTACAGAAAAGCATGTAATGCGTTTTTGCAGCAATTTGTGTTTTTTGAATCTGCCCAACAAACTGGCCAAAAAAATGCAAATTGCAGCAAAATCACGTACGCAGAAATAAAAACGCACAGCTAAAACAATCAAAAGCAAACTGCATAGGTGTGTACCGAGCCTTATGCTGGCCACACCGATCAATTTTCAGACAAGAATATTCAGTCGAAAAATCTTTGTACATTCGCTGAATGAAAGAACGAACGTTCTTAAAATGACATTAATTTTAAAGGAAGACATTGTTTTTTTTTTTAATAAAAAAAATTGATCACTGAGACTGATGATATTTACCAGATTCACCCTTTTAATAGTATATACAGTATATCTCCTCTAATGCCCCGTACACACGGTCGGACTTTGTTCGGACATTCCGACAACAAAATCCTAGGATTTTTTTCCGACGGATGTTGGCTCAAACTTGTCTTGCATACACACGGTTACACACGGTCACACAAAGTTGTCGGAAAATCCGATCATTCTGAACGCGGTGACGTAAAACACGTACGTCGGGACTATAAACGGGGCAGTGGCCAATAGCTTTCATCTCTTTATTTATTCTGAGCATGCGTGGCACTTTGTCCGTCGGATTTGTGTACACACGATCGGAAATTCCAACAACAGATTTTGTTGTCGGAAAATTTTATATCCTGCTCTCAAACTTTGTGTGTCGGAAAATCCGATGGAAAATGTGTGATGGAGCCTACACACGGTCGGAATTTCCGACAACAAGGTCCTATCACACATTTTCCATCGGAAAATCCGACCGTGTGTACAGGGCATAATAGTATATACAGTATATCTCTTTTGTCTGTTATGCTCAGAGTAAATTAACTTTTTTTTAAACTTTACACATTAACTAAATTATACACCACACTTTTTTTTAAGGTTATTATCGAATAATCGATTAATCGAAACAATAATCGGCCAACTAATCGATTATGAAAATAATCGTTAGTTGCAGCCCTAGTACAAACCTTTTAGGCCTCATGCACACTGGATGTTTTTACAGCTGCTGTTTTTGGCTTCAGGTGTTGTTGTTTTTTTTTTTTTTTTTTTTTTTCTGCAGCTAATAAACTCCCCAGTAGGGCTGCAACTAACGATTATTTTCATAATCAATTAGTTGGCCGATTTATTGTTTCGATTAATCGATTATTCGGTTAATAACCTTAAAAAAAAAAAAAAAAAAAAAAAAGGTTGGTGTATAACTTAGTTAATGTGTAAAGTTTTAAAAAAAGGTAATTTATTCTTAAATCTCTCTATGCAGTGGTAAATATAAATAACCAACTATATGGTTAGGGGGCAAAATATCGAATCCACTCAGCATAACAGACAGAAGTGATATACTGTACATACTATTAGAGGAGATATACTATTGGAGGAGATATACTGTATATACTATTGGAGGAGATATACTGTATATACTATTGGAGGAGATATACTGTATATACTATTGGAGGAGATATACTGTATATACTATTAAAGGGTGAATCTGGTAAATATCATAAGACTCAGTGATCAAATTTTTTTATTAAAAACAAAAACAATGTCTTCCTTCAAAAATAATGTCATTTTAAGAACGTTCGTTCTTTCATTCAGCGAATGTACAAAGATTTTTCGTCTGAATATTCTCATATGAAAATTGATCCGTGTGGCCAGCATTAGGCTCGGTACACACCTATGCAGTTTGCTTTTGATCTGTTTCTGCAGTGCTTTTTGCTGTGCGTTTTGATTTCTGCGAACGTGATTTTTCTGTGATTTGCATTTTTGCATTTTTTTGGCCAATTTGTTGTTGGGCAGATTAAAAAACACAAATTGCTGCAAAAACGCATTACATGCTTTTCTGCAGCTTTTCAATTGAAGTATATTGAACCAAAAAAGCACCGTTTTGCGTGAACGTGTCCCATAGGAAAACATGTAAATGAACTGTAGTGCGTTTCTGCAAAAAGCACCAAAAAACACATAGGTGTGAACCAGGTCTAAGACGTTTAGTAAAATAATGGGGTTAAAAAAAACTAAAATTAGCCCTTTATAGTACAAAAAAAGCAGATAATCACTACTGTAAGGGGTTAATTTTTTTTTTTTTTTTTTAGTGTAGAACTGTGAAAGTAATATTTGCAGTAGCGATTATTTGCTCTTCTATAAAAGGCTCATTCTAGAGTTTTTTTTTTTTAACCCCATTATGTTACTGGCCGATTAATCGATTATGAAAAGAGTAATCGATTAATGTCATAATTGATTAGTTGTCGATTAATCGATTAGTTGTTTCAGCCCTACTCCCCAGCATGTTATGTGTCCATGCACACATAGGCTGTTATCAGTATTTTTTGGTAAGGGCGTTTTCTGGCTGGAAAAAAAACAGAACTAGTTTTTCAGCTGGAAAAACACTCTAACTCGGAAAAAAACTAAAAACCGCTGAAAAACGTGGCTATTCGGCTTTTGAGCCATAGGCCCCTTTTACACTTGTGTGACTTGGCACTGCAAGTCACACCCCATGATTTCCAATGAGTACTGGTCATATCTCTGCGACTTCAAAGTAGTCCTTGCACTACTTTGGGCAGACTTTGAGACTTGAGGTCCATAGACCTCATGTATATTTGTATACATCAGCCAAAAGCAAGGGCTAGCTAGTCACAAAACAGGAGGCTGTTTTTGTGATATGTTATTTATTTTCACATTAATTTGGATTTTAAAATTGACAGAAATAATGAACGTAAGGAGGGTGTTCGCTCCCTTATGATCAGTACCCTTCTCTAATCTGAGACCTATAGGGATTTTATGAAAACGGGAGAGCAGATGGTTTAGGACTCGCACAAGAGGTTCACTTGTTGTTAATTGTTCCTTTTCATTGTGAAGAGGTGAGAGCTGAAGTTCATGTGCCATGTATACTAAAAATGTAGTTGTCATAAGCAACGCTGACTAATAATTCCCTAAAATAAGATTAGTGCTTATTGTTTGCAGCTGGTTTGTTATTTGCTGGTATGTTATTTTTGCTTAACCATCTGTAGACCTGTCCACATTACAATGCTTTATTATCTCCCTTTTCTTACCCAAAATTATGGCCCGTTTAACTTTAGTGCCCTCTTGACAGTCTGTTTCTGAAGTAAGAATATTCCCCTGTTAACCAGCCAAGCTTTATTACCTCCTGATTTCTAATTGAAATCCACCCACACCCCACAGCTATCAGTATAAATATAAGCTGCTCCTTCTTTTGGGGGAAGCATTTGCAGGGGGCACACATTTGCACTGGGGCTCTTTCTCAAAGTGGGGCTATTTCTAAGTTTTTCTAAGTGGGAGCACTTCTGACTCTGCTGACTCTGCACTTCAGCGAATGTACAAAGCGAAGGGACACAAGAAAAAACTTTTTTTTTTTTTTTTTTTTTAACCACTTGCCGACCGCCGCACGACGATGTACGTCGACAGAGCGGCACGGGCAGGCAAAAGGACTTACAGGTACGTCCTTGCCTGCCCGCGGGTGGGGGGTCCCCCGGTGCCTGCGGCTGTCGGCAAATCTCCCCCGGCGATCGGTAGTGAGGGGGAGGCCATCCATTCGTGGCCCCCCCTCGCGATCGCTCCCAGCCAATGGGATCATTTCCCTGCCTCTGTATTGTACACAGAGGCAGAGGAAATGATGTCATCTCTCCTCGGCTCGGTAATTTCCGTTCTGGCCCGAGGAGAGAAGACAGGTATGTGAGTGCACCAACACACACACACACACACACACACACACACACACACACACACACACACACACACACACACACACACACACACACTAGAACATGCCAGGCACACAAAACACCCAGATCCCCCCCCCCCCCCCGATCGCCCCCCGATCCCCCCCCCCCCCAAATCACCCCCCCCTGTCACAAACTGACACCAAGCAGGTTTTTTTTTTTTTTTTCTGATTACTGTATTGGTGTCAGTTTGTGACAGTTACAGTGTTAGGGCAGTGAGTGTTAGGCCCCTTTAGGTCTAGGATACCCCCCTAACCCCCTCTAATAAAGTTTTAACCCCTTGATCACCCCCCCGTCACCAGTGTCGCTAAGCGATCATTTTTCTGATCGCTGTATTAGTGTCGCTGGTGACGCTAGTTAGGGACGTAAATATTTAGGTTCGCCGTCAGCGTTTTATAGCGACATGGACCCCCATATACTATCTAATAAATGTTTTAACCCCTTGATGGCCCCCTAGTTAACCCTTTCACCACTGATCACCGTATAACCGTTACGGGTGACGCTGGTTAGTTCGTTTATTTTTTATAGTGTCAGGGCACCCGCCGTTTATTACCGAATAAAGGTTTAGCCCCCTGATCGCCCGGCGGTGATATGCGTCGGCCCAGGCAGCGTCAGATTAGCGCCAGTACCGCTAACACCCACGCACGCAGCATACGCCTCCCTTAGTGGTATAGTATCTGAACGCATCAATATCTGATCCGTTCAGATCTATACTAGCGTCCCCAGCAGTTTAGGGTTCCCAAAAACGCAGTGTTAGCGGGATCAGCCCAGATACCTGCTAGCACCAGCGTTTTGCCCCTCCGCCCGGCCCAGCCCAGCCTACCCAAGTGCAGTATCGATCGATCACTGTCACTTACAAAACACTAAACGCATAACTGCAGCGTTCGCAGAGTCAGGCCTGATCCCTGCGCTCGCTAACAGTTTTTTTGGTAGCGTTTTGGTGAACTGGCAAGCACCAGCCCCAGGCAGCGTCAGGTTAGCGCCGGTCGCGCTAACACCCACGCACGCACCGTACACCTCCCTTAGTGGTATAGTATCTGAACTGATCAATATCTGATCCGATCAGATCTATACTGGCGTCCCCAGCAGTTTAGGGTTCCCAAAAACGCAGTGTTAGTGGGATCAGCCCAGATACCTGCTAGCACCTGCGTTTTGCCCCTCCGCCCGGCCCAGCCCAGCCCACCCAAGTGCAGTATCGATCGATCACTGTCACTTACAAAACACTAAACGCATAACTGCAGCGTTCGCAGAGTCAGGCCTGATCCCTGCAATCGCTAACAGTTTTTTTGGTAGCGTTTTGGTGAACTGGCAAGCGCCAGCGGCCTAGTACACCCCGGTCGTAGTCAAACCAGCACTGCAGTAACACTTGGTGACGTGGCGAGTCCCATAAGTGCAGTTCAAGCTGGTGAGGTGGCAAGCACAAATAGTGTCCCGCTGCCACCAAAAAGACAAACACAGGCCCGTCATGCCCATAATGCCCTTCCTGCTGCATTCGCCAATCCTACTAATTGGGAACCCACCACTTCTGCAGCGCCCGTACTTCCCCCATTCACATCCCCAACCAAATTCAGTCGGCTGCATGAGAGGCATTTTTATGTCCTCCCGAGTACCCCTACCCAACGAACCCCCCAAAAAAGATGTTGTGTCTGCAGCAAACGCGGATATAGGCGTGACACCCGCTATTATTGTCCCTCCTGTCAATCCTGGTCTTTGCATTGGTGAATGTTTTGAACGCTACCATTCACTAGTTCAGTATTAGCATAGGGTACAGCATTGCACAGACTAGGACACACTTTCACAGGGTCTCCCAAGATGCCATCGCATTTTGAGAGACCCGAACCTGGAACCGGTTACAGTTATAAAAGTTACAGTTACAAAAAAAGTGTAAAAAAAAAACACAAACAAAAATATAAAATAAAAAATAATAGTTGTCGTTTTATTGTTCTCTCTCTATTCTCTCTCTCTCTCTATTCTCTCTATTGTTCTGCTCTTTTTTACTGTATTCTATTCTGCAATGTTTTATTGTTATTATGTTTTATCATGTTTGCTTTTCAGGTATGCAATTTTTTATACTTTACCGTTTACTGTGCTTTATTGTTAACCATTTTTTTGTCTTCAGGTACACCATTCACGACTTTGAGTGGTTATACCAGAATGATGCTTGCAGGTTTAGGTATCATCTTGGTATCATTCTTTTCAGCCAGCGGTCGGCTTTCATGTAAAAGCAATCCTAGAGGCCAATCCTTCCGTGTTTTTCTCTGGCTCTCCTGTCTCAACAGGGAACCTGAGAATGCAGCCGGTGATTCAGCCAGCTGACCATAGAGCTGATCAGAGACCAGAGTGGCTCCAAACATCCCTATGGCCTAAGAAACCGGAAGCTACGAGCATTTTATGACTTAGATTTCGCCGGATGTAAATAGCGCCATTGGGAAATTGGGGAAGAATTTTATCACACCGATCTTGGTGTGGTCAGATGCTTTGAGGGCAGAGGAGAAATCTAGGGTCTAATAGACCCCAATTTTTTCAAAAAAAGAGTACCTGTCACTACCTATTGCTATCATAGGGGATATTTACATTCCCTGAGATAACAATAAAAATGATAAAAAAAAAAAAAAAATGAAAGGAACAGTTTTAAAATAAGATAAAAAAGCAAAAAAATAATAAAGAAAAAAAAAAAAAAAAGCACCCCTGTCCCCCCTGCTCTCGCGCTAAGGCGAACGCAAGCGTCGGTCTGGCGTCAAATGTAAACAGCAATTGCACCATGCATGTGAGGTATCACCGCGACGGTCAGATCGAGGGCAGTAATTTTAGCAGTAGACCTCCTCTGTAAATCTAAAGTGGTAACCTGTAAAGGCTTTTAAAGGCTTTTAAAAATGTATTTATTTTGTTGCCACTGCACGTTTGTGCGCAATTGTAAAGCATGTCATGTTTGGTATCCATGTACTCTGCCTAAGATCATCTTTTTTATTTCAGCAAACATTTGGGCAATATAGTGTGTTTTAGTGCATTAAAATGTAAAAAAGTGTGTTTTTTCCCCAAAAAATGCGTTTGAAAAATCGCTGCGCAAATACTGTGTGAAAAAAAAAAAAATGAAACACCCACCATTTTAATCTGTAGGGCATTTGCTTTAAAAAAATATATAATGTTTGGGGGTTCAAAGTAATTTTCTTGCAAAAAAAAAAATTTTTTTCATGTAAACAATAAGTGTCAGAAAGGGCTTTGTCTTCAAGTGGTTAGAAGAGTGGGTGATGTGTGACATAAGCTTCTAAATGTTGTGCATAAAATGCCAGGACAGTTCAAACCCCCCCAAATGACCCCATTTTGGAAAGTAGACACCCCAAGCTATTTGCTGAGAGGCATGTCGAGTCCATGGAATATTTTATATTGTGACACAAGTTGCGGGAAAGAGACAATTTTTTTTTTTTTTTTTTTTGCACAAAGTTGTCACTAAATGATATATTGCTCAAACATGCCATGGGAATATGTGAAATTACACCCCAAAATACATTCTGTTGCTTCTCCTGAGTACGGGGATACCACATGTGTGAGACTTTTTGGGAGCCCAGCCGCGTATGGGACCCCGAAAACCAAGCACCGCCTTCAGGCTTTCTAAGGGCGTAAATTTTTGATTTCACTCTTCACTGCCTATCACAGTCTCGGAGGCCATGGAATGCCCAGGTGGCACAAAACCCCCCCAAATGACCCCATTTTGGAAAGTAGACACCCAAAGCTATTTGCTGAGCGGTATAGTGAGTATTTTGCAGACCTCACTTTTTGTCACAAAGTTTTGAAAATTAAAAAAAGAAAAAAAAAATTTTTTTTTTTTGTCTTAATTTTCAAAAACAAATGAGAGCTGCAAAATACTCACCATGCCTCTCAGCAAATAGCTTGGGGTGTCTACTTTCCAAAATGGGGTCATTTGGGGGGGGTTTGTGCCACCTGGGCATTCCATGACCTCCGAAACTGTGATAGGCAGTGAAGAGTGAAATCAAAAATTTTCACCCTTAGAAATCCTGAAGGCAGTGATTGGTTTTCGGGGCCCGTACGCGGCTAGGCTCTCAAAAAGTCCCACACATGTGGTATCCCCGTACTCAAGAGAAGCAGCAGAATGTATTTTGGGGTGCAATTCCACATATGCCCATGGCCTGTGTGAGCAATATATCATTTAGTGACAACTTTTTGTAATTTTTTTTTTTTGTCATTATTCAATCACTTGGGACAAAAAAAATGAATGTTCAATGGGCTCAACATGCCTCTCAGCAATTTCCTTGGGGTGTCTACTTTCCAAAATGGGGTCATTTGGGGGGGTTTTGTACTGCCCTGCCATTTTAGCACCTCAAACGACATAGGCAGTCATAAATTAAAGGCTGTGTAAATTCCAGAAAATGTACCCTAGTTTGTAGGCGCTATAACTTTTGCGCAAACCAATAAATATACACTTATTGACATTTTTTTTACCAAAGACATGTGGCCAAATACATTTTGGCCTAAATGTATGACTAAAATTGAGTTTATTGGTTTTTTTTTTTAGAACAAAAAAGTAGAAAATATCATTTTTTTTTTTTTCAAAATTTTCGGTCTTTTTCCGTGTATAGCGCAAAAAATAAAAACGGCAGAGGTGATCAAATACCATCAAAAGAAAGCTCTATTTGTGGGAAGAAAAGGACGCAAATTTCGTTTGGGTACAGCATTGCATGACCGCGCAATTAGCAGTTAAAGCGACGCAGTGCCAAATTGGAAAAAGTGCTCTGGTCAGGAAGGGGGTAAATCCTTCCGGGGCTGAAGTGGTTAAGAAAAACACCACACAGACATCAGGTGACCTTGTTTACCCCTTCAGCTCTTTCTACTTCTAACATGCATTCTCTACCACTTCTTTTGACAGCTCTGTCCTCTATCCTAAAACTATCTCTCCTTCACCCCTCTTCTCCCCCCCACAGCATATATTTATCACCCTCATATCTGTCCTCTCCTTATTACTGCACCCACCAACTCCTGCTAATTCTTAATCCACACACACTAAAAATCTCCAAGGCCCTGGGCCATGTCCCTTCATATAAATCCCACGCCCATATTACCTCCCCCACCCTCCTGCTTCTCCTAACCTCTGGAGATATATCCCCAAACTCTGGGCCTCCATCATTTAACTGTACCCATCACCCTGCACCCTCTGGCAGCAGCCGCAATCAACACAATTTTAGTTCCCATTTCTATTCTTCCCAAGACCAGACTCCCTTTCTCTTGTGCCCTTTGGAACTCCCGCTCTGTCTGCAACAAACTCGCCTCTTTATCGCCAACTCATTTAACCTACTCGCCATTACCAAAACCTGGCTCCATGAATCCGACACTGCGTCTTCTGCTGCCCTATCCCATGGTGGTCTTCTCTGGACTCACTCCCCCAGATCCAGTGGACGTAAGGGAGGAGGTGTCGGAATCCTTGTACCTCCACATAGCACCTTTCAGGTACTTCACCCACCTCCCTCTCGGTCACTTGACTTTCGAAGCACACTACATTCGTCTTTTCAATCCAGTTTCTCTAAGGATAGCTGTGATCTACAGGCCCCTTGGGCCAGTATCAACCTTTCTTGATGACTTCTTTGCCTGGCTACCCTACTTTCTTTCCTCTGAAATCCCCGCAATCATTCTTGGGGACTTCAACATCCCTATTAATACTAACACTTCTGCCCCTTTCAAACTTCTCAGCCTAACCTCCTCCATTGACCTGAAGCAGTGGATACATGCTCCTACTCACTCCGAAGGCAATACCCTTGATCTCACCTTTGCACTCCATGCAGCCTCTCTAACTATCCATTCCCTCTCTCTGATCAACACCTTATTAGTTTCACTCTCTCCCTCTCCTCCACCTCCTCTCCCTCCAACCACCTAAAAGTTACCCACAGAAACCTACGTCATCTCAACCCTTCTCTTCTCTACTCTATCTACAACCTCTACGACAAAATCTCACTCCTATCCTGCACCAACCTAGCCACTTCGGTCTACAATGCTTCACTTCTAGCCTCACTGGACTCGCTGGCTCCCCTCACTACACACACAATCAGGCCCCGACCCCTTCAACCTTGGCAAACAGATGATACTAGAAGTCTGAAAAAACGTAGTTGTGCTCATGAGCGCCTGTGACGTAAGACCAAGTCTCAGAGAGATTTCAACCAATATAAATCTGCCCTCCAAAAATAGAATTCCAGCCTCCTCTCTGCCAAGCAGACCTATTTTATCACTCATTAGCAACTCATCATCCCGTCCCCGTCAACTCTTCTCTACCTTCTCTACCTACTCTCTACTTTGTCCTCCACCCGCCAACTCACTCACTGCCCAGGAGATCGCAAATCACTTTAAACAGAAGATTGATACAATTCGCGAGGAGATCTCTACTGTTCCGATATCCTCCACGCTTTACACTTCATGCTCACAGGCACAATCATTACTTCCCTCTTTTAACCCCACCACTATAGATGAGGTTGCTAAACTACTTGGTAATATCCACCTTACCATCTGCCCTCTGGATCCTGTTCCCTCACAAATACTACGTTCACCCTCTGGCTCTGTGCTACACTCTCTAACCCACATCTTCAATCTCTCCCTCTTTTCTGGCATCTTCCCCAACTCTCTAAAACATGCACTTGTCAGGCCCATACTTAACCACTTCCCGCCCGGCCTATAGCAGATTGACGGCCGGGCGGTGTTTCCGTTATCCTGACTGGGCGTCATATGACGTCCAGCAGGATAACATGCCGGTGCGCATCGCGGAGGCTCTTTACCACGTGATCAGCCGTGTCCAATCATGGCTGATCACGATGTCAATAGGAAGAGCCGTTGATCGGCGGCTCTCCTGACGGGGGGTCTGCGCTGATTGTTTATCAGCGCAGCCCCCCCCCCTCAGATGACCACACTGGACCACCAGGGAAGGGGGCAACATGTGGATGGCCAGGTATGTACCCCATGGCCATCCACATGTGCCCAATGTGCCCTATCTGTGCCAATCAGTGCCCACAAATAGGCACTGATTGGAACCATTATATTTCAGTTCTGCCCATCAATGCCACCAATCCGTGTAATCAGTGCCACCTATCAGTGCCCATCCGTGCCACCCATCGGTGCCACCCATAAGTACCCATCGGTGCCACCCATAAGTACCCATCGGTGCCACCCATAAGTACCCATCGGTGCCACCCATAAGTACCCATCGGTGCCACCCATAAGTACCCATCGGTGCCACCCATAAGTACCCATCGGTGCCCATCGGTGCCATCTATGAGTGCCGCATATCAGTGCCACCTATCAGTGCCTGTCAGTGCCACCTCATTGGTGCCACCATATCAGTGCCTGTCAGTGCAGCCATATCAGTGGCGATCATTGAAGAAGAAAAAGTACTTATTTACAAAAAATTTTAACAGAAACAAAAAAAACCTTTTTTTTTTCAAAATTTTTGGTCTTTTTTTTTATTTGTTGCGCAAAAAATAAAAACCGCAGAGGTGATCAAATACCACCAAAAGAAAGCTCTATTTGTGGGAACAAAATGATAAAAAATGTGTTTGGGTACAGTGTAGCATGACCGCGCAATTGTCATTCAAATTGCGACAGCGCTGAAAGCTCAAAATTGGCCTGGGCAGGAAGGTGTCTAAGTGCCTGGTATTGAAGTGGTTAAAAAGCCCTCACTGGACCCATCCAATTTTAACAACTTACGCTCCATCTCCTTGCTCCCCTTCTTATCCAAACTCCTCGAACGTCTGGTCTACAACCAATTGAGCATCCACCTTGCTGATAATAGCCTTCTTCATCCCCTTCAGTCTGGATTTCGTCCTCAACACTCCACAGAAACTGCTCTCCTAAAACTAAAACAAGCAATCTACTAACGGCCAAAACCAATCAACACTATTCTGTACTCCTACTCCTTGACCTCTCTGCTGCCTTTGATACAGTTGACCACCCCCTCCTTCTCAAAAAAACTCCACTCCTTTGGTCTCCGTGACTACTCTTTGCTGGTTCTCTTCCTACTTATCCAACCGCACCTTTAGTGTTTCTTACAACTCTACTTCCTCCTCTCCTCTTCCTTTCTCTGTTGGAGTCCCCCAAGGTTCTGTTCTTGGACCTCTCCTATTTTCAATCTCCACCTCCTCCCTGGGTCAACTGATGGCCTCCCATGCCTTCCAATACCATCTCTACGCCGACGACACCCAAATCTATTTCTCTACCCCTCAGCTCACTCCCTTTGTCTCCTCACGTATCACTAATTTACTATCAGATATATCAGTCTGGATGTCACACCACTTCCTCAAACTCAATCTATCCATAACCGAACTTATAATTTTTCCTCCCCCCATATGCCCCTTCCCCTGATCTCTCTGTCAAAATCGATGGCACAACTATAAGCCCATCCCCACATGCCAAGGTTCTAGGTGTAGTCCTGGACTCTGAACTCTCCTTTTAACCACTTCAGCCCCGGAAGGATTTACCCCCTTCCTGACCAGAGCACTTTTTACAAATTGGCACTGCGTCGCTTTAACTGCTAATTGCGCGGTCATGCAATGCTGTAACCAAACGAAATTTGCGTCCTTTTCTTCCCACAAATAGAGCTTTCTTTTGATGGTATTTGATCACCTCTGCCGTTTTTATTTTTTGCGCTATACACGGAAAAAGACCGAAAATTTTGAAAAAAAATGATATTTTCTACTTTTTGTTCTAAAAAAAATCCAATAAACTCAATTTTAGTCATACATTTAGGCCAAAATGTATTTGGCCACATGTCTTTGGTAAAAAAAATGTCAATAAGTGTATATTTATTGGTTTGCGCAAAAGTTATAGCGCCTACAATCTAGGGTACATTTTCTGGAATTTACACAGCCTTTAATTTATGACTGCCTATGTCGTTTCTTGAGGTGCTAAAATGGCAGGGCAGTACAAAACCCCCACAAATGACCCCATTTTGGAAAGTAGACACCCCAAGGAAATTGCTGAGAGGCATGTTGAGCCCATTGAATATTCATTTTTTTTGTCCCAAGTGATTGAATAATGACAAAAAAAAAAAAAAAAAAAAAAATTACAAAAAGTTGTCACTAAATGATATATTGCTCACACAGGCCATGGGCATATGTGGAATTGCACCCCAAAATACATTTAGCTGCTTCTCCTGAGTATGGGGATACCACATGTGTGGGACTTTTTGGGAGCCTAGCCGCATACGGGGCCCCGAAAACCAATCACTGCCTTCAGGATTTCTAAGGGCGTACATTTTTGATTTTACTCCTCACTACCTATCACAGTTTTGAAGGCCATAAAATGCCCAGATGGCACAAACCCCCCCCAAATGACCCCATTTTGGAAAGTAGACACCCCAAGCTATTTGCTGAGAGGCATGTTGAGTCCATGGAATATTTTATATTTTGACACAAGTTGCGGGAATGTGACAATTTATTTATTTATTTTTTTTTTTTTTGCACAAAGTTGTCACTAAATGATATATTGCTCACACAGGTCATGGGCATATGTGGAATTGCACCCCAAAATACATTCTGCTGCTTCTCCTGAGTATGGGGATACCACATGTGTGGGACTTTTTAGGAGCCTAGCCGCGTACGGGACCCCGAAAACCAATCACCGCCTTCAGGATTTCTAAGGGTGTACATTTTTGATTTCACTCTTCACTGCCTATCACAGTTTCGGAGGTCATGGAATGCCCAGGTGGCACAAACCCCCCCAAATGACCCCATTTTGGAAAGTAGACACCCCAAGCTATTTGCTGAGAGGCATGGTGAGTATTTTGCAGCTCTCATTTGTTTTTGAAAATGAAGAAAGACAAAAAAAAAAATTTTTTTTTTCTTTTTTTAATTTTCAAAACTTTGTGACAAAAAGTGAGGTCTGCAAAATACTCACTATACCTCTCATCAAATAGCTTGGGGTGTCTACTTTCCAAAATGGGGTCATTTGGGGGGGGTTTGTGCCACCTGGGCATTCCATGGCCTCCGAGACTGTGATAGGCAGTGAAGAGTGAAATCAAAAATTTACGCCCTTAGAAAGCCTGAAGGCGGTGCTTGGTTTTCGGGGTCCCATACGCGGCTAGGCTCCCAAAAAGTCTCACACATGTGGTATCCCCGTACTCAGGAGAAGCAACAGAATGTATTTTGGGGTGTAATTTCACATATTCCCATGGCATGTTTGAGCAATATATCATTTAGTGACAACTTTGTGCAAAAAAAAAAAAAAAAAAAAAAAAATTTGTCTCTTTCCCGCAACTTGTGTCACAATATAAAATATTCCATGGACTCGACATGCCTCTCAGCAAATAGCTTGGGGTGTCTACTTTCCAAAATGGGGTCATTTGGGGGGGTTTGAACTGTCCTGGCATTTTATGCACAACATTTAGAAGCTTATGTCACACATCACCCACTCTTCTAACCACTTGAAGACAAAGCCCTTTCTGACACTTTTTGATTACATGAAAAAATTATTTTTTTTTGCAAGAAAATTACTTTGAACCCCCACACATTATATATTTTTTTAAAGCAAATGCCCTACAGATTAAAATGGTGGGTGTTTAATTTTTTTTTTTCACACAGTATTTGCGCAGCGATTTTTCAAACGCATTTTTTGGGGAAAAAACACACTTTTTTACATTTTAATGCACTAAAACACACTATATTGCCCAAATGTTTGATGAAATAAAAAAGATGATCTTAGGCCGAGTACATGGATACCAAACATGACATGCTTTACAATTGCGCACAAACGTGCAGTGGCAACAAAATAAATACATTTTTAAAAGCCTTTAAAAGCCTTTACAGGTTACCACTTTAGATTTACAGAGGAGGTCTACTGCTAAAATTACTGCCCTCGATCTGACCGTCGCGGTGATACCTCACATGCATGGTGCAATTGCTGTTTACATTTGACGCCAGACCGACGCTTGCGTTCGCCTTAGCGCGAGAGCAGGGGGGACAGGGGTGCTTTTTTTTTTTTTTTTTTTTTTTTTTTTTTATTATTTTTTTGCTTTTTTATCTTATTTTAAAACTGTTCCTTTCATTTTTTTTTTTTTTTAATCATTTTTACTGTTATCTCAGGGAATGTAAATATCCCCTATGATAGCAATAGGTAGTGACAGGTACTCTTTTTTGAAAAAATTGGGGTCTATTAGACCCTAGATTTCTCCTCTGCCCTCAAAGCATCTGACCACACCAAGATCGGTGTGATAAAATGCTTCCCCAATTTCCCAATGGCGCTATTTACATCCGGCGAAATCTAAGTCATAAAATGCTCGTAGCTTCCGGTTTCTTAGGCCATAGAGATGTTTGGAGCCACTCTCGTCTCTGATCAGCTCTATGGTCAGCTGGCTGAATCACCGGCTGCATTCTCAGGTTCCCTGTTGAGACAGGAGAGCCAGAGAAAAACACGGAAGACGATGGGGGGGGGGGGGCATTCTCTCTGCTTGTAAAAGCAGTCTAGAGGCTAATTAGCCGCTAGGATTGCTTTTACATGAAAGCCGACCGCTGGCTGAAAAGAATGATACCAAGATGATACCTAAACCTGCAAGCATCATTCTGGTATAACCACTCAAAGTCGTGAATGCTGTACCTGAAGACAAAAATATGGCTAACAATAAAGCACAGTAAACGGTAAAGTATAAAAAACTGCATACCTGAAAAGCAAACATGATAAAACATAATAACAATAAAACATTGCAGAATAGAATACAGTAAAAAAGAGCAGAACAATAGAGAGAATAGAGAGAGAGAGAATAGAGAGAGAACAGTAAAACGACAACTATTATTTTTTATTTTATATTTTTGTTTGTGTTTTTTTTTTTTACACTTTTTTTGTAACTGTACCTTTTGTAACTGTAACCGGTTCCAGGTTCGGGTCTCTCAAAATGCGATGGCATCTTGGGAGACTCTGTGAAAGTGTGTCCTAGTCTGTGCAATGCTGTACCCTACGCTAATACTCAGCTAGTGAATGGTAGCGTTCAAAACATTCACCAATGCAAAGACCAGGATTGTCAGGACAGGAGGGACAATAATAGCGGGTGTCACGCCTATATCCGCGCTTACTGCAGACACGACATCTTTTTTGGGGGGTTCGCTGGGTAGGGGTACTCGGGAGGACATAAAAATGCCTCTCATGCAGCCGACTGCATTTGGTTGGGGATGTGAATGGGGGAAGTATGGGCGCTGCAGAAGTGGTGGGTTCCCAATTAGGATTGGCGAATGCAGCAGGAAGGGCACTATGGGCACGACGGGCCTGTGTTTGTCTTCTTGGTGGCAGCGGGACACTATTTGTGCTTGCCACCTCACCAGCTTGAACTGCACTTATGGGACTCGCCACGTCACCAAGTGTTACTGCAGTGCTGGTTTGACTCCGACCGGGGTGTACTAGGCCGCTGGCGCTTGCCAGTTCACCAAAACGCTACCAAAAAAACTGTTAACGATCGCAGGGATCAGGCCTGACTCTGCGAACGCTGCAGTTATGCGTTTAGTGTTTTGTAAGTGACAGTGATCGATCGATACTGCACTTGGGTGGGCTGGGCGGAGGGACAAAACGCAGGTGCTAGCAGGTATCTGGGCTGATCCCACTAACACTGCGTTTTTGGGAACCCTAAACTGCTGGGGACGCTAGTATAGATCTGATCGGATCAGATATTGATCAGTTCAGATACTATACCACTAAGGGAGGTGTACAGTGCGTGCGTGGGTGTTAGCGCTACTGGCACTAACCTGACGCTGCCTGGGGCTGGTGCTTGCCAGTTCACCAAAACGCTACCAAAAAAACTGTTAGCGATCACAGGGATCAGGCCTGACTCTGCGAACGCTGCAGTTATGCGTTTAGTGTTTTTTTAAGTGACAGTGATCGATCGATACTGCACTTGGGTGGGCTGGGCTGGGCCAGGCGGAGGGGCAAAACGCAGGTGCTAGCAGGTATCTGGGCTGATCCCGCTAACACTGCGTTTTTGGGAATCCTAAACTGCTGGGGACGCTAGTATAGATCTGATCGGATCAGATATTGATGCGTTCAGATACTATACCAATAAGGGAGGTGTACGGTGCGTGGGTGTTAGCGCTACTGGCACTAACCTGACGCTGCCTGGGGCTGGTGCTTGCCATTTCACCAAAACGCTACCAAAAAAACTGTTAGCGATCGCAGGGATCAGGCCTGACTCTGCGAACGCTGCAGTTATGCGTTTAGTGTTTTGTAAGTGACCGTGATCGATCGATACTGCACTTGGGTGGGCTGGGCCGAGCCGGGCGGAGGGGCAAAACGCAGGTGCTAGCAGGTATCTGGGCTGATCCCGCTAACACTGTGTTTTTGGGAACCCTAAACTGCTGGGGACGCTAGTATAGATCTGATCGGATCAGATATTGATCCGTACAGATACTATACCACTAAGGGAGGCGTATGCTGCGTGCGTGGGTGTTAGCAGTACTGGCGCTAATCTGACGCTGCCTGGGGCGACGCATATCACCGCCGGGCGATCAGGGGGCTAAATCTTTATTCGGTAATAAACGGCGGGTGCCCTGACACTATAAAAAATAAACAAACTAACCAGCGTCACCCGTAACGGTTATACAGTGATCAGTGGTGAAAGGGTTAACTAGGGGGCAATCAAGGGGTTAAAACATTTATTAGGTAGTATATGGGGGTCCCTGTCGCTATAAAACGCTGACGGCAAACCTAAATATTTACCTCACTAACTAGCATCACCAGCGACACTAATACAGCGATCAGAAAAATGATCGCTTAGCGACACTGGTGACGGGGGGTGATCAAGGGGTTAAAACTTTATTAGGGGGGGTTAGGGGGGTACCCTAGACCTACAGGGGGCCTAACACTCACTGCCCTGACACTAACTGTCACAAACTGACACCAATACAGTAATCAGAAAAAAAAAAAAAAAAAAAAACCTGCTTGGTGTCAGTTTGTGACAGGGGGGGGGGGGGTGATTGGGGGGGGGATCGGGGGGCGATCGGGGGGGGGATCGGGGTGTTTAGTGTGCCTGGCATGTTCTACTGTGTGTGTGTGTGTTGTGCACTCACATTTCAGTCTTCTCTCCTCGGCCCGGAACGGAAAATACCGAGCCGAGGAGAGATGACATCATTTCCTCTGCCTCTGTGTACAATACAGAGGCAGGGAAATGATCCCATTGGCTGGGAGCGATCGCGAGGGGGGGGCCACGAATGGATGGCCTCCCCCTCACCTCCGATCGCCGGGGGACATTTGCCGACCGCCGCAGGCACCGGGGGGGGGTCCGATCGGACCCCCCACCCGCGGGCAGGCAAGGACGTACATGTAAGTCCTTTTGCCTGCCCGTGCCATTCTGCCGACGTATATAGTCGTGCGGCGGTCGGCAAGTGGTTAAGCAACACGTCGAATCGCTGTCCAAATCCTGCCGCCTCAACCTCCACAACATCTCCAGAATATGCCCCTTTCTAACCAATGACACAACAAATCTCTTAATTCACTGGCCGGTCATCTCTCGCCTCGACTACTGCAACTCCCTTCTCGTTGGCTTACCTCTACATAGTCTATCACCTCTTCAGTCCACCATGAATGCTGCTGCCAAACTCATCCACCTTACCAATTGCTCTGTGTCTGCTACACCTCTCTGTCAATCCCTCCACTGGCTTCAGCTCGGCCTAAAGAATTAAATTCAAAATACTAACAACTACGTACAAAGCCATCCACAATTTCACCACCAGCTACATCACTATCCTAGACCAGTGATGGCGAACCTTGGCACCCCAGATGTTTGGAACTACATTTCCCATGATGCTCAACCACACTTCAGAGTGTACGAGCTTTATGGGAAATGTAGTTCCAAAACATCTGGGGTGCCGAGGTTCGCCATCAGTGTCCTAGACTCTAAATACCTTGTTGTCTTCGTTCCTCTCAAGACCTCCTGCTCTCTAGCTCCCTCGTCACCTCCTCCCATGCTCGCCTCCAGGACTTTGAATGCCCTAGCCCAATCTGTCTGCTTATCTCCTACTTTATTAGCTTTTAGACGATCCCTGAAAACCCTTCTCTTCAGAGAAGCCTACCCTACCCACACCTAACAACTGTATTTTCATTTTCTTCATCAGCTCATCCCCCATAGTTATTACCTTTTTTGTTTCCACTTGACCCTCCCTTCTAGATTGTAAGCTCTAAGGAGCAGGGCCCTCTGCTCCCTCCTGTATTGATTTGTATTGTAAGTGTACTGTCTGCCCTCATATTGTAAAGCGCTGCGCAAACTGTTGGCGCTATATAAAGCCTGTATAATAATTAATAATAATAATTGTTTGCTTTGATAAACGGAATGACTTTTGGGCTTCATTCACAAGGGCATGTATGGATTTTCTGCACAAAACGCAAGTTCTTGCTGGCAGAGCTAGCAGAAGATCTGCATAAAATACGTGCCTAAAGTACTTGTACTTGTGTTTAGAGGCATACAGTTCTTTTAATGGGTTTATACATGTATGATTGCACATGTTCACGTGCGTTTACTTCCATGTTAATGCAGTGCATATTTTTGTTTTGTAGACTCGGCTGTGTGTATGGCCTAATTGTTTCCTATAGTGCTTTGTGTACGGTCCCACAGTTTCCTAGAGTGCTGCGTTTTGTTGCTTACAAAACTTTACACTGTATGCAACTAAACACAATGTTTTTTAGATGCCCATGTGAATGAGCCCAAATTGTGTCGGCATCCTTCCTCTAAATTATATCTTGGATTACCCATTTCTGCCGCGCTATGGCAGAAAGACGGCTACAGCACTGCTATGTTGTTCCAGGAGTGCGTCCATTGACGTCCTTCAAGAACCATGCCCCCTTGGGTGTGCATCCGGTGTTTTTGTCGAAGTGCCCGCCTACCAAACGGTGCCCGGGTGGAACTGCGCATGCGCCGCACGGAGCCGCAGAACAGCTGAGTTTACGATCAGCTGTTGTCTCGCGTGCCCGAGGAACGTTCATGTAGGTGAGGGACGGATATTTACATGAAGGGGGCGGATATTTCAATGATGGGCAGTGCTGGGGGCTGAATTTGTATTGATGTCCAAACAAATCTGCTAAAGAAATCTTTAGCTGCTATTCATTTTGAATGCTTGCGGGGCGTGTTTAGTCAACTGAAGGGCAGCTTTTTCTATATTACATAAAGATTTCTAGGGCTGAAACAACTAATCGATTAATCGACAACTAATCGATTATGAAATTAATCGATTACTATTTTCATAATCGATTAATCGGCCAGTAACATAATGGGGTTAAAAAAAACGAAAACGAGCCCTTTATAGTACAAAAAGAGCAAATAATCGCTACTGTAGATGTTACTTTCACAGTTCTACAATTAAAAAAATGAACCCCTTACAGTAGTGATTATCTGCTTTTTTTTTTTTTTTGTACTATAAAGGGCTAATTTTAGTTTTTTTAACCCAATTGGCCAAAAAAAAAAAGCAAAAACGTAAATTGCCGCAAAATCACGTGCGCAAAAATCAAAACGCACAGCAAAAAAAGCACTGCAGAAACAGATCGAAAGCAAACTGCCTAGGTGTGTAGCGAGCCTTATTCTGGCCACAAGGATCAATTTTCAGACGAGAATATTCAGACGAAAAGTCTTTGTACATTCGCTGAATGAAAGAATGTTGTTTGAAATTTTTACTTGTTTTTAACATTCTGTTTTTAAAATGAATGTAATTTCTGAACGAAAACCACATACACTGTCTGAAAATTAAGTAATGGGTAAAGAAACACTGCGCTCTATAAAGAACAAAGTGAATAAGCAGCGGCATATGTTGTGACAAACAACTAAGGATAAAATAAAAAAATGCAGCGCTAAACAATAATGTGAACAAAGGAAACATACATAAATCCATGTATAAGGTATTAATTGACCAATGAGGTAGAAAACTAATAAGTTCAAAATGAAGGAACAGTGAGTGAATTAAGTGTTAACTCATGTCCATACATTAGAAACAGGACGGTGATGAATGATTGGAGACCCAAAAGAACCGGTGAGTGTAGTGTAGATCCGTAGGGCTGAGCTGGCATCAATGATATTAAACATCTAAACAATAAATAAGATGGGTACTCTTACCGAAAGAGGTGGACTCCCCTGTCAGGGACATGGAGTCAATCAGGCAATGAGCCCCATCGGGGTAGGAAAGGAAATCCAGAATGTTGAAACAGGCAAGATGAACTTCCAGCACCAGGAACGCCAAGGAACCCACGATGGGAGCCAAAGGTAGAGGTTTAAAAGTATGGAATGGCTGAGCGGCACTGTTCATCCAAAGGGAAGGTAATCTTGTCCGGAGATCCTCGTCTGCTGCCACTTCCAGCAATGTCTTCTCTCTACTTCCTCCCGACTCACCTCTCACCTCTCGAGCTTTCAGTGCTGTCACAATTTGAATGACAATTACTCAATCATGTAATACTGTACCCAAATGATTTTTTTGTCCTTTTTTTTTTCTTACAAATAGAGCTTTCTTTTGGTGGTATTTGATCACCTCTGGGTTTTTTATTTTTTGCGCTATAAATTAAAAAAGACTGAAAATTTTGAGAAAAAAAAAAAACGTATTTTTCTTAGTTTATGTGATCAAATTTTGCAAATTATTAATATTTCTTCAGAAATTTTGGCCACAATTTATACTGCTACATATCTTTGGTAAAAATAACCCAAATTAGTGGATATTATTTGGTCTGTGTGAAAGTTAGAGAGTCTACAAGATGTGGTGCAAATCATAAAAAATTAATCACACCTGGTGTACTGGTGGCCTATCTCATTTCTTGTGACCTGAACAACCCAGGAAAGTATTTTTTGAAAGTAGACATTCTAAGGTATTTGTAAGATGCATTGTGAGGTTTTTGATGTCATTTTTTTTCCCCACAATTCTTTGCAAAATGAAGATATTTTTTTTTTTTTTCCACAAAATTGTCATTGTAATAGGTTATTTCTCTCACATGGCATGTGTATACCACAAATGACGCCCCCAAAATACATTCTGCTACTCCTCCTGAGTATGGCGATACCAAATGTGTGAGACGTTTACACAGCCTGGCCACATACAGAGGCCCAATATTGAAATAGCACCATCAGGCATTCTAGGAGCATAAGTTACACATCTCATTTCTCAACCACCTATTACACTTTTGAAGGCCCTGGAGCACCAGGACAATGGAAACGCCCACAAAGTGACCCCATTTTGGAAAGCTAACACCCCAACATATAATCTATGAGGCATAATGAGTCTTTTGAACAGTTCATTTTTTTTTTCAAAAAGTTTTTGGAAAATGTTTAAAAAAATGAAAACGCATTTTTTTTACGCAAAGTTGTGCATTTATAAGATATTTCCAACACATAGCCTGTACATAGCAAAAATTACACCCCAAAATACATTCTGCTACTCCTCCTGAGTATGGTGATACCAAATGTGTGAGACTTTTACACAGCCTGGCCACATACAGAGGCCCGACATGCAAGGAACACCATCAGGTGTTCTAGGAACATATAGCATTCACATACCAAGAATTACACCCCAAAATACATTATGCTGAGCAAAGAGTAAACAAAAGATTACCTGTGGTTGTAGTAGCGCAGTTGTACACAGGAGGATAGCACTGGTCCAAGCAGACTTGGTCAGCAAAAGCGAACGCAATTTTCCAGGCAACAGGCAGGAATACTGTCCATAGTCAGTACAGGGAGCAGGCAGGGATACTGTCCATATACAGTCCAGGGTCAGTGCAGGCAGAGATTGTCAGCAGTGCCAATATATTGGTCCTGGTAGTAGGCAGGTCCATGTGGTGTGGTCAGTTCATGCGACAGGCTGAGGCATGATGGCATAGGTCCTGCAGGCAGAAGTAGGGCCTCGTTCGGGACAGAATGGGGACAGGGGTAGAGGCTTCTCCCACCCAAATCTCTTTGAAGCCTCCGAGTCTCCAGACCCTAATTTAGGAATGAGAAAATAAATGAAATTGTTTTCTTCATCCAGAAAAACAATTCTGGAGCCGCTCACATATGTGAGACCCCTGTGTTCTGAATCCCACTAGTCCACTGGCAGGGTACAAGATCAGTCCAAGAGGCAGGCAAGAGGCATGGTCAAACAGTCCAGGGTCGGTTCCAGATCAGGCAGAGGTATGTACAGAATAGGTAGGCAGAAGCGTGGTCCAATAACAGTCCAGGGTCAGTTACAGAGCAAGCAGAGGCATAAGGGGTGTGAAGGTAAATGGCAGGAAGTGAGGGTTAGGTTTACCATACTTCACTAATAATTTAGTGAAGTATGGTAACGTCGGAAACAGTCAACTATGCAGAGGCCTGGTTGGGAAGGACATTGGGGACAATGATAAGTGGTGTCTCTTCTCACTTGTCGTTTGGAGCACACCCGGCATTTTTTCTGACGTTTTTGGCCTGTTGGTCTGGGAGGGATTTTATCGGGAAAGTGGCGTTCAGAGAGGCTGCTAATTACATCGGATTGAATGTTTTCTGGTGGGCTGTTCGGGTATATAAGGGCAGTGGTGATTTCCTCCTGGTAGCCAAGGAAGGGTTTGGGTCTGTCAGTGGAGTTGAGATAGATTACATAGGTATTGTATATGGCCAAAATAAATAAATAAATCGAAACTTTTTTTTACCACTGGTATGTTCTTCTAGTGGAAAGGTAGGGTTCGAGCATCTGGTCATTGAAGTCGACACCCCCCATATACATGTTGTATTCATGGATACATGTTGGCTTTTGGATTGGGCCATTCCTCCTGGTGATCTCAACAAATGTATTGTGGATCGAAGAAAGCATGTAGACGTCCCTTCTGTCCCTCCACTTCACAGCCAGAATTTCCTCATTTCGTAAGCTCACCGCCTCCCCTCTTCTTAACTTTTTGTTGATGAGGCTTTGAGGAAAGCCCTTCCGATTCGTCCTTACGGTGCCGCATGCTGGAGTCTTCTTTCTGTGGAGGTTTCGGAACAGGGGCAAACTAGAATAAAAATTGTCCACATACAGATGGTAGCCTTTCTCCAGGAGTGGGTTTATGGGTTCCCAAACGACTTTCCCACTCGATCCAATGTATTCTGGGCAATTAGGGGGACGTAGCTGGGTGTCCTTCCCTTCGTATACCATGAAGGCATAGGTATACCCAGTAGCACGATCGCACAATTTATACATCTTCAGCCCATAGCGGGCCCTTTTGGTGGGAATAAATTGTTTTAAGCCCAGCCTGCCAGAAAATTTAATAAGGGACTCATCCACACATATGTGTTGGTCTGGGGTAAGCAACTGGGGGAAGATTTCAGAAAAATAATTTATTAGGGGCCGAATTTTAAAAAGCTTGTCAAAATTTGGGTGATTTCGGGGAGGGCACTGGGTATTGTCGTTATAGTGTAGGAATCTCATAATCGTGAGATATCTGGTCCTGGGCATTACTGAGGAAAAGATGGGCATGTGGTAGATGGGGAGGGTAGACCAATACGAACGCAATTCATTTTTTCTGTTTAGTCCCATACAGAATGTGAGGCCCAAAAAAAATGTAAACTCCTCCACTGTTAGGGCTCTCCACTCGTAGGGACGGGCATAATAGGACGTTGGGTTACTTGCTATAAATTGTTGGGCATATAGGCTGCACTGGGCCACAATTGATGCAAGCATGTCCTCAGTAAAAATTAAGTGGAAAAAGTCTATCGGGCAAAAATTTTCTGTGTCCACCTGGGTGAGTCGGGCAGTAAAAGGGGGAACGTTAGCTTCTCCTGAATTAGGCAGCTACAAGGAGTTTTTAATGGAATAGGGAAGGCTGGCATGGGACCTAACCCTTTGGGATTGAGGGGACACCCCACTGGTACGTGGCCTTTGCCGAGGTACTGCGGTGCTGGTGGATGGCACTGCCTCCTCACCAGTACGCCTTCGTCTGGCGGGCGGACTCTCCTCCTCCTCCTCTGAGGCGGTCAGTGTACCACTGGTTAGGACAGGCTCGTAGTCCACGTCAGACTCAGAATCTGAAAATGAGGGGGAATCCGAAGCGGAGAGCTCCCTGTTGCTCTCGTCGCCCGCAAGAATATTGTACGCCTCCTCAGCTGAATATAATCTTCTAGCCATTGTTGGTAATGACAGGAGGCACTGATGACAAGTGACACTGATGATAGCTGGCACTCTTATGTGGCACTGATGGCAGGTGGCACTGGCAGATGGGACTGACCTAATAGTGTTGGCACGGTGTGTGTTTTTTTTCACTCACAATTTCTCACTCTAGAAGCACAGAACTTCCTCGATGCGCGGCAGCGCGCATCGCGGAAGTAAACAGCAGGACATCCAGGGACGGCCACCCGGCAGTTAGCGTCCGCCCTGCATCCGTCTTTCGGCTATAGCACGGGCGCGAAGTGGTTAAGAGGAGTTTTCTGGCGGAAAAAAAAGCCAGACACTTTCATTTAGCTCCTGAACGCTGGCACAAAAAAAAACGCTCAAAATTCGCATTTTTTTTTCTGCCAAGAGCACTGGCCTTTTTTTAAGCCACTGTGCATGGACCCTTACAGCCGCTTTCCTATTAGGCCAGCCCACTTTTTTGGTGGTTGACGTAGGTGCTGTTATAATGTATGTAAACGGCAAGGTACCACCCTTTGGTCTGTTAAATATACCGTGCTAAGGATTACAGGGAGCAAAAGGCTTTATTACTTGTATACATTATTTACACCAATCAGCCATAACTTTATGATCACCTACCTAATATCGAGTAGGCCCCCATTTTTTGCTGCTAAAGACAGCCATGACCCATCGAGGCATGGATGCTGCTAGACCTCTGAATGTATGCTGTGGTATCTGGCACCAAGTCGCCAGTAGCAGATCCTTTAAGTCCTGTTGGAAGATCTGGAGAACTTCGAGGCCAAGTCAACACCTCAAACTTGTTGTATTTCTCAAACCATTCTTAAAAAATTTTTGCAGGGTGCATTATCCTGCTTAAAAAGGCCACTGCCAGCAGGGAATACCATTTGCATGAAGGGGTGTACTTGGTCATAAACAATGTTTAGATGCCTGTGGGGAGCGGACATGCAGGCAGGCTATGGTCAAGCGCTGCTAAGCGTGAAACACGTTGGCCCTTCTCCATCCTTCGTTCTGTATTTGTTTTGTCAAGTTTACTGATTATGAACCGTAAAGGTGGCTTTTAGAATGTGCGGCTGTCCAATCATCCTTTTATAACATTGTTTAGGTAGGTGGTACCTGTCAAGTAACATCACATGATTGGCAGGACCCAAGGTTTCCCAGTGGAACGTTGCCCAAAGCATCACACTTCCTCCGCCAGCTTGCTTTCTTCCCATAATGCATCCTGGTGCCATCTCTTCCCAGGTAAGCAGAGCACACACCCATCCATCCACATGATGTAAAAGAAAACATAATTCATCAAACCAGGCAACCTGCTTCCATTGCGCCATGATCCAGTTCTGATGCTCACATGCCCCTTGTGGATGCTTTTGTCTGCGGACACAGACAGCAAGGGTGCCCACGATGACCCATTATATCCCACCAAGTTTCAGTTGCCATTGTAACAAGATAATGTTATTCGCTTAACTTGTCAGTGGTCATAAAGTTATGGAGGATCTATGTATTTTTAAGTTAAACATATAAAACCGTGTACATCCAAGCCACTTGTTTTCAAGAGCATTATGTTTTTAAAGAGACGTGGCAGCAGTGGTTTCTTTCTTCTGTCTTTGCATAGTGAATCCCTATACAGCCCAGTGTGAGCAGAGTAGATGGAGGGGTTAAGGAAAGGGGGTGTTACGAGCTTCTACTTTGACCTAAATGGTTGGCTTTGTAAACTGAGTTTCAGCTATCGGCTGGTAAACGAGTGTTTTTCAGCAAAATGAAGCTTGGCACCTAGAGCTCCACCTGTTGGCTGGAAATGATAAATATGAACAGTGTATGTACACTTTTCATGTTTAAGTAAAAAAAAAATATTTTTTTTGAATCTTAAACCTTTTATACATCGCGCTGTATAAGAGGGGGCTTGCCCACTTGAGCGCGCACCTTTTTATGCTAATGAAACTGTGTGTAGTAGAGGCAACAGAATGGAACATATTGTTTTAGCACAAAACTGATCTAATTGTACAATTGAAATTCTGGCTACATTATGTCCTTTCTGTAAGGTGATGTGCAGAAAATGCATGTTTTGTAAGACGCTACTTCTGATTACAGCTACACCACCAAGCAGATTTTGTTTCTTCTTTGGAGGTTTGTACATCTTCTGGTCACTACATGTTTGCAAGTATACAGAGAAGTATTTTCAGGCAAAAGCTGCATAAATATATATGAAAATAGCAAAACTGAAAAAGTAAACGGGTTGCTATAGGCATTTTCACTCCTTGTGTAAGTTACAATGGAAGGATCTGTTTTCTATTATTACACCCTCCTCTTTTGTTTCCAAAATGCACCTTTGTATTTTTCTTAATCTTTAGTACCTTGATTTCTATGGTTGTATCAACTAATGGTGAGCAGAGTTCTTGAGGCTGCTTTTTGGAGGAAGTGAAAATGTCCCATCTTTAGAAAGCACATGGTGACTGGTTTAAAGAACATCTGTCATCATATTTCCTCTCCTTTCTGCATCTGCTGAGTGTTATCATTTGCCAAGTGCTGATACTACTTGGTCATCCTGTGGTACTGGTCCTAGAAAGCCATCCTTTGCTCTGTCAATATATTGCATACTATCCTTCAAATTCTTGGTGATACTACTCCTTTTAATTTCGGTATACTGGTAAATGCCAAAGACAATCTTGCAAATGACTGTTTGCCTATCATAACTAGGGTAGAAACAAACCTATGAGCCTTGCTAAAAGTTACATCCTTTAACCACTTGCTTACTGGGCACTTATTCCCCCCCCCCGATCAATTTTCAGCTTTCAGCGCTCACATTTTGAATGACAATTACTGTCATGCAACGCTGTACCTAAATGATTTTTTTTGTCTTTTTTTCTTCATACAAATAGAGCTTTATTTTGGAGGTATTTGATTCACCTATGGGTTTTTTATTTTTTTGCGGTATAAACGAAAAAGACTGAAAATTTTGAAAAAAAAAGCATTTTTCTTTGTTTCTGAACATTTTGCAAATTTAGTGATTTATCTTCATACATTTTGGCCACAATTTATACTGCTACATATTTTTGATGAAAAATAACCCAAATTAGTGGATATTATTTGGTCTGTGCGAAAGTTAGTCTACAAGCTAGTGTGCAAATCATAAAAAATTGATCAAATCTGATGTAGAGCTGCACAATTAATCGTTAAAAGATCGTGATCTCGATTCAACACCCCATACAATCTGTATTGAAGAGTTTCCAGATTCTTTCATGTAACAAGTATAGAGTTCTCTGCTCACTTTATCAGTCTGCCAAGTTTTTAACAACATTGTAACTCTTCCATCTTAGGTCAAAGGGATAAAACTTCTGTGTGTAAATGCAGGAAGTTTAACCTCTTAAAGTCTAAACACTCTGACACTTTTTTGACACTTGTTTGTTACAGTTAAAATCAGATTTTTTTGCTAGAAACTTTCTTGGAACCCCCAAACATTATATATATTTTTTTTAGCAGAGACCCTAGGGATTAAAATGGCGATTGTTGCAATATATTATGTCACACTGTATTTGCACAGTGGTCTGTCAGAGGCTTCATACCACCATCGGAGTTGCGGTGTGTCTGCACTTCTGTACAAACCGCACCTCTGATCACTGCGCTGCCGGGGCGCACCGGCTCTGTTATCCTGATCACATATGAAGTCCAATCAGGATAACTAAACCCCTTTGCCGCTGTCATTTTGCTATACTGCGGGCGGCAAGTGGTTAATCATTTAGGAGGTCATTAGATATTGGCAAGTGCAATTTCACTTAGCGTGTTTGGTGACAGGTTGGATTTGATTTAAATCACTAGGGAAAAGGCTTAATTTAAATCATAACTTTTAACTAGCAACTGTCATCTTTGTCCCGCAGCTGCTCCTCCTCTGACCCCGCTGTTGACTCATTGCTAGTCCCATTCACTTTAATAGCACGGCTGGTGATGCGGCAGCAGGTGAGTGGATGCCTGCTAACAGGTGCTGCAATGATGGATCTGAAATGACAGGTGCTCTTTAACCACTTCAATACCCGGCTATAGTCAAATGACGTCCTCCACTATGTGGGGTGATATCTGAATGATGCCTGCAGCTAGATGCATCATTCAGATATCATTCTTTTCAGCTGGCAATTCTGTGCACAATAAGAACGATCATAGCGCCAGTTCCGCCGCTTGATCGTTTTCTTATAGGCGATGTCCCCCCCCTCCCACCACCATCCGGTGCTTCTCCGGGCTCTCCCATGCCATCGGGTGCCCGGAGAAAGAATCGGCCGGCGCCGGATGCTGACGATAGAGATGACTGGTGACCAGATCGTCACCAGTCATCTCTATGACCGTCAGAGGCCCGGGCGCGACGTTATGACTTCACGCCCGGGTACCCGGAAATAAACGAAGCCGCGAGCGCAGCTGTCAGCATGAAGTTGGTGAAATTTTTTTCCGATCTCATGCTTTCCAGCCTGGAGGAGAGATGTGGGGTCTTATTGACCCCACATCTCTTCATAAAGAGGACCTGTCACATAGATTCCTATTACAAGGGATGTTTACATTCCTTGTAATAGGAATAAAAGTAATCAAAAAAAAAAATGTTAAAGTGTAAAAATAAAAAAAATAAAGTAAAAATTAAAATAATTTAAAAAAAAAAATGTAAAACTCCCCTGTCCCGGTAGCTTGCGCTTAGAAGCGAACGCACACGTAAGTCCTACCCACATATGTAAACGCCACTCAAACCACACATGTGAGGTATCGCCGTGTGCGTTAGAGCGTGTGCAACAATTCTAGCACTAGACCTCCTCTGTAACTCTAAACTGATAATCTGTAAAAATGTTTAAAGCGTTGCCTATGGAGATTTTTAAGTAATGAAGTTTGGCGCCATTCCATGATTGTGCGCAATTTTATAGCGTGACAAGTTGGGTATCTATTTACTCGGTGTAACATCATTTTTCACATTATACAAAAAAATTGGGCTAACTTTACTGTTTTGTAATTTTTTTAATTCCAAAAAAAAGGCGTTTGAAAAATTATTGCGCAAATACCGTCTGAGATAAAAAGTTGCAATGACCGCCATTTTATTCCCTATGGTGTCTGCTAAAAAAAACATATATAATGTTTGGGGGTTCTGAGTAATTTTCTAGCAAAAAAATGATGATTTACATGAAGGAGAGAAGTGCCAGAATAGGCCCGGTATTGAAGCGGATAAATGTGAGGACTTATTCTTGCTGGTAGTTAGAATCTTTAATATTTGCAAACATAATGAAGGTTTCCTATTTAGAATAAGCTGTCAGGTTAGTAAAACAGCGATATCAGAACCGATTCAATCATACAGTTTGTAGTGTACATAGATTTGCAAAACAATGGGATAAAGGAATATTCCTGAACTTTGTTTTATCTCATGATTACTGTGACATGTGAATGCATTAATGCAGTGCATGTTCTCAGCTTGTAGAGGTTGGATTCATTGAATGATGTTTACCAAAAAAATAAAGATTTTAAATATTGCAGAATGTACAGCTTCATGCTACATAACTAAGCTCCATTTTATGCTGAATAAACTAAATTGTTAATGTATCTTAAATTATCTTTAGATAGATTTTTACTCCAAAAGCATTTTATTAAAATTAATTTGCTAAAAATCCAAAAAAAAATCTGCTTTAAACGATTTTATTTATTTATTTCATCATTGATTTTTATTCACCCTGGATAGTGAGAGAAAAAGTGTTTTTTAGATTAGTTTGTTGGAAGGCGGGCAATTTTTTGCTGTGCTGAAACAGCTTTTGACACTATATGGAGATTTCAATTTGAAGTATATTTATATTTGCACTTTATGAGTTCATAAGTCTTTATGATCTTTTTGTCTATGTAAGAGTTGGTTTTAGCACTGCAGTATTGTGTGTGTATATGTATATGTGTGTGTGTGTATATATATATATATATATATATATATATATATATATATATATATATATATATATATATATATATATATATATATATATATATATATATATATATATATATATATATATTATTATTTTTATTTTATTTTTTCTCCATTAGATGAGCATTCCTCTAGCTAGACCGTGTAACAACTGATGTTCCCTTTTACTTTAAGCCTGGGTTCACACTTGTGCAAATAGACATCGCATGTGATTCACACGTGCACTGCGGTGCCGATTGGATGCGATGTCTGTGCAATGTGAGGTCAGCCATACATCGCATGGATGTTCTCACCCATGCGGTCCGATTCCTGTGCGAGTTCACATTGCGATCTGTGAACTGATCTGGGGGTGTCATTAACATTGTATTGACACCCGCAGCAGTTCGCAAAGGGCAGTCTGCACTGCCTGGGGAAGAGATGTGATGTGGAAGCCGGCGCTGTATTTGTTCTATGCAGGCATCCTATTCAAATCAATGACAGGCTGATGGGTGCATGAATCTGCACAGATCTCCAATCACTTTTAGGAGTGTACATCTGTGTGGGACTGATGCAGGGATCAGAACACAGTTTTCTCATAAATGGACTTGGAAGTCTGTCTATGACTATCATACTTCTAACTTTGTATACCTATAGCTACCTGGGAAGGAAATATTTTAGGTTGGCTGCAATCATTTTTTATAATATGTAGATTTTGCGTGCTGTGTACAGTGTATAAAGTTTATAGCAAAAAAAGTTGGTTCTAAATGAGGACCTTTTTTGAAATGGATCATAGTAACACATTACCAGTCACAACAGTTGAAGAACTCCTATATGGCAGGGACATAATTAGGATTGTCTTTAGGATGCTGCATAGGTTTCTTTGCTTCTTTCATTTGATCCTTTATTTTGCATGCAATATTAGAAATGCAAATACCACTTCAGGCAAAGTACGCCAGCGTCCGTAGTGTTTGATAGAGCCTGTCAACTTGTCACTTAACATGGTTTTTGCTGTGAGCATAAAAATGTAGTTATGGATTTATTTCCGTTACGAGTACATTTTTGATGTGTACTGGTTTTTTTTTTTTTTTTTGATTAATTTTTAGTCCAAGTAATAAAACTAGAGTTAACAGATACTTGCTTGTCAGACAGTCTGCGGGAAGTGTCTTTACATTTCCTATTTGATAAACCATTATTGGTACATGCAGTTTTATAATACACTTGACATATTTTGTAGCCAGCTATTATTTTCTTGAATTGACCAAAAGTTTCTCTTCTTTACGGCCTTGACAACCCCTGGGGGTGTTCTGTGCACTGTTTTATAGAACACCCCCAGACATCTCATATGAACACCACCAGAAATCTTATGTAGTGCTCATATGATTAGCTCCTTGCTATACTCGGAAGCCTCACCAGCACTATGAAATATTGCAGACTTCTCCTGCAATTGAGGTTTTATTTTTAGTGAGACGCTTTCATACTGGGGTTCATTTTGAACACTTTGGGGGAAATTGGGGCCTATGCGTTTTTTGGTGCTTTTTGCAGAAAGACACTGCAGTCCATTTAACATAGTTTCCTATGGGACACGTTTACACCTAACGCCTTTTTTTTTTTTCCCAGCCTCTGGGAAGGGTTGGGGACTTTTTTTTTTTTTTTTTTTTTTAAACTTAATACAGTTTATTTTTTTTTGTTTCAATAGACTTCAATTTGAGACGCTACAGAAAAGCATGTAGTGCATTTTTGATGCATTTCTGACGTGTTTTGCGTTTTTTTTTTTTTTTTTTTTTTTTTTTTTTGTGGTTTTTTTTTTTTAATCTGACCAACAACAAATTGGCCAAGAAAAGTGAATCAAGCTCACGCGCAAAAATGCAAAACGCACCACAAAAAGCACTGCAAAAACTGATTTAAAAGCAAACTGCATTGGTGTGAATCAGGCCTTACTAAAACTGGTGCACACAGAATCTAGTGCAGCTGTGCATAGTAACCAATAGGCGTCTTCAGCTTGTTCAGTTAAAGTGGTTGTAAATCCTAATATATACCCAGTGAAGTGACTGGTCTCAGGTGATACACAGAGATAAAACAAATCCTAGTTAGTAAGTTGTAATGGTTTTTCTGTAGTCTTCTCTTCTCTACACCTGTTCAATGTGCTGAATTTGTAATGCTTGTCAGAGTTCAGAAAAGGAGGCGGAGAGCTGAGATTATACGCTTCAGAGCTCAGTGAGGAGATCTCTGAATTCTGATTGGAAGAGAGACACACATTGCATGTAGGTGATTGGAGCATATACAGTAGTGGTGGACACTAATTAAAGCGGAGTTACACCCAAAAATGGAACTTCCGCTTTAAGGTGTCCGTTTATGAAGCAGTGATCAGCGGTGATCCCGAGGATCACCGCAGATCACAGTCCATAAACAGTTTATGAAACAGTGATAATCGGGGGAGAACATGTTTGAACTTGTTCTCCCGCCGATTATCTCTACACACGGAGAATCCTCATGAATGACACAGTAACGGCCAATTTATGAAGCGGTGATCTCACCGCTTCACTGGCGATCTGTGTCAGAATTCACACTCCCAGGTTCACCAGCTCAGAGGTGGTGAATCGGGGAGTGAAGAGGAAATCTGGGGGGATCTGAGGGGGAAGGAGGAAGATTTTTAACTTCCTTATGCCTCGTTCAGACCCCCCAACACTGTAAGCATGTCCCCCTGTCATACTTATGTGTATACATATTTATACATATATACATATAATGTGTATATGTATATATATATCATGTGTGTGTATATACATGTATATATAGTGTGTGTGTGTGTATACATATGTGTATAATGTAGGGGGACACATTATTTTATTAACATTAATCCACGCCGTTGAGCAGTGATAATTTATCACTGCTTGATAAACTGACATCTGGTGCTGTAATCTCGTAAAGTCTCACGAGATTCCAGTATCAGGGGCCGTTCTCCACTATTTGAAGCATTTGTAGATCACTTCACTCCTCCAAAGGTGAAGCGATCTACACCGCTTCATAAACTGGCACACAGAGGAGAAGATTCTTCACTGTGAATGCCGGAGAACGAAGCAGTGAATAGATTTCACTGCTTCATAAACGGACACCTCAGTGATGGTGACCCCCTGACATGTCACATTTGACATGTCATTTTTTTTTTGGTGGGGGAGCGGATATCCTCTTTTTAGAGGCATCCAGCTCCCACTTCCTCCCGGGGCTCCGCGGCACTGGAAGGAAGTTTACCTCTCCCCCCTTCCTCCCTGAAATCTTCTGGGACACGTCACAGGTCCCAAAAGATTGCCCGGCCATTCGCAGTGCGGCTCGCACATGCCCAGCTGTGAAGCCACAGCCAGGCGCCCACAGCAAGAATGCCGGTGTTGTGGAGAGGAGCGGGGCTTCGTAGGCCCGCATCGCTGGACCGTGGGACAGGTGAGTGTCCGATTATTAAAAGTCAGCAGCTACACTTTTTGTAGCTGCTGATTTATCACTGAATTGTCACTGATTTGGTTTGATGTTTTTAAAAACTGTTTTTTATGCTGTCTTAAAGGTATACCAACACTTTTTTTTTTTTTTTTTTTTTTTGAGCGCTGCACCACTTACGATTATAATATTGCACATTGGTACACTTTTCATGATGGTGCGTATAGGTGTGAGCGATCTAAGTATATTGATACTAGATTGTTGATATATAATACTAACATAGCAGAGCGCAAGTACACACACTGTTTATTTTAAGAGAGAGGCACACCTCCTCCACACGGGAACAGAGCCATTTTTGTCTTGGTGTCAGGAAACCTTGTCAAATGATTCAAGTTGATAGCAGAGGAACGAGGCAGCAGACAGAAATTGAGCCTAGTACACACAATAGAGGGATATGCGTTGTTCATATTTCATGTCATGTTTACAACCACTTTACGATTTGAAAATAAAATCTGGTTACTATGCACAGTTGCACCAGTGTTAGTAAATCACCCCTATTGTCACTTTGCTTATTCAGCAGACCATATTCTAACTTACTGTATATATGCTCCCTCAACTTCTCACTTTGTTACTTGTATGGAACAGGGTTTGGGGAAGCATGTAACTGAGCAGCTGTTCGCAGTGCAGGACAGCTGTCATTTTGGGGGAAGCAAGTAAAATTATCCACCCAGTTAAAATGCTCCTTGCCCCAGGTGGGTTCCTAGCTGAGTATTCATAGTTGGGCAAGAGTGGGCATTGTGAATTTTTGTCCTACATAGGACAATGATGGTGTTTCTTCATGTGATACAGAGGCCGCTGTATTTCTTTTGTAAAGTGTTCACTTTTCAAAAATTTGTAAATGCGATCCTCCTATCGTGTACTTATGGTCATGTGTCACTTCTAGCTGTTTTCTCTGACACCAGGCACTTCATGGTGTTGTTCTGCTACCCCCCATTCCCAGCAAACGAGGTGATTGACAGCCTCAGCTGACAATGCTTGTACCTCAAAGTTTCTTGGTGAGGCTTTGTGAAAGGGGGTATGTCCTGTGCCGTTAAAGTGATTGTAAAGGTTCGTTTTTTTAAAAATAACAAACATGTCATACTTTCCTCCACTGTGCAGCTTGTTTTGCATAGAGTGGCCCCGAACATCCTCTTTTGGGGCCCCACGGCGGCTCTCGCAGCTCCTTCCTGCATCAAATAACCCTCTAGGAGAAGCGCTCTCCCTGAGGGTTTACCATGCGGGCGCGCTCCCAAGTCCAGCATTTGCACATAGACACGAATGCCAGACTCAGCCCCGGCGCCTGTGTCATTGGATCTGATTGACAGCAGCAGGAGCCAATGGCTGCGCTGCTAGCAATCTATCTAATCAAGAGCCGAGAACCCTGGGCAGAGGAAGAGCGCGCCTCCGGCGTGTGAAATTCCAGGGCTCAGGTAAGTAAAACGGGGGGGGGGGGGGGGGGGGGGTGACTGCCAGGTGTTTTTTCACCTTAATGCTTAGGATGCATTAAGGTGAAAAAACACGAGGGTTTACAACCCCTTTAAGCTCGCCATAGATGGGTAGAATGTCAAGCAAAAATTTTCTGTTAATACTGACATTCATTTTTGACGAAGTTTGAAAAAAAAAAAAAATTTCTGGAACAAATGAATTTCTAACAGTGTATGTGGTTTTCGTTTGGTAAAAATCCATTCATTCTAAAATCAAATGTTTAAACACAAATTAAATATTTTGAACGGCACTCGACGACTGTTCTGAGAATTTTCCTGAAGACTTTTCCCAAGAATTTTCATTCAAAATTCTATCCATCTGTGGCCAGCTTCACACTCAGCTGTCTCTGTTGTGGCTTTGTGTTGATCTTTGGTTGAGCTTGTGACATTGTGTCCCTGTCTTCTACCTCCCAGACGTTATGCAATGAAATGTACTTCAGAGGACTGAGGCAGACAAATCAATGAACAGACCGGCATTATTCCTTGTCTTGCTTGACACTAGTTTGGTTTCATTTCTGTGAAGGTTTTTTCCATTTTAAACACTGAGGTTGATCAGGTTGTTGCAGTGAAGACTATCCCTCCCACCTAGCAGAAAGTTTTAGAAAGGTACAAGGACTAGATCATTATCTCCAAAAACAAAGCAGGTTAGAATCTTAACCCCTTGCCGACTGGCTCACGCCGATATACGTCGGCAGAATGGCACATACAGGCATATTGATGTGTAAACAAGCATTTCCCCATTCTTCCTAGTGACAGGACACTGATCACCGCTCCCTGTAATTGGGAGCGGTGATCAATGTCGTGACACACGTAGGCCCCCCCCCCCCACACACACACACAGTTAGAACACATCCCTAGGACACGCTTAACCCCTGCAGCGCCTCTTACTGGTTAACCCCTTCACTGCCAGTCACATTTACACAGTAATCCGTGCATTTTTAATCGCACTGATCGCTGCATAAATGTGAATGGTCCCAAAATAGCGCCAAAAGTATCCGATGTGTCCGCCATGATGTCGCAGTCATGATAAAAATCGCAGGTCGCCGCCATTATTAGTTTAAAAAAAAAAATTATTAATAAAAATGCAATAATACTATCCCCTATTTTATAGACGCTATAACTTTTGAGCAAACCAATCAATAAACGCTTATTGCGATTTTAATTTTTTTTTTTTAATTTTTACCGAAAATATGTAGAGTACGTATCGGCCTGAACTGAGGAAAAAAAATGTTTTTTTTTATATATTTTTTGGGAATATTTATTATAGCAAAAAGTAAAAAATATTGTGTTTTTTTTTTTTTTTTTTTTTTCTTTTCAAAATTGTCTTTTTTTTTTTTTTTTTGTTTATAGCGCAAAAAATAAAAACCGCAGAGGTGATCAAATACCACCAAAAGAAAGCTCTATTTGTGGGAAAAAAGGACATCAGTTTTATTTGGGAGCCGCGTCGCACGACCGCGCAGTTGTCAGTTAAAGCGACGTAGTGTCGAATCACAAAAAGTGCTCTGGTCTTTGGCCAGCCAAATGTACCGGGGCTGAAGTGGTTAAAGAAAACTTTTGTAAAAGCTTTGCAGTGAGTTTTCTTATTTTCTTTGCCTAGAATTTGTGTTTGACTAGATCAGCAGGCTTCATCCATTTAGATGCTGTAGTTTTTGTTCTAATGATACCTTCCACCACAGTCCCCTGTTAGGTATGGCATCAAAACGCACTGCAGTGTGCCATTGTCTGCCATTGTATGGTCTAGCGGCTCAGGTATTGGAATTTAACATTTTGATGGATTCTGTATTTTTATTAAGCATTTGCTTAAATGATAAAACAAATAATATAGGCACAGGTAAAAACAGGGCCTAAGTGTCATAAATTGACCAAATATAGGAATAAACTAGGATAATCCGTTAATGGCAGAATCTATTGGTTTCATACAGTATTTCTAATTTAAAACTTATAAAGGGGCGAAGAGACAAATGAGACTGAAATCAGAAAGTGTGTGCGTGTTTCTGTTTCGGGGGTTATACCTTTTTTAGTGGCTCTATGTTTTAACGTGCGATTCTACCTGCAAATCTAATTTGCTCAGGTGTGAACTGGGGGCCTCCAGAAGGAATATGGATGCTAGAGATGCTGTTCTCTGATAATTCTAGTTACGAGGTTGTCGTGCTGACCCATACATTTTTGACATGGGGGGGTTATTTGCTAAATGCAAATCCACTTTGCACTATAAGTGCACTTCGAAGGGCAGTCGCTTTAGATCTGAGGGGAAGATCTGAAATGAGTGGAAGCTCTGCTGATTTTATCATCCATTCATGTGCAAGCTAAAATGCTGTTTTTTAATTTTTCTTGCATGTCCCCCTCAGATCTACAGCGACTGCACTTCCAAGTGCACTTGTAGTGCAAAGTGGATTTGCCTTTAGTAAATAAACCTCAGGGTGTTGTGTTTTGAAGGCATAGATTGTGCTCAATCACCTGCCTGATGTCAAGAGGTGCATAATATCTAAGAAGGGAGCACCTCATTGTAAATATTTTTATTCCAGTGTCCAGTGCTTTGAATCAGACCATGATTAGCCTCATTCTTCAAACATTTTTATTACACACACACACACACACACACACACACACACACACACACACACACACACACACACACACACACACACACACTGGAACCTCGGATTGGGAGTAACGTGGTTAACAAGCGTTTCGCAATACGAGCACTGTATTTTTAAAAAACGTAACTCTGTTTGCGAGTGTTGTCTCGCAACACGAGCATGATTCAGGCCAAATCGGTGTGCAGTACCGCTTTTGGCCTGAGGTGGGGGGGGGGGGCGTCGGAGCCGAGCGTCATGTTCGGAAATGCACGGAAAGGCCCGAGTACAGCATGGCTGACCTTGGCAAATCTCGGGTAGGAAGTCTTTCCGAGGTTTGCTGAGGTCAGCCAAAGTGTATTCGTGCCTTTTCGGCCGTTTCCGTGGCTCTCTGGCTGCAAGCTGTATTGCATGCCATTGAAGTCAGTGTGGAACGAATTATTTTCGTTTCCATTGACTTCAATGGGAAAACTCGCTTTGCTATGCGAGTACTTTGGATTATGAGCATACTCCTGGAACGGATTATGCTCGTAATCCGAGGTTCCACTGTATATGTGTGTGTGTGTGTGTGTGTGTGTGTGTGTATATATATATATATCTATCTCTCTCTCAATATTAGAATTTGTTTTTCTCATGAAAATCGCACAGCATTTCACCGTTCAGTCCTTCTAATCCAAATTGGTAAAGTTGTTTGTTTTTTGTTTTTTTGTTTCTTCTTTTCCCACCTGAATGACCAACAGAGAATGTGTTTGCTTACAATGAATTAATCACATTTAGGCCTCATGTACACTGCTGCTGCTAAACAGATGTTTAGGAGCAGTTGGGCATTATTTTGCTTCTGAACTCTCCTCTGTTATCTTATCAGTACATGTACACAGGGAGTCCTTTCTAGGCAGTTGAGTTTAGTGGCCCCTTTTGGAACGCAAAAAAATGGGTTCAGGACAGACATTCAGAAGCATTTGAAATGCCAAATGCCTGTAACGGCTTGTAAACTCATGTAAAAGCTGTAACCTGAGTTTAGGCACGTTTTAGTTTATAAGCATTCTTAAAGAGGAATGTAGGATATGAGAGAAACACAATTTTCACCACATGCTGCTGCCTGCAAGGGTGGGGGGAGGAGAGGGGGAAGATGGGCGGGATTGAGAGAGAGAGAGACGGGCAGGGGAGGGGGAGAGAGGGAGAGATTACATCGTTAAAGCACACTGCACTCTCTTCTCTCATGGATGAATGGCTGAAATAGTTAATCATTTACATGTTTTTCCTGCATTGTGGACAATGGAGGGTCTCCTGAGGTTATCTTTAAAAAAAAAGCTTCCAACCACAACTGTTACCGCGTGCATGTGTGGGAGTGACGTCATCGTGGCTCCGGCCAATCATAGCGCTGGAGCCGCAATACCCGGAAGTAACCCCCGGGAGTGATGTCGCTGGCCGGTGCTGTGTACGGGCACCGCCGCGAGGGCTTCGATCTCAGGTGAGTATTACATAATGAGCTAGTATGTAGGGCTGAAACAAATAATCGATTACTATTTTCAGCGATTAATCGGCCAGTAACATAATGGGGTTAAAAAAAAGAGCAAATCGCTACTGTAATATTACTAGTTTTACAGTAAAAAAAATGGCCCCCTTACAGTAGTGATTATTTGTTTTTTTTTTTTTTTGTACTATAAAGGGCTAATTTTAGTTTTTTTAACCCCACTATGTTACTAAACGTCTTAGACCTGGTTCACATCTATATGTTTTTTGGTGCTTTTTGCAGAAACGCACTACAGTTCATTTACATGGTTTCCTATGGGACACATTCTCATCTATGCTTTTTTCAGACGCTGCATATTTGGAAAGGGTCATGGACTTTTTTTTTTCTTTAATGCATATACTGAGCCTTATGCTGGCCACAGGGATCAATATTCAGACGAAAAATCTTTGTACGTTCGCTGAATGAAAGAATTTTCACTTGTGTCTAACATTCTGTTTTTAAAATGAATGTAATTTCTGAAAACCACATACACTGTCTGAAAATTCCTTTGACCAAGAAGTTTTCTATTATTTCCAAATTTTCCCGTCACTGTGGTTGAAAATGAATGTCGATTTGACCCCACTAACGATTAGAAAATCGAACGAACTTTCTTAAAAGTACATTTTTTTTTTTTTATGGAAGACATTGTTTTTTTTCATTTAAAAAACAAACAATCTCCGAGTCTGATATTTACCATATTCACCCTTTAATAGTATAAATCCTCTAATGGCATATACAGTATATCTCCTCTAATAGTATATACAGTATATCTCTTCTGTCTGTTACTCTCAGAGTGAATTAGATATTTTGCTCCCTAACCATATAGTTGGTTATTTATATTTACCACTGCATAGAGAGATTTAAGAAAAAATTGCCTTTTTTTAAAACTTTACATATTAACTAAATTATACATCACACTTTTTTTTTAAGGTTATTAATCGAAACAGTAATCGGCCAACTAATCGATTATGAAAATAATCATTAGTTTCAGCCCTACTAGTATGCTATGCATACTAGCTCATTATGCCTTTGTCTTGCAGGTGTTAGTTTTTTTTTTTTTTTTAAAGTGGGTTTACAACTATTTTAAAGCAGTATTAAATACAAAAATGTAATATATTAGTCTACCATTATAGATGTGTTGCATAGGCGTTCAGTCAAGCAACGCTCCCCAAATGCCCTGTGGGGTTGTGTGTGTGTGTTTTTTGTTTTTGTTTGTTTTTTTCTTTTTCTCGATGGTAAATTGGGAACTGACCATTGATGCTTTGCAATTGCGCCTAAATTGGTGATGAACCCAAAAATAAAAATGTGTATTGCAGCTTACTAATCCTTAGAGGTGGTGACTGCATTAGTTTTCTTTTGAAAGCAGCCACTACATCTAAGAATTGGTGAGCTGCAATTTAATACATTGTCGTTTTTTTAGATTTAAAGTGATTGTAAAGCTAAGGTTGGTTTGTTATTAAAAAAAAAAAACATTTCATACTTGCCTCCACTGTGCAGTTCGTGTTGCACAGAGTGGCCCAGATCCTCGCCTTCTGGGGTCCCCCGGCGGCGCTAGCTCCTCCCCGCATCGTATAACCCCCTTGGAGAAGTGCTCTCCCGGGGGGTTACCTTGCAGGCATGCTCCCAAGTCCAGCATTTGCGTCCATGAACACAGAATGCTGTGCTCAGCCCTGGAGCCTATGTCACTGGATTTAATTGACAGCAGTGGGAGCTAATGGCTGCGCTGCTATCAATCTATCCAATCAAGAGCTGAGACAACGGGCAGAGGGGAAGAGTGCGTCTCCGGCGTGGGAATTACGGGACTCAGGTGAGTGAAACGGGTGGGCTGGGGGGCCAGTCAGGGACAGAAGTTTTTTCACCTTAATGCATAGGATGCATAAAGGGCCGGTCAGGGACACAAGTTTTTTCACCTTAATGCATAGGATGCAAAAAATGGCCTGGTCATGAAGGGGGTGAAACCCTTCCGGGTCTGAAGTGGTTAAATAAGCCTAGTACAAATACTTTTAAGCATCCTTTACAGCAGCCTAATTGTTTCTCATTCTCTGAACTTATTTTTCGTGTAAATTTTTTATTTTTTTGGAACAAGGAGTTAGATTTAATGAGTGACTTAATTTTGTGTCTCCCTTGTAGGTTGCCAGAGGTATCCCTGTGCAAGTCATGAAACGTTCAAGACTACCCAGTAGTAGTGAAGATTCAGATGACAATGCTAGTAAGTTAAGTTTGGTTACTTGTTTTTTTTTATTATTTATTTTTTATGGTAATTCCATATTTTTTTTATATTGTATTGTTTTCAGGTAATAACCTTTACCAATTAGTAGTGTGTGTGTGTGTTTTAAAGGGGTTGTAAAGTCTAAACATTTTTTACCTTAATGCATTCCTTGCATTAAGGTAAAAAATGTTTAGATGCCAACATCGGCCCCTCAGTCCCCCTTTAATTACCTGACACCCCTTTCGATCCAATGCCGTGCACGTCGGCAGATCCCTTCTCCCCTCACTTACGGGTCTCGCTGGCTTTGCTGGTGCACGGGGGGCCATTGGCTCCCAGTGCTATCAATCAAAGCCTGTGACGGAGTGGGGGGTGGGGCTGAGTCCATGTGTCTGTCAATGGACACAGCAGAGAGACTCTGGTATGAGCACGCACGAGTGCCCCCATGGGAAGCCGCACTGGACAGAGGAGGGGCCAGGAGTGCAGGCGGGGGACCCAAAGAAGGAGGATCCTGGCCGCTCTGTGCGATTCCATTGCACAGAGTAGGTAAGTATGTTGAGATGTTTTGTTTTTTTATTTACGTGTTACAAACCCTTTACACAAACTAACTCCAGTCGGATTAATACATGGTTGTATAATAAACATTAGAGCTGCACAATTCTGGAAAAAATGAGAATCACGATTTTTTTGCGTAGAATAAAGATCACGATTCTTGGCATAACATCTTTCTCATTACACAAAAATATTGAGCTAACTTTGCTGTTTTAGTGTGTGTTTTTTTTTTTTTTTTTTTTTTTTTTTTTTTTATTCATTGAAGTGTATTTTTTCCTAAACAAATTGCGTTTTAACCGCTTGAGCCCCGGAAGATTTTACCCCCTTCCTGACCAGAGCACTTTTTTTACAGAACTGCATCTCTTTAACTGACAGTTGCGCGATCGTTCTACGCTGTATCCGAACAAAATTTGCGTCCTTTTTTCCCCCATAAATAGCGTTTTCTTTTGGTGGTATTTGATCAGCCTTGCAGTTTTTATTTTTTGCACTATAAACAAAAAGAGCGACAATTTTGGAAAAAAAACAATTTTTTACTTTTTGCTATAATATCCCCAAAAGTTTAAAAAAAAACAAATTTCTTCATCTTTTCATCATAATTCCCTCATTTTAGGCAAATATGTATTCTACCTATTTTTGTTAAAAAAAAAAAAAAAAAAATCGCAATAAGCGAACATTGATTGGCGTGCGCAAAAGTTTTAGCATCTGCAAACTATGGGAAAGATTTATGGCATTTTCATTTTTTTTTTTATTTTTTACTAGTAATGGCGGTGTTCTGTGATTTTTAGCGGTATTGCAACTGACAGATTGGAGACTTTTGACACTTTTTTTGGGACCATTGGCATTTATACAGTGATCAGTGCTATAAAAATGCACTGATTACTATGTAAATGTCACTGGTAGGGAAGAGGTTAACGCTAGGGGGCGATCAAGAGGTTAAATGTGTGTTCCTTCAGCATGTTCTAACTGTGTGGGGATGTGAGTGACTAGGAGAGGCGCCATATCATTTTTTCTACTTCGTAGGAAGAAACGATATGGCTCCTCTCCTCTGAAAGCACAGGGAATTGTGTGTTTTACACACACACAAATATTTGAGCTGGCGGCGATCGTGCCCGCCGGCCACGTGCATCGGGTCCCCCGCCGCGCAGCGGGCGCGCACCTCCGGCGGTGCGCATGCACCCTCTGGTGCCTGAAAACAGGCAGGACATACCCGTATGGGATTTCGCCAAGGAGAGCCATTGTGCCGCAGTATATCTGCGTGACACGGTCGGCAAGTGGTAGTAAGACCGCTGTGCAAATACGGTGTAACAAAGTATTGCAACAACCGCCATTTTATTCTCTAGGGTGTTAGGAAAAAAAATTTATAATGTTTGGGGGTTCGAAGTAATTTTCTAGCAAAAAAAACCCCCCAGTTTTTAACTTGTAAACAACACATCTCAAAAAAAGGCTCGGTCCTTAAGTGGCTAAAGACCGCTGCGCAAATACAGTGTGACATAAAATATTGCAACTACCGCCATTTTTTTCTCTAGGGTCTCTGATAAAAAAAATATATATATGGTATGTTTGGGGGTTCGAAGTAATTTTCTAGCAAAAAATACTGATTTTAACTTGTAAGCAACAAGTGTCAGAAAAAGGCCGGGTCTTTAAGTGGTTAAACTGACCTCATTTAGGCCGGGTTCACACTGCTGCAACAACACATGTGATTCGCACCGCACTCCTGTGCAAATCACATGCAATGTTTGTGCGATGTGAATTTAGCCATACAGATTGTATGGCTGAATTCACATTGCATTCACACCAAAGTCGTGCAGGACCCTTTTTTTGGTCCACACCAGAATCTGATCCGATACCTGTCCGAATTGACAGTTCGCACTGCGATAACCGATCTGGGGGTGTCATTAAGTTTGTATTGACACCCGCAGCGGTTTGCACAGGGCAGTGGGAACTGCCTGCGAGTTCTATGTGATGCGGGAACCCGTACTGGATTTTGCACGGGTTCTCGCATCGCAGCAGTGTGAACCCAGCCTTGGTCCCCTTTCACAAGGGATGGATGTGCAGGATTGACTCCGCTAGCTCAGCAGGGGATCGCTCCGTTGATCCCAGCTGAGCAGGCAGGTGACAGGTCCTTCTCCACAGCCTGTCTGTTTTCATCTGATCCCATCCGCTGGACGGATGCCGAATATATCGCCATCCATCGGTTTTTAGCAGATCTTGACAAATCGTATGGCAGGCGAGTGTCAGCGGACAGATCTCCTCTGACATCCCCCTCTCCATTGAAGTCAATGGGTGGGCCGCTCGGATCCGCCTGAAAAACGGACAGGTGGATTCGAGCAGGCTGATGGTGTGAAAGGGGCCTTAGACCGAAGTATCATCCCTTTGATCTAAAAGAACCAAACATTACAAACATTATTAGTTCTCTTTCAGTGCTGAGACATGTTGATAAACATTTGCCGGCCTTGGCTCTGCACTGTTTGCATAGAATCGTGGAAATGCTGGATTAGCATCGTGAGGGGGGGTTGAATCGAGATCGCGATTTTTTTTTTTAGTTCAACTTTTTTCCCTCCCAAATTTTCTGAAATGTATACTCCCAACAAAAAAAAAAATCTGCATTGATGAGTTCCTTAATTCACGGGAATACTGAGTATCAAACCATATTTCACCAGTAAACGTGCCAGATATGAAGTGATGGTATATAAACTTTGTGAGAAGGGCACAGGGTACACATATGACTTATGCATTTACAAAGGGAGAGAGAGCAATCTGGAGCCCCTTGGATAGCACTAGAAAAATAGTGTGGACACATCTGTACAGGGATACAGACTCAGTGTAGACAATTGATCACTAGGAGCAGTAGATCCCTGTCATGTTGCTAGGCAGAACAGGGAAATGCCTTGTTTACATAGGCATCTCCCGCTCTGCCGCTTCATGTCACGATTGCGGGCCCCCGGCGGACATCGAGTCCGCGGGTACACTTACGGAGTTCGCGGCTGGCGCGTGCACCCACTAAGCCGTGTCTTAAAGGGGACGTACAGGTACGCCTATTTGCCCAGCCGTGCTATTGTGCCAATGTACATCGCTGTGCGCTGGTCGGCAAGCGGTTAAGAAAAATACCTGTTAATTTGAATATATTGAATATACACACAGCAAAGAAAACCCATTTATCCCCTTGCTCTTCAGAACCATTTGTGACCATTGCAGGTTGACATTAAAGTGGTTGTAAAGCCACTTTGTCATGATCATACAATCCCCTCTGTTAATGTTATGTGCCCCACTGTATGTGCTTTATAAAAAATATGCTGATTTCTACCTTATTTCAGAGTGCCTCCCGTGACTGCTCACTGCTCTCCTTCTCTCCCAGTCTCACTACTACAGCGGGCGGGGCCGAGAACTCCCGCTTATGTCCTCCGGGAGGATGGGGCAGAGCGATGGGTGGTCAATGAGCGCCAAGAGGCGCTCTAAAATAAGGTAGACATCTGCATATTTTTTTTTTCTAAAGCACTTAACGTTATCTAACAGGGGATTGTATGAATATAACCAATTGTTATAACAGCAGGAAGGGGTGGGGAGCAGAGCGGCACTGACAAGAGCTTACGGGAGGGGGGTTTACAGTTTGGAGGGGGAGGGCAGAACCAGGCAGGATCAACCAGGTATTTTAGATTATACAAGGGGCCAAATTACACAGCATAAGCACTGTGCTATTATGCATGCTATAACCACTTCAGCTCCGTAAGGTTTTACCCCCTTCCTGACCAGGCCATTTTTTGAGATACAGCACTGCGTTGCTTTAACTGACAATTGCGCCGGTTGTGCAACGCTGTACCCAAATAAAATTGATGTCGCCCCACCCCCCACAAATAGAGCTTTCTTTTGGTGGTATTTGATCACAACTGCGGTTTTTATTTTTTGCGCTATAAACAAAAAAGCCTGACCGTTATGAAAACAATTTTTTACTTTCTGCTGTAAAACGTATCCAATAAACAAAAAAAAATTTTTAAAAATCGAATTTCTTCATCAATTTAGGCCATTGTATTCTGCTACGTATTTTTAACCAGTGATGCCATCTTTATTTTACCTTTTTATTATGGTTCTTGCCAGAACTTCCTTATTCCTTCTTGGGTGGCTTTAACAATCCAAACCTTGCCATTTTAGGTTTTTGTTTGCTTTTTTGCTTGTGATTTATTTTGGAACATTTTTTTTTTTATACCATGCAGTTGGTTAAAATTGTAATCTAAGGCAAACTTTCAAAACATGGGACTATTTTTAGGTATGGAGTTTCCCAACTTGCTTAAATCCAGTAATTTTTAAGTCCTCCTCTGATGTGCAAAGGATTCTAACTACTGTCTGTGCTTGTAGCAGAGTGAACCGCTTACTTTGGCAGTATGGCCTTGCAGGCTCTGTTTGTTCACCTGTCATGGTTTGGCTGAGATCCTGACAGTAGCATGTGGGCAGGCACAGGTGGCCTTCATGCTGCATACAACAGTGTGTTGTGACTTGTGACAATCATTGTTAATGAACAGGACAGAAGAATTTATTGTGGGACTATGTAGTCTGGAGTGGTCTTGATGGTCTGAATAATGCTTGGCGATACTGAAAAATGTACAATTTGAAAAGGCCTTTTTTTTACCCCGTCACAATTTTTTTTTTTATTTATGTACTGTATAGGAACTGTCTGCACTCTAACTAGTAGCACTATTTGGTTGATTGCAAAACTCAACCGTATTGCAGTCAGCCAGGTGAGTTTGGAAATCTTTCTGTTGCATTCTTTTAACCACTTGACCCTACGGAAGGTTTTACCCCCTTCATGACCAAGGCATTTTTTGCTATCCAGCAGTGTGCTACTTTAACTGGCAATTGCGTGGTCATGCGACACTGTACGCAATTAAAATTTGTCTTTTTTTTTTTTTCTCACTCAAATAGAGCTTTCTTTTGGTGGTATTTAATCACCACTGGGGTTTTATACTTTCTATAATTTTAAATGGAAACAAAATGAATTTTTTGGGTGGGAGCCTTTTTTAAAAATTTTTTTATGAAACCTATCCAATAAAAAAAAAAAAATCGAATTTCTCTGTAAATTTAGGTCAAACTGTTTTCCTGCTACATGTCTTTCTTTGGTAAGAAAAAAAGCCCAGTAAGTGTATATTATTTGGTTTTAAGTTTTATATATACTTTGGTGGTATTTGATCACCTCTGCGGTTTTTATTTTTAGCGCTATTAACAAATGGCGACTTTGAGAAGAAAATTTTTTTTTTTTTTTTTTTTTTTTTTGCTATAATACGTAGCCATTTTTCCCCCCTTATCTTCCAGGACACAATTTAAAAGGCCCCTCCCTCTCCTCTGACCCTCAGTTATTTTGTGTTTCCAGACCCTCCCAGGAGCACACCATTATGTTTGTTGTTTTTTATAGGTCTGGTAACTGGTTGGTGGACCCCCCTTCTGTGGTGATATCCAGGACTGGTTGTGGCAATGTCTGGGGTCCTTTCCTATGTTTTTAGACCAAGAAGGGCCCCCTGTATGTATTGGGTTACTTGCCTCTCTGGTGGTTTAGCAGCGGCAACTCCCTTCCAGGTCCAGCATCTAGCTGTGTGGGGAGGCATCTTCCTCGTGTCTTACCTGCGTTGGGTGTACCAAATTGGTGTCGGAGGACTTCCGGTGACGCGGCAAGATGGCGCTGGAACCGGAAGTGACATGACGAACTTCCGGGACACTGTTTTCTTAGAGGATCTCAGCGTGGTGCAATGCAGGGGACTCGCTGCTTTGGAAACAGTCTGCCAGAAGCAGGGCAGGCTAGTTTAGCAGTGCAGCGGCGGTCAGAGAAGTCTCACCAGCCGGCCTGTGTTCTCTTCTATGGAACTTGAGGACAGGACTGAGGATGGAGCACCCGCTCGAGTTAGCCCAGCGGTGGCATCTGGGTTCAATACTGCCCCCAAGTTAAGCCCTTGTCTGTGGATAAAGAGCTACTGCTGCAGGGGGGTCTGTATAAGGCCCCTTTCACACGGTTGGACTGTTCAGGTCCGCCTGTCAGTTTTGACGGTGGACCTGAACGGGCGCTCCATGTTAGCATATGGAGCGACGGATGTCAGCTGAGACATGTCCGCTGACATCTGACCCTGTCTGATCCGCTAAAAGCAGACGAATGGCCCTACGTTCAGATCTGTTGCTATCTGATCGGGTGAGATCTGATGAAAACGGATATGTTGTCAGTTTTCGTCCGATCTCTCCATAGGCAGCAGCGGCGCTCGACAAGCCCCGCCCCGATCATCCGCCGGCTCAGCGGAGATCAACGGAGAGATCTCCCGCTGAGCCAGCGGACTCTGTTCGAAGCGGAGTCCTGCCTCGTGTGAAAGGGGCCTTAGCCTTTTTGATGGTTTTGTTTTCTGTTTTTTTCTAGGTTGACAAACGTGTAAAGAATAAATGTGGGAACTGTAGAGCCAGGGTTTCTGATAGTTGTAAGAAACTTTTGTGAGGATTGTATTCCGTCAAAGGCAGTTTCTGGGTCTTTTGCCTCTTTTAAGGAGTTGATGACTTGGTAGTGGCCTCTTTTCGGTCCTTTAACGACAGAGTAGCTGGGATAGGGCGTTCCACTTCTAAACCTGTGACTCAGGAGCCTTCAGTCTTAGCTAGGTCTCTACCTTTTTTAGTATCAAAGACCAGTAGTTCAGGTAATGTTTCTGACTTGGAAGAAGGTGAGAATCCGGCATCTACCTCTGATGAGGAGTCTGCATCAGAGGATGAGGATACTGATAGCTCAACTAGGTATCTTCCAGTTGTAGATATTGACGAACTATTAAAGTCAATATATACTTCTGAACAGATTGAGATGCCTCAGCAAGCCCTGTTCAGGATAAAATGTACAGAGGTCTGCAAGGACAGAAAACTAGGTCTTTTCCTGTGCATCATTCACTCAAAAGGACATGATCCTTTCTGAGTGGAAAGATCTTGAAAAAAGTTGTTGCAGTCTAGAGGACACGAGAAGGTTTCCCTTTCAGTCTGATTTTGAGGAAGTTTTTTCCAAATGTCGTAGATTAGATGCTTCTATGTCACAAGTATCTAAAAAGTCAGATCTTTCATTTGAGGACTCTGGAGTCCTTAAGGACCAGAAGGATAGGAAGGCCGACTCTTTATTACGTAAAGCCTGGGATGCCTTTGCCTTTTCTTTAGGACGAGCTGTAGCGTCCACCTGTGTTGCTAGTAATTTAGATGTGTGGGTCCAACGTCTGGATGACCTTCTCTCCTCCGACACCCCCATAGAGGAGATCAGGGATTTTCTACCTCTTATTGCCAAGTTGGTTGCTTTTTTTGCTGATGCGGCAGCAAATTCTGTAAGATCTGTGGCCAGAACTTCAGCACTCATTAATTCCGCTAGATGGGCCATCTGGCTGAGATCTTGGGAAGGTGATCTTACCTCCAAGAATAAACTCTGTGCCATATCCTTTTAAGGCAAACTATTATTCGGGTCTTCCTTAGAGGGAGTCCTAGCTCGTTCTTCCAAGATGAGTAAACCGTTTCCATCTTCTCAAAAGAATAAGCCCCAGAATAAGATGCCTTTTTCGTGGCTTTCAGAACAAAGTCAATTTTAAGGCCAATAGGCAACAGGCAAAGAAGAAGTGGCCATTTAACAAAGACAAGCAAAAGAGGCTCCTTCAGCCCCTACCAAAAATCCCCAGTGACGCCAGAGCGGGGGGTAGGAGGGAGATTGTCCCATTTAATCAAGGAATAGGCAGAGATTTCCAGCAATCCTTTTATCCTCCAAATGATAGAAAAGAGGTTACAGGTTGGAATTCAAAAGCCCCCACCCCAGAGTTTTTTTCTGAATCTGATTGCGATGTGGGAAACAGAGGGTGTTATTTCTCCTGTTCCGGAAGATTACAAATTCCCAGGATTTTGTTCTCGTGTCTTTCTGGTAAGGAAGGCTTCCGGTAGGTTTTGGATGGTCATCAATTTAAGCGTCCTGAACAGATTCATAGTCTACAGATGATTCCGGATGGAAAACATTTATTCTGTAAGGAATCTGTTATTACCAGGAGTGTTCATGGTAACCCTGGATCTTCAGGACGCTTATCTTCATGTACCATCTGCTAGAGTCATCAAAAGTTCACAAATTTGCAGTTCTCATGGAAAACAGCCCAAGTCATTGGCAGTTCAGAGCCCTCCCTTTTGGTCTCTCAGCAGCACCAAGAATCATGGCTGAAGTCATGGCCTATTTTCGGATACAGAGGGTATCGATCATTCCCTATTTAGATGGGTTTTTGGTCTTTGCCCGAGAGAAAGAGAGCCTTGTTCAGGATCTACAATTGATCCTACAGACCTTTTGAGAAATTGGGGTGGAAGGTCAATCAGCAGACGTCTTGCCTGGTTCCCTCCCAGAGCATGCCTTTTTGGGTTTACCTAATAGACACTGTTGCCCAAAAGATTTTTCTTCCGGAAGAAAAGATTTTAAAGATTCTTCTCTCCGTGCAGAACTTCAGGTTGCTCCTGCAGGCCTGCCTTCATGCAGTTATTGGGCTTACTGACTGCAGCCATTCTGGGGTTGCCATGGGCCCAGTTGCATTCCAGGCCCCTTCAGGCGTTTCTGCGTCACTGGGATTGCAGAAAAAGCTCTTTGAATCGGCTCATACAGCTTCCAAGAGAGTATTTTCTCAATCTGTCCTGGGGGAGCAGCGGGAACATCTGGGAGGGAAGGACTGGGCACAGAATTCCTCAATGAAAATTACTACAGATGCCAGTCTGTGGAGCTCACTCAGGGGACTGGCAGGACCAGGAAGCCTGGCTGCCAGAGGAGGCATGCAATTTATCGAATTTCAGAGAACTGTTAGCAGTGGGGAAGGCTTTAGTTGCTCTGAAGGAGAGGGTCAATTCAAAAGGCCTGTTGATTTTTTTTCAGACAATGCCATGACTGTGGCATACCTAAACAAGCAAGGGGGCACGCGCTCGGATACTCTTCTATTGTTAACCCAGCAGATTCTGTCCTAGGCAGAGAACAATGTCTCTTCAATCAGGGAGGTGCACATCAGTGAGACAGCGAATGTTCTGGCGGACTATCTGCGCGGAATAGACATCAGTGCCAGCAGTTGGGAACTGAATCAAGACTCGTTCCAGGAGATTGTGTTATTTGGGGAATTCCCAGAGTAGATCTTTTTGCCTCCAGTCTCAACAAGAAACTACTGGTTTTCTTCTCGCTGGAAAGAGAGATGAAGTCCTTAGGGACAGATGCGCTCTCCTTCCTGTGGAAATTCACTCTAGCCTAAAGCTGCTGTCTGGTCCTCCTCTTGTGCGTTCATCAAGCATTATAGAGTCCAGGTGCTCTCCAGCCAGGACCTCTCCTTTGGTAGGAAAGTGCTTCAGGCTGTCGTTTCTCCCTAATGTATAGAATCCTGCTTATCCTCTCAAGTAGCTGTCCTGGAAGATGAGGGGGAAAACCCCTGCTAGACGTAACGGTATTTCCATGAATCTTCCAGGACAGCGTCTATATTCCCACCCTATTCTGTATCATCTCTCTCAAGTAGCTGTTCTGGAATATTCATGGAAATACTGTTACCGGTAAGTCTAAGGGGGGTTATTCATCAGTTTAAGCCTATATATATTCTACATATTTTTGGTAAATAAAAAAATTGCAATAGGCGTATATTGATAGGTTTGAGCAAAAGCTTTAGCGTCTGCAAACTATGGGATCGATTTAGGGACTTTTATTGTTTTTACTAATAATGGCAGCGATCTGCGATTTTTAGCTGGACTGCGACATTGAGGTGGACAAGTCTGACCCCAAATTACACTTTTTGGGGACCGGTGACATTATTACATTGATCAGTGCTATAAAAAAAAGCACTGATCAATGTAAAAATTACACTGGAAGGGGTTAACACAAGACGATCAAGGGGTTAAGTGTGTTCCCTGGGTGTGTTCTAATGGGGGGGGGGGCTCACCGGGCCCCACCGGGCCCCATTAAAACTGTTTTAGAAACAATGTGGAAGGAAAAGGTAGTATATACAAGGAGAAGGAACCTGAGAGAATTTAAAAGACTCTGGAACCCCTGGTTAGAAGAAATGGGATACCCAATGTAAGGGAATGGTAATAGGAATGGCCTATGGTGGTTAAAACTAATAAAGAACGTAGAAGCATGGATTGGGGAGGGGAGAAGGGGGGGGGGGGTATAGGTTGGGAGGGAGGCGGGTAAAAAGGGAGTAGGAAAATTGATTAGAGTACATCTGTTCCCATGGCTATATGTTTTTTTTTATATAAGTATATATATTGGGTGTATCTAAAATCTGGTATTCTTGTTTTTTAATTTTGCATAATGTGATGTATTGAATAAAGATTATTTAAATAAAAAAAAAAAATAGACACTGGCAGGGAAGGGGTTAACACAAGGCGATCAAGGGGTTAAGTGTGTTCCCTGGGTGTGTTCTAACTGGGGGGGGGGGGGCTCACCGGGACATGTCAGAGATTACTGTTCCCGATCACTGGGAACAGAAGATCTGACATGTCCCCCTGTCAGAACGGGTATCTGCTTGTTTACACTGGCAGATCCCCGCTCTGCTTCTGTACTAGGCAATCGTGGGTCACCGGCGGACATCAAGTCAGCCGGACCCACGGGCATGCTCGTTTTTTACCTTCATGGATAAAATCCATGAAGGGGGGGGCGAACTTCCTGCTGATTTTGCTGTGGCAGTGGGTACCTGTCAAAACCACCCTGAAATGTGGCAGCAGAAGGGGGGGGGGGGGGGGAATAGCTGCACTTCCCCTTTTGGGTGGAGCTCAGCTTTTAAATGGCTGTCACTGGGAGAGATGATCAGTCCTATTGGAAATTTATTTTGTAATAGTGACACATCCACTTTTTTTTATTTAAAGGGGTTGTAAACCCTCATGGTTTTTCACCTTAATGCATTCTATGCATTAAGGTGAAAACCCTTCTGTAGTGCTGCAGCCCCTCTGTTTTACTTTCCTAAAAAGCTGTCATCTTCCATCCGGGACTGAGCACACCAGATCTAGCTGGTGTCTCATGTCTTAATTGGATAGATTTATAGCAGCACAGCCATTGGCTCCTTCTGCTGTCAATCAAATCCAATGATGCGGGGGCCGAGTCCTGCATTCTGTGTGAGTGGACACAGATGCAGTACTCGGGAGCGTGCCCGCATTGGTGTCCACCATAGGAGAGCCTTCTCCAACGTGGACACTTTATGCGGGGAGGAGCCACCAGCGCTGCTGAGGGATCCCAGAAGAGGTAGATTAGGGGAAGTATGACATGATAGATAGATATATAGACTATAGATATAGATATATATATATATATATATATATATCTATAGATATATAGATATATAGATATAGATATATAGATATATATAGATATATAGATATATAGATATATAGATATATAGATATATATAGATATATATCTATATATAGATATATATCTATATATAGATATATATCTATATATATCTATATATATATATATCTATCTCAAGTGTTTACAACCCGTTTAAGTATTGGGGATAGTGTGTCCTCCAATTGCAGCATTTTGGGCATTTTCCATATGGTTTGTTTTGCCTAAACATAGGGCTGAGTATTCAAAGCATAATACATGAATGAAAACCCAGGTTGCTTTACAGCCAAATTCCAGCTTGGGTTAAAAAAAAAAAGGGTATTGGATCCTTTCAACTCTGGGTTAAATGATGCCTGGCCTCTTTCAGCCAGAGATGCATCGAAACATATCGGCCAAATACGATGCTGTTAGCATTTTGCAGATAGAGAAAAAGGTGCCAAACACACCAGATTTTTCTGCGAATTTACTGTGCTTCTGGTGTGTTCATAGGTCATGTGGCTCAAATACCGCATAAAACAGGTGCGTTATGTGTTTTTTTGGTGCGTTTTTTTTTTTTTAACTGACCAAAAATTCAGCTAGCGATTTTTAAAACCACGGAAGCGCAACAGACCAGTTTGAAGACATACATAGAATTTAAAGGGATGCATTTTCTTGAGCTTTTCTTGTGCTAAAGCTGCTGATAATGGCCAACAATAAATTCATACTCATTTAAATTAATATTAAAAAGTTGAAAATATAAGACAAGCGCATGCTGAATTTTGGGTTTCGGCACCAAAATTTCCATTCGGTGCACCTCCTACTTTCAACCCGTTTCCTGCCTTGGAATCCTAGGAAATTGAAGTACTGTAGTTGCATGCCCTTATGTGCTGCTGCTGTTGGAAGCAACTGCCAGAGAGAAAAGGGGAATATCTGAGCCTGGAATTGGACTTTAAGACAGATTTTGCATTATGGGGAAAAACTGTTTGTAAAACATCTTATTTGATCTTGAAGCAGACCTGTCAGCAATTTTACAAGCCTTCATAAATAAATCCCTAATATGTCAGTGTTACGTCTAGCTACAGTGTGTTGTTTTTTTTTTTTTGTTTTTTTTTTAACGGTCTTTAGCACTTGTGCAGCATGTGTGTGACATCTGTGAAGAACACAGCTTGATACTCGCCAGACTTCAATTAGCAGAGGTGGCGTGGTCACTGTGGTTAGAGGCAGGTTGAACTTTTTCTATTAATAATGCATAACACTGCTATAGAGAGACTAATGTACAGACATCTGTAGTCCTCACAGACCAGCGTATACCATACTCTACACTGGATGTTATGTCTAGTCTTTGTAACATGCTGTCAAATGTCATTGAGACTAGATGAGAGAGATCATTTTTCCCACAAGTGGACCCTTCCTAAAAAGGGCAGTGTTCCACACGCTCTGTGGTTTAGCCTGAACCAAAAAGACATGTTTTATAGATGGCTCAGAGGCACTTTCTGTCTGTAGAATGTTATTGATTTCATCCTAGCACTCATCTTCTGCAACTGTCTGCCATTCTGCAAAAATGCTAGAACTGCCAGAATACTCATTGTCTTGATGTAGGCCATTGTTCATGGTTTTACTAGTGTCCTTTTCTCTGAGCCAACTACATGCTTGCCTACAACACTTAGATCATTAGGGCTCTTTCACACGGGTGGCTGGGGACTGGTAAAAACAGACAGCTGAGCCACAGGTTTTACCACATCACATCCACCCAGATCTCAACTATACAGCCGCACCTGGGCTGTACACATCCCGTGGTCGCAATGCTTTGCTTCACAGCCCCGGCATTTAATAGCCTGCAGAGGATTAGATGCTCATTGGGTCTAGGGGGGAGCAGAAGAGACTGTGTTGCTTACTAACCTTACACACTGGCGCTGTCCTCTCTGCTCCGCTCTGGGCTGTGAGCTGGCCTTCTGCATCATCACATACAATGCAGGGCTATTATCCAGTGAAGTGATGAGTGGATGAATGAAGTATTATGGGAAGTATTGCTCATTATCCCTGTACCCCTAGATTTAAAGCAGAACTAAAGCTGCAGATATTCACCACCTTTCCAATGGTTCAACGCCCACGATGTGGACTTCTCACTGGCTTCTTCCTGGTGCCGGTCTTTGTCAATCTTAATTGGCCAGTGCAGTAGCTAGTTATCCCAGAACACTGGTTTTAGTGGTGCTTCACCGCTGTTTAAGCAACGTTTTTCGGCTGCTATCGGAGTGCTTTTAACCCCCGATAAGGCGCTAAGAGCGCCCGTGTGGCAGCACTTTGGAAGCGCTGCCCATTCATTCCAACGGACGGGTGGTGTAGGTGTAACCACCCCAAAGATGCTGCTTGCAAGACTTTTTTCCCATCCCGCAAGCGCACTGCCCCACTGTGAAAGCACTGGGCTTTCACACTGGGGAGGCATGAGAGGCAGTTTTCAGGCGCTTTACAGGTGCTATTTTTAGCACGAAAATGCCTGAAAACTGCCTCAGTGTAAAAGGGATCTAAGGGCACGTTATTCTTGGGGGTTCTTTTTTTTTCTCCAGCTACTGCTGGTTTTTTTTTTTTTACACTGTAATTGGCTGTTTCAGTGGTAGTGTGGTTTTGTTTTTTTATCTGCAATTTGTGAATAAAGTATACGTTTATACTCTGTTATGATGCCGAGTTGTCTCCCAGGTCCCCTAGGTTCTAACAAGTGGTCTATGGAGTATCTTCCAATTAGGAAGTAGAGGTAGAGCCTTAATCAGGTTTTTTTATCCTTCATAACATTTTATCATTAAATGTTCTTGGCTTTTTCCTATTGTTGCTACCGCTGCTGCCATCTATCAACATTTAGTTTCCGCTTCTTTGACTTTTTGAATGGGCACACCTAATGATTGATGCATCACCAGCAAGAGGCAAAAAGCAGTTTGAGCTATGGCAAGGCTCAGAATAAAAGCAGAATCTGGTTAGAATGGAGTAAGTTATGGTTCACGTCTTTTTTGGGTCTATAGATGCAGAGGCAAGATTTTCCCTACCCATCAACCTGGCAGAGACTGTCCAGACTTGCATTTTTAGCAATGCTGCCATTTTCTCTGCTCAAAATAAACCCTCCAGGATTTTGTACATAAAATTCACTAGATAGGATACGTAATTCTGCGTCCTCCAGTGGAATTAGTAATGTTTGGAGAAACTATTTATATTTGGGCTAAAAGTTGACCTATTATAGCCTTGATGTTGGCAAGTAAGATTTCCCTGCTGGACCGAAATAAAGACTTGGCTGGGCACTGATCCCTGTCCTTTTCCATCCTTAAAGAAGCAAGTTGTTTTGGGAGCAGTTACTTTTTTAAATCGCTTGCCAACCTCACAGCAGATAATCCTCCATGTGGTTCATCTATCTCCAGGTACTTATTTTTTTTTTCTGTGTTATGCTTTTTAACTGCAGCTCTGTCTCTGACAGGATGTCTACAGAGAACTGGCTGTCAGCGGCCGTATTTACCAATGGAATTAAATAAGCCTGAATCAAGATCAGCTCAATAAGGCATCCGTGTTGATAGAAGCCAGAAAAACAGTAGAGTATAATATGAATTCTGCAGAACATGTTTACCCCGATGATTAGCTGCACAAAGAATGCCTTGAAAAGTGCCCACAGATGTCTCGAAAGTCAGGAATGCTGTTTTGCTCTGACATGAATAGCGGTTTACCAGAAGTCATCTGAAGTTTGCCAAAACAGATCTACATACAGTAGTGCTTTATGCCTCACGATCTTGCTGCAAAACCTAATTCAGCTTTTTATTTTTATTTTTATTTTTTTTTAATATATAGTATAGACAATACATACATGATTATGGTTGCTATTAATGCATTCTTATGTTTACATGCTCAGTTTCTTTTATTAGTACGTTTGCATTCTTTTATTGGACTGAATGTTTAAAAGGCATGCATACACATGACTGTTGTATGATACAAGTGATGACACTCTTCTGCAGGACAAGTAAGACTATGCGCTAGGACACCATAGTTGGGGAAAACTAAATGCACTAGCTTATGTCTTCTCTCTCCTTAAGGGTCCTTTCACACTGGGGCGGTTTGCAAGCGCTATTGCGCTAATAATAGCGCCTGCAAATTGACCCGAAAGTGCCGCTGCTTTCATTCCAGTGTGAAAGCCCCGAGGGCTTTCACACTGGAGCGGTGCGCTGGCAGGACGGTAAAAAAAGTCCTGCTAGCAGCATCTTCGGAGCGGTGAAGGAGCAGAGTGTATACCGCTCCTTCACCGCTCCTGCCCATTGAAATCAATGGGACAGCGCGGCTATACCGCCGGCAAAGTGCCTCTGCAGAGGCGTTTTGCGGTAGTTTTTAACCATTTCTCGGTCACTAGCGGGGGGTAAAACCTCCCCGCTAGCGGCCGCATACCAACGGTAAAGCGCCGCCCGCCCCAGTGTGAAAAGGGCCCTTAAAGAGGTTGTAAACCCCCCTGAAGAAAAAGAACAAAACAAAAAACCTGCAACATAATGCATTGCATAAAAATAAATAACCAAAACGCCAAAGATTAATCCAGTTACCAGCTGCAGTGAAAAAAAACTTGCTGTGCAAATATACTTATGAAAAATCAATACACCGTGCTAAATGGTTTATTAACAAAAATATAAAATTTAGATTACACAGATTGCATAATGTTGCTTCAACAACATTAGTGACTGTCCCAAATAGGTGATAAACGGTTCTCGTGTTGAAAGGTATTATATCCATGCTGCTAGGTACTCGGACAAGGTGCCCCCACATGTATATAAACTCGCCCCTCCGTATGGGCCAACTATCACTAGTATGGTCAAACAGGCGTGTGGGGAGACCCCTGGAGATATCCTTGTACTCGTCAGGAATCGTCAGTACAAGGATATCTCCAGGGGTCTACCCACATGCCTGTTTGACCATACTAGTGATAGTTGGTCCATACAATGGGTGAGTTTACATCCATGTGGGGGAGCTTTTCTGGGCACCTAGCAGCACGCATATAATACCTTTCAACACGAGCATTGTTTATCACCTAATTTGGGACAGTCACTAATGTGGTTGAAGCAACATTATGCATTCTGTTTAATCTAAATTTTATTTTAAAATTTTTGTTGTTATACCATTTAGCATAGTGTATTGATTTTTCATAATGCATCGCATACTAGCTCATTATGAAATACTTGCCTTAGAACGAATCCCTGCAGCGGGGCCCGCACTCTGCTGACAGGGCTGACATCTTCCCTGGTGTTTCTTCCGGGTTTGCAGGCTCCTGTGCTATGATTGGCCAGAGTCGCGATGATGTCACTCCTGTGCATGCACGCGGGAGCTGCCGTCCATGGCACAGGCCCTGAAGAAACTACACGGGCGGCCGTTCCTTCAGATCGCATGCGCCAATTACTTAATCGGCGCATTATACAGTAAATATCTCCTAAACGGTGCAAGTTTAGGAGATATTTACAGTACTTATAGGTACAAACAAACAAGGGGAGTTTATTTTCTCTAAGGTAATCTGTCAAAATAAAAAGTAAGGGAAGCTGTTATCGCTGAATTCTTTTTGAGGGAGCGTGTTCCAGGGTCGTCCTCTCCTTGCTTTAACAATTAGTAAGTCACTGACTTGACACAAGCTCGCAGCATTAACACAATAAAGGAAAGGTTAAAACTTATGGCTCACAGCTACGTGAAGTGTAGAAAATCTGCTTTTACGGTTGCTGACAAAAAAACCTGCAATTCACTACTCCAACTTTTTTTTAAACCTTTTTTTGCTGTTGGGCTTTAAATGCAAAACTAATACTGTGGCCATACACGGTTTAGATTTTTTTTTTTTTCAGCTAGTGTGTTGGATGCATTGTCCCTGCTTGACTAGTTGAATTTTGACCAGTGTGTGGCTAAATTAAGATGGCTTTAGCGCATGTTAAAGTATATAAGTCACCCCTTAGGGTGCGTAGGAGGCTATATACTGATTAAAATCCCAATATTAGATCTGCATGTCAGAAAGCTGTTCGTTTGAAATTTTTAACCTTTGTGAATTAGGCTGCTGTCACACTAAAAGCACCAACTGTTGGCACCAAACTGCAGCTCGTTTTAGCAGCACTTGAGCGCTGTTGCCCCGCTTTTTGGCCACTAGTGGGGGTGCTTTCAACCCAAGAAAAAGGGTTAAAAACTCCTCTTTTAAAGGTGCTCTGCAAGCACTGCCCATTCATTCCAATTGGGAAGGCATTTTGGGAGCGCTAAACACAGCGCTCCCAACCCGCCCCAAAGATGCTGCTTGCAGGGCTTTTCAGAACGTCCCGCAAGCGCACCGCCCCAGTGTGAAAAGACACACTGAAATGAATGGGAGGCGGTTTTCAGGCGCTTTGCAGAGATTATTTCTTGCGTTAAATGCCTGAAAACCACCCCAGCGTAAAAGGTGGCTTAATGTTGGGATACTGCCTGACAGGGCTCACACAGCACACAGACTTTTTTAGGGCCAGTTCACACCAGATGCAGTTTTGCATGCTTTTTTTCTGCACTAAAAATGCATGCAGTGTTTTCCATGTATTCCAATGGCTCTAGTTTACACCAATGCAGTCCATTCTAGTCAGTTTTCAGTGCAGAAACTGACTGGGAACCGACTACTTTGGTGTGAACTCAAGCCATTGGAATACATAGAAATCACTGTGCATGCATTTTTAGGGCCAGTTCACGCCACAAAAATGCACTCTGGATACGTTCCGGATCAGTTTTTGTTTAGTTACCACACGCAGTTAAAGTGCATTTTTGATACAACTTGCTAGGTTCCAGTACAGCTCTGTGCAGAAAAAAATGCAGCACGCTCTATTTTTATTTTTTTTTTACACTGGAAACTGACTGCGCTGGTGTGAACTAGAGCCATTGGAATACATGGAAAACACTGCATGCATTTTTAGTGCACACAAAAAAGTGTGGAACTGCATCTGGTGTGAACTAGCACTCAGTCACAATTAATGTTGTCCATGCTGCTGTGCTCTAAATGTGTCAGTTCTGCTGTCCCCTAGATATGAGCTATGAGGAAGTTGCTGTGACTCAGACCTAGAAACTTTTGAAGTAGACCATAGAAAAGTTGGGCATTTTGAGGCAACATTTGACACCTTTAAGATTGTGTGATTTGTAACATGCAAGTCTAGAATTGAAGCCTAAGCCGGGCGTTAGCGCTAAAGCGCCAGTTGTCTTAGCGGCACTGTTGCGCCACTTTTCGGCCGCAAGCGGGTGCTTTTAACCCCAAAAAGGGTTACTGTTTTTTGACGCTTTAAAAGCGCTGCCCATTCATTCCAATGGGCAGGGCATTTTGGGAGCGCTAAAGTTGCACTGGAATGAATGGGAGGCGGTTTTCAGGCGCTTAGCAGAGGCTATTTCCAGCGCTAAAGCACCTGAAAACCGCCCTAGTGTGACAAGGGTCTAAAAGATAATGGGAAAGAGAGCCTCAGGAACAGTTGTAGTTATAAAAGTTAACTTCTATTCAAAAAGTCATGTGGACTTCGTATCGAAATATAATCAATAATATATTACTGTTTAAATTCACCACCTTGAAGAGGCTCTGCTATCTGCTCCCAGAAGCTAAGCCTTATGATCCTTTTAATGATGACGTGACTCTTTGGCTGGACCCTATACTTGACCACCATGCATACCCATGTTTCATGGTTGCTACAACTGTGACATCCTGAATACGCAACCTGCCTGCTTATGTGATCAGTGGACCCTGCTAAATAGTGGTGAGGATGCCCCCAACATCGGCTATGTCTGCAGTAAATGTGCATTGGATGTTTCCCTGCTACTGGTTAGGATTTGGACTATAACGTCATACACTGAGCAAAATTATAAACGCAACACTTTTGTGTTTGCCCCACTTTTGTGTTTGCCCACGACTTTTTCTATGTACACAAAAGGCCTATTTCTCTCAAATATTATTCACAAATCTGTCTAAATCTGTGTTAGTGAGCACTTCTCCTTTGCCGAGATCCATCCACCTCATAGGTGTGGCATATCAAGATGCTGATTAGACAGCATGATTATTGCACAGGTGTGCCTTAGGCTGGCCACAATAAAAGGCTACTCTAAAATGTGTAGTTTTACTGTATTGGGGGGGTCGGGGGGTCTAAAAAATCAGTCAGTATCGGGTGTGACCCCCATTTGCCTCACGCAGTGCAGCACATCTCCTTCGCATAGAGTTGATCAGGTTGTTGATTGTGGCCTGTGAAATGTCCATTCCTCTTCAATGGCTGTGCGAAGTTGCTGGATATTGGCAGGAACTGGAACACGCTCTCGTATATGCTGATCTAGACTATCCAAACATGCTCAATGGGTGACGTTTCCAGTGAGTATGCTGGCCATGCAAGAACTGGGGTGTTTTCAGCTTCCAGGAATTGTGTACAGATCCTTGCAACATGGGGCTGTGCATTATCGTGCTACAACATGAGGTGATGGTCGTGGATGAATGGCACAACAATGGGCCTCAGGATCTCATCATGGTATCTCTGTGCACTCAAAATGCCATCAATTAAAACACACCTGTGTTCGTTGTCCAAAGCAAATGACTGCCCGTACCATAACCCCACTGCCACCATGGGCCACTCGATCCACAACGTTGACATCAGCAAACTGCTCACCCACACAACGCCATACACTGTCTGCCATCTTCCTGTACGGTGGAAACCGGGATTCATCCGTGAAGAGAACACCTCTCCAAAGTGCCAGACGCCATTTAATGTGAGCATTTGCCCTTTCAAGTCGGTTACGATGATGAACTGCAGTCAGGTCGAGAGCCTCATGAGGACAACAAGCATGCAGATGAGCTTCCCTGAGACAGTTTCTGATGGTTTGCATAACCAAAGAATTTATGCACAAACTAATTGTTGCAGCAGCTGTCTGAGTGGCTGGTCTCAGACGATCTTGGAGGTGAAGATGCTGGGTGTGGAGGTCCTGGGCTGGTGTGGTTACACGTGGTCTGCCGTTGTGAGGCCAGTTGGATGTACTGCCAAATTCTCTGAAACTCCTTTGGAGATGGCTTATGGTAGAGAAATGAACATTCAATTCAAGGGCAACAGCTCTGGTGGACATTCCTGCAGTCAGCATGCCAATTGCACGTTCCTCAAAACATTTGCAACATCTGTGGCACTGTGTTGTGTGATAAAACTGCACGTTTTCGAGTGGCTCTTTTATTGTGGCCAGCCTAAGGCACACCTGTGTATTAACCATGCTGTCTAATCGGCATCTGATATGCCACAACTTGTGAGGTGGATGGATTATCTCGGCAAAGGAGAAGTGCTCACTAACACATATTTAAGCCTAGGTTCACATTGGAGCGATTTGTCATGCCATTTGACAGATCAAATCGCATTACAAGTCGCAGCCTATTGGAGGCAATGGCACTGTTCCAATCGGTGCAACACCGATTTTGCGGCGCCGCTCCAATTTGCAAAAGTAGTTCCTACACTACTTTTGCCGATTTCAGGTGGGACTTCAATAGACATCTGTGCATGAAGCCACACAGACCTCTATCAAGTAGCAGCTGAAATCGCGCTAACCTTGCTACTTTGAAATCACGCTACTTCAAGTGAAGTAGCACGATTTCCAAGTGGCATCAATGTGAACCAGGGCTTAGACAGATTTGCGAACAATATTTGAGAGAAATAGGCCTTTTGTGTACATAGTACATAGAAAAAGTCGTAGATCTTTAAGTTCAGCTCATGATAAAGGTGGGCAAACACAAAAGTGTTGCGTTTTTTATAATTTTGCTCAGTGTAGATACTGGTGCTGTTCTTTGTGACTTGTTTCTCTACTAGGGTTGCCACCTCATCCCTTTTAAACTTGAACACATATGAATTACACAGGTTCTGAGGCCAATTTAATGCAGATAAGGCATCAAGTGAGTTAAATTGCCACTCTAATCAGCCTTGGAACCTGTGTAATATGTGTTCAGGTTTAGGCATGAGGTGGCAAACGTATTCTCTAGGTAGTGAAAGGTTTTTTGTTTACCCTGAGCCCTGGTTCACATTGGTGCGTTTTGACATTCCATTTCATGCTGCATTTGCGGCGCCACACCGATTTCAAAAAGTAGTTTCTGTACTACCTTTTGCGATTTCGGGGTGCGATTTCCATTGACATCTGTGCAATCGCCGCCAAAATGGGGACTGACATGCATTCTATGCAACCAAAAATATAGAAAATATACCAAATCATTATTATTCAACCAAAAAATAAAATAAAAGCCTCATGCACGTGTCCTGCTTCTTAATATAGGGGGTCAACAATGCCAAGAGTTGGTGAAAGCAGGGGTCTATCATCCGGAGATGATTCCGAAAATCACCCGGATTATTCTCCTGGAGCTCCCGCAGCAAAGGCATATGACATAATTGGTCACGATTAATGAAGCAACCAATTTTTGCTCCTCCTGTTCCTGGACTGGACTTGGGTCAAAGCCAAAACTCCAAGGCCAATAATAAATAACACGTTATCTCCTCCGATTCCACAACATGGCTGGTTGACGAGCGGCCTTTCAGAAACAAACTGAAAAGCGTGAAATGAAAAGTGCAGATCAACACTCACCAAACGTCTACTAACACGAAATAAGCCAAAGGAGCACAAAGGGTGGTGCTAAAGAGCTGAAAAACAACGTAGTACATCACTACGTTCGTATTTGTTGGCCGACAATTCCTTGCCGATGGTATGCAAGACAAGTTTGGACCAACGACCTCCGCACAAGACTCCACGGTTTTGTTGGCCAACAATCCGATCGTGTGTACTAGGCTTTAGAAAGCTTCATCACTTGCTAGTATGTAGATTTCAGACCGAGAAGACACAGGAAGGAAATGATAATCAGCTGACCTCATTAGCACACACCTGTGGCTGCTTTTCCCCCTTCCACAGCAGATCACTGACGCCCACTTCCACAGGTGCGCGGTTTTCCAATGCAATAAATCGGTGAACACTGTCCTCGCTAAATACAGTTATCTGTATAGACGACACCTGGGAGCCAGAACTCTTACTGATTTATAGGGGATCAAATACTTTTTTCACTCATTAAAATACTAATCAATTTTATAACTTTCTTGAAATGTGTTTTACTGGAAATTTTTGTTCTGTCTCTCACTGTGTTTTTCCAAATGCATGAGAGCGCACATGAAAATGTGCACTTTGCCATGTTTCAGAAATGCTGCAAATATGCACCATGCTTGTGTTTTAATTACATGTTTAAAGGCATCTCAAGTAGAGCTGCACGATTCTGGCTAAAATGAGAATCACGATTTTTTTGCTTAGAAGATCACGATTCTCGTGGCGCAACATCATCTTTCACATTAAGCCTGGTTTCACATATGTGCGGTGCGAATTGAAGCTCAGGTTTCACTGGGGAGATAAAAATCTCCTGTTCAAAGGATTCATTGCGTTTTTGCTCAGGATTAGAGAGCAGGGAGAGGGGGAGGGAGGGGGGGGGGGAGGGGGAGGTGTAGTGAGGAGAAAGAGAAAATCCTTGTTCAGAATGCAATGCATCTGCGAATCAGATGCGTTCCCATAGGAGATAATAGGCTTGTAGTTCGCACCGCAATGCCCAAAAACGCACACGTTTTTTGTGCAATGCGCAGTGCGAATGCAACGCACATATGTGAACCAGATGCATTCATATGAATGTATTTTAAAATGTCCTGCGAATTAGATGCGGTGTAAGCCGCATCTAATTCGCATAGGTGTGAACCCGGGCTAAAACAAAAAAAATGGGCTAACTTTACTGTTTTGTTTTTTAATTCATTGAAGTGTATTTTTTCACAAAAAATTGCGTTTGAAAGACCGCTGGGCAAACACAGTGTGACTTAAAATATTGCAGCAATTGACATTTTATTCCATAGGGTCTCTGCTAAAATATATATAATGTTTGGGGGTTCCAAGTAATTTTCTAGCAAAAAAAATATTGATTTTAACCTAAGAAACAAGTGTCAGAAAAAGATTTAGACTTTAAGTGGTTAAACTTCCTGCATTTGTGTTAAAAACTTGGCAGACTGCCTGGATTTTTTCTTTACACAGAAGATTATCCCTTTGATCCAAGAAGGAAGAGTTAGTTACAATGTTTCATGTTAAAAACTTGGCAGACTGCCCGGATGTTTTCTTTTGACAGCATAGTGAGCAGATAAGTCTCTCCACTTGTTATAAGAAAGAATTGCCATACTCTGCAATAGAGATTGTCAGGGGGGTTGAATCGAGATCACGATTTTTTAACGATTAATTGTGCAGCTCTAATCTCAAGTGCGGTAAACGCACCATGCTCAGCCCCAACAAATGTTCTGGAGCTTCTCTGGGGCAATTGTTGTGGGAGTGCAGCCCATCAAGTGAATGGGCTGCCCTATGCATGATGAGTGGAAATGCTCCAAAACAAACGCAAGCAGGAATGTAAATCTCCGCTACATGTAGATGTGAATGAGTGGTGAACACACCCTATCATGCCTGCTTCTGTGATGCAACAAGGAAGTGAAGGTTTCCAGGAAATGGCCTACCAGAAGTGAATGCTCAGACGATCTACAGGAAGTGATGGAATCTAAAAAATAATTAAAAAAATTCAAATAAACTGAGGACTTTTTAAACCTCTTGTGGATAAGGTAAGCACATTGAGACGGCTGGGCCAGAAATGGCATTGGAAAAGGCTTCTATTTATTATGAAAAGTAAAATTCTGCCTGAAAAGGTGAACTTGTACTTTAAAGTAAAAAAAAAAAAAAAAAAACCTTTGACTTTAGAACCAAAATAAAGGTTTGTGCAAATAGTGATGCACATTTGTTGGGAAAATGTCCCCATTTTCAAGGGTTTTTTTTTTTTTTTTACAAAATGTATCAAAGAAAAAAAATGCTTTGAAAATACAATGTTTGTAACACTAGATTTTCTCCTGGTAATTTATGGTTTTATAGTTTTGTATCATTTTCCTTTTTTTTTTTTTTCTTAGGCCTCTCTACATCTTGGTCACAAAATTCAAGGTCTCGCCATGGCAGAAGCTCAAGGCATGAAGACCACAAACCTTCAGAGGTATTTTGGATCCCAGTAGTATATAATAGTTTTTGTGTATTTGACACCATATGTGTATTAACATAAATAAAAGAAAACCTATGCTGGATATCTCTGCAAAACATGCATATTTGCATTTTGTTCCCTTTTTTAAGGCCTCTGGCGTTTTTTTTTTTTTTTTTTTTTTCCCCTGCCTCTAAACTTTCCTGCATGTTAGACTGGGTGCACATAGAGTTTTAGCAGCATTTAGTGGAAGGAAGAAATACCCACTGCCAGTGCTTCCAGGAGCAGCAGAGGTTTGGCAGAAAAAATGCTTGATGCTTGGAAACGTGTCTAAAGGCATGTTAATGCTAGGCACATTTAGCACTTGAGCATAAATTTATTTCAATGGCCATAATAAATTATTCTGGCCAATGAAATGCATTAACGCCCAAGCGCTTACCACTTGGAATCGCACCTAATCGCTTTGCAAAACCGCTGCTGTTAGGAAGATGGGTTTCTAGGAGAGTTTGCAAAACATCCTGTGTGCATGAGGCCCGAAGACTCTGCGGGTACAGAAAAATACTTGTTGATCAGGCA